>NC_091743.1:50739527-51104527 GCF_043380555.1 Nothobranchius furzeri | reverse complement strand
TGTTTTCAGCAGATGAAAGATATGCAAAGTTAAATCTGTGTGTGTGTGTGTGTGTGTGTGTGTGTGTGTGTGTGTGTGTGTGTAGGAAGGAGCAAGTCATTTCCTCTCCACTGAACTGCTGGAACCTGATGCTGCTTCAGGTGAAGAGGGAGAGCCGTGACCACGCCACTCTGTCCGACCTCTACCTCAACAACATCATCCCCCGGTTTGCACAGATCAGCGAGGACTCGGGACGCCTCTTCAAGAAGGTTCGAGCACCCTTTCGTCCTTTTGCTCAGAGCATCTGCGATTTACTGTAATCCGAGCAGCTCTTTGCAGCATTAATATTGTGCACACTGGTGTTAAACACTTGTTTGATTTATAAAGCACTAATGTTTAGGTAACGGCTTCTCCTCTTCAAGTAATGGGGCAGCTTTATAGGGCCAGATGTGCTTGAATCCATGGCATCTTTCATCCAGGTCCATCTCTACATCTGTCTTTTGTCTCAGCTGATTTATTGACTGACAGTGAGTCTGCTAAAGCCTGAGCCATGGCACTTTATAAAGTCTTTGTCTTTTTCCTTATCTTTATTGATCTTTGCCAACCTTGTCTAGAGAGATAAAAGAAATAATAAAAGTGGGAAATGTGATGGAAGTACCAAAAAGGTACAGGAATAGAGATTGGGGCTGTTTATGATGAAGCGAATAATAAAGCTGAACACCACCCCACCCCCACCCCCACCCTGGTTGTTCGCCTCCACGACGGGCATATTAGAGTTCATCCTGCATGAATCCCACAGAGTGAGCAGTGCTGCAGGATGAGGTCATTTTTACAGATTGTTGGCACTTCAAAGGATAAAGCCTTTGATTTGGATTTAAAATGACAACAGATTTTAGGTTTGGGAGTTAAAGGTGAAGGATCATAGCGGGGGAGGCTCTGGTCGGGTGTCATGTAGAATGGAGAACAGGTTGAATGGAAAGCACTGAAAGATATAGAAAGTTAGACATTTTTTGTGGACAGTAAATGTGTGTGTGGGACGCCAGGGCAGAGGCAGCTGATTTCCTGTCTGATACTTTGTCTTTGAACTCCTGTTTAGAGTTTAATCACAAGCAGTGAGAACGCACGCCGATCTCCTCGCTCATCTCACAGCCGCCAGAGGAAAACTGGACTTTTTGTCATTTTTTGGTTGAATTGTGGTCATTGATTTCTACGTTTTGTTATTTGGCAGAAGGTTTGCTTTTGTCTGGCTGCGCTCATACACCCACGCAATGCTCTGATGGCTAACTAGGTGTATAATTAGTCCATTTAATCCATCGTGGTCGGGGCCACTGGCTACGACTCACCTCAACAGCTCATATAAAAAAAACTCGGGAAGTTCAACTCAAGCGTGCCCGGTGTCAGTGTGTGTTGGGCGGCCACGGGCTAACTACCGAGGTTCAAAGGTCAACATCCACTGTTTACATACAGCCAGGCTGTATTCTGATGGCTGAGCTTCCTTTGAAGCTCTCAGGACAGCCTCACCCTGATACTTCTCTCAAGTCCATCTGCGACACCTTTTGTCTAACTTCTTGGCCTTTCTGCTTCATGATCGTGACTTTTTTCATATTTCCATCTGAACATTTTCTTTTCCCTCTTTCCAAACCTTCAAAGAGGCCCCCTCCCTCTTCTTTCCCCTCCTGCAGAGGAAGACAGATGCTCAACATGCACCGACGAAATCTGTTTTTGCTTACATTCCACATTCCTTCTGCATTTTTTGTTACTGTTTCTGCCTTTTTTCTCTCCTCTTATTTTCCCCTTGTTTATCCAGCCGTCTCTTACCTGTCTGCTTTGATTTGTAAGTTTTATAAAACAAAAAGTGCTTCAATTTGAAGGGTGTTGGAAATAGTTTGCTGATTGTCTCCTGGTTTCTGAAAGCTCTGTAAGCAATGCGATTGTTTAAAATGAGTTAGATCTGTAGCCATTATTGTTTGTCATTAGAATTAAATAAGATTAAAGATGTTCTTCCTGTCTTCAAGTAATCCAGCATATTTAACAATAGGTTGCATCATTAACTATTTATTTACCTGCTTGAGTTTTGAATCTGGACCTTTCTGAGCCGACAGCGCTGAAAATGATTATTTGTTACCTACAGCAGCTAATAACTTGTTTAATGAGGCCCTTTAGTGTAAGAATAATAAAGTACTGCTGAACACTGCTTAAAAACTAACTCTTACTGTATTTTCTGCTTTCAAACACTGAAAAAGCTGCTAGTTTTAGTCAAAGATATTCAGTATTTTATTTTTTGTTGTTATTTATCAGACTTGAATGCTGTATCCAAATAGCTGAATCAAAAATGAATATAAAACATTCACCTTAGTCTTAGCACTGGTCAACTATAGATCAGCTCCTTTTGCAAAGGTTGGGCCAGTTGTGATTTATTTATGCAAAAATATAAAGAGCACCATGATGAGTGTGTTTGTGTTCAGAGTCCACTGATCTGTATCTGTCATTGAAGGTGTTCAGCACCAATGTCTGGATAATAGTACTGCTTGTACATCTAGCTCCTATATTAGATTATATGTTATAAAATATACTTGGCCGTTTTGCTACCCCATCCATGTCCCTTTCTTAATCCCTAAACCAGTCCATCAAGCCCATTTCTCTGTTGTATCTGAGATTAGGGCGTCATCCTAACTTGTTCACGTGTCTGAGTGGGTAAAGACCAGGCAGGCGGACATTGTTTCAGCAGACTGTATAAACCTAATGGTTAGAGCTGTTTACATTCAACACTAGGTTTTTGTTTCTGTATTTTCAGAGTAAAGAGGTCGGAGTGCAGTTGCAGGAGGACCTGTTGAAAGTTCTCAATGAACTTTACACAGTGAGTACACAAATATGTACTTCTGTTGCCTTATTTTTGACTGTGTATAAATCTGTTCCTTGCACTTTTTATTTGATGCAAAAGTGATGAAAACTAAAAAGAAAGGAACCGTTTCTCACAAGAAACCCATAGAGAAAACATGGTAATGTTCTGCAGATTAGCATTTTTTTGTTGTTTTTTAAAGGGGACACATGCAAAATTCACCTTTTGCTCATTTTTGTGCTGTCACATTTGGAATCAGTTTGCACCTCTTTGGTTGAACTCTTGTTTTTGCTGGTTGGTGTGAGGTAATTTTGCTTGAATTAGTGATATTTTAGCAACTTTTACATGGTGTGTCTCTACTTTTGTTGTGGCCCAATGAGCGGGGTCGTAACAATTGGGGGCCTGTCCAGGATATGTCGAACCATAGATTGGAACCTCCTCTCACATGCAAGAGAGAGCCGCTGCTGGAGAAGCAGCACCTCTATTCCGATCCCCTCCTGAATATTGAAGCTTCTCAGCTTATTGACCATTTGCACCCATGTCACCTGATCTGCCGTCCATCATGTCAAAGGGGGCGATAAATAAATAATTATAATGGTTCTCCTTTAACATTAAGTTTCTCATATCGCGATTCCTCCACGTATCTGCTGAGTTTCGGCTGAATATTTATTCATTTATATATTTGACTTATGTTTTATGAGGATACAAACTGCTTGAGAAGTATCATCTCATTTTCAAGCGAGTCCTCCAATTATACAACAAAATAAAAAATAAGATAGCAGTCATTACGTAATCACAAACACACTATAGCAAAACACACACGATAAAATCCTGCTATGATGCGTCTCACCCATGATTATGAATAAAGGTTGTTGTTAAATTAAGTACAAATTGGACAGTGGAAGCAAAACAGTTACAGATTGGTAGTAAATACTCATAAATATAGTTGTGAAATCAATGGAATGAAGAAATAGACCTCAAGTCAGAGGGCAACGCATTCCTGTCTTGAGGAGCTGTAACACAAAAGGCACACCTCCCCGCTTCTTTTCTAAACTGAGGAATAACAAATGAGGTTATCAATAAATCGGGTGTGATGCTCAGCGATGATAGGTAACAACTTTCAAATAAAATGGAAAATCATAGTAAATACATTTAAAAATAAATAGTATCCAATGAAATTAACATTTAGCTTTCAAGGAGTACCATGCTTGTGACAGTGATGGGTTCTGAAAGGATGATGTCAAACAAAACAACGTAAAACAAAATGACGTAAAAAGCATTTTTGCATTTTTCAGTTTGGCTTAAATTTTAATGATATTTTCTAAAAAGCTAAATGTTGACTATTCTTAAAACTCCTTCCACCAAACCTCAGTCTTGTTTTGGTGAAGTTACTCTCTGCAGGATATTCCACATGTTTATGATACTGTCAGAAAACTGAGGCAAGTGGAGTGCGTTGCACGGTTTGTTTGTGTTGGTTTTGTACTAAAGCTGGGAATTGCATAGCTTGTGGTCAGCCGGTCCCATAAAAGCAAGTCTTCTGTTATAATTATAGTCTATAGTAAAAGACAGAAATAGGTCTGGTTTGAGTGATGCTCACATGTATGCTCAGAGTCAGAGGAGAGCAGTATAATGATGGCTTTGGTGGTGGTCGCGGAATAAAGCTGACCTTGCACATAAAATCTTTTTTCATGTGTTTAACTCTTTATTAAAAACTCATACGGTGCTCCATGTGCACAATTCCGTCTTTCATCTGCTGTTTGGCTTCTTAAAATTTAAGCACAGGGCGAGGAAAACATGCAGTCATGCTTATTGGCAAAACTCCATCCTCATTCGCAGGTGATGAAAACGTACCACATGTACAACACTGACAGCATCAATGCAGAGTCCAAGCTGAAGGAGGCGGAGAAGCAGATGGGACGCTCCAGTCGACAGGAAGACCGCCAGACGCCGCGCTCTCCCGACACCCTGGCCAGCATCAAGAGCGATGAGAAAGTCGTCCGACGTTCCAGCGTCAAAAAGATTGAGAAGATGAAGGAGAAGGTGAGCAGGGTGGGGGTGGGGGCACGTGGAAGGCGTCCATCAGACAGAAGATGGCTGTGTCTGAGTGCCCCACCTGTTGTCACACACGTGCATCTCTTGAATGATTTATGGCTTACTGCTGGCCTTGTCTGCTCCAGCTGGAGCCTGTCACAGCAACACAATTCTACACCTCTTATCAGCCTTAATCAATACTGAGCTATTTCACTCCAACACCTATTATCCCGCTCCCTTCCTCCTCACTTTGTCACTGCGCTTCTGCTTCCCTCGTTTACTGTTCCTTCTACTCTTTCTGTCACATCAGAGACAAGCTAAGTACACGGAGAACAAGCTGAAGGCCATCAAGGCCAGGAACGAGTACCTGCTTGCTCTGGAGGCCACCAACAGCTGTGTCTTCAAATATTACATCCACGACCTTTCTGACATCATCGATGTGAGTAAATAAAACGCTGTTACCCTGTAAGACAGGGGCGGGGAACCCTGGTCCATCGAGGGCCGCTATCCAGCATATTTTAGTTTCAACCCTGCATCATCACACCTGATTTCAATCAGCAGGTGATTAACAAGCTTCTGCAGAGCCTGAAAAGCTGCAGAACATGTGAATTAACCACTGAATCAGAAGGGTTGGAGCAAAGACGTGCAGGATACCGGCCCTCGAGGACCAGGGTTCCCCACTCCTGCTGCAAGAGGAGCTAGTATTTTATTTTAGGTTGTCACTTCCCCTGGGTTAGTCACCTCTCATTAGCTTCAGTGCCTCTAATGATGGCTGCAGTATGGCCATCGCAGCCATCTGCAAAAGCATCTACAGTAGAAGGCACAGAAGCAGTCTGTTTTCTGCCTGAATGTAACACCTCGCTGGCTGCAGGAATTCATGCAGCTTTCATTTGAGTCAGTCCAGGTGTAGGTGGCAAAGAAGATTAATGGTTGAGATACACATCGGTAGATCTGCATATGGTGTATCGTTTATGCATAGTTGACCTAAAGGCTTCGAGAAACAGTCCAATTGTCACGGATTAGATTACTCAGCTGCTTCACCGACAGGCGCAGTTAAGAAGTGCCTGCTGTGAGCACTCGTCACCTCTCAGGTCGGACCCGAAACGACTTTTTTAGTCCAGAGTCATGGTAGGGATTAAAGCCAGCAAGAGACGTACTCACAGACGTTTACATTACGTTTGCATGGCAGTTTAACAAGTAATACTGGTTTTACTCAACTGATAACTTTGTGTATGATTCATTTACCAAAGCAACCGCAGCAATGTTCTTTGAATTAAATCAGATTTTTCTCCGATCAGCAGACCTGAGCTGTAGAAGAATCAGAAATTGGCACTGACCCTTCAAACCAAAGTTGGTGCAATTCTAGAGGCAGGTGGCCCTGTATAAAATAATGTCTCTTTGAGTTAGATTTTAGAAATTCTGGTGTCATGTTTTTATGAAAAGGAAAATTAATTAACATTAGATATCTGAACAAAACCCAAAATTCTAGCCAGAAAAAAAAAATAATGGTTGACTAGTGTCACGTTGAGGAGGAGGAGGATTGACCCAAAATGCAGAACACCAGAATCACTCATTGCAGGAGCAGTCGCATAAATGAAAACTCCTTTATTTTGGATGATGAGTGAGTTCCAAAGGGGCAGGAAGCCAAGCCTAAAGTCAGTAACCTGACTGACAAAAACAAAAGGCTCCTTGATGAGCAAAACCTAGAGTTTCACGAGGGGGAACAGAACAACACTGACATCGACAATGGACCGACAAACACTGAGACACAAGACAGGGTTTTATACACAGGGGCTGAGTGATTAAGGGAATTGGGCACAGGTGAGATTGATAACTGAGAGGAGGAGCAGAACAGGGCAGGTGAGGAAACCAGACCTAAAATCTGTAAGACAAAGCTACCGAACGTAAATAAACCTAAACACTGTAGGAATAAGACTAAAGCTACATAAACTAATGACCTCAGAGTGACAGAACTAATTATACTGGAAGGCAGGAGAGGATCATAGCTGGGGAGGGAACACAATACACTAAAGGGAGATATGAACTAGATCATCTAAAATAACAGAAAACTAGTGATAAGTGAAGTGACTAGAGGGAAACCTGGAGAAGCTGGGGACCAAAAGGGGCACAGAAGATTAGAGGACACATGAGGGGAACCTGGAGGGGGCTGGGGACCACAGGGACACAGAACATGACAACTAGAGGCCGACCGATGTGGCATCTGCAGAATGTCGCCGTGTCAGGCAGTCAGTGGAACACTTATGTTTGATGATTGCACAACTCATTTTGGATGTGTGTGTGTGTGTGTGTGTGTGCGTGTGTGCGTGCATGCGTGCGTGTGTGTGTGTGCGTGCGTGTGTGTGACAGTGCTGTGACCTGGGCTACCATGCTAGCCTGCACCGCGCCCTGAGGACCTACTTATCTGCTGAGCAGAATGTGGAGACGTCCAAACACACGGGCCTGGAGACACTGGAAGGAGCAGCAGAAATTCTGGAACCCAACGGGGACAAACAGAAACTGATGGAGACCTACAACAACATCTTCTGTCCACCGGCTCGCTTTGACTTCCAGTCCCACATGGGAGACACGGTACCGTTCTTGTTTGTTAGTTTCAAAGTCTTTCAATGTGTTTAATTTGATGTTACAATATGTTTCTGTGATTCTTTTCCATACAGATGGGTGTGATGTGTGCGCAGCCGCCAGTGGAAGAGGACCTCCTCCAGAGGTTTCAGCAGCTGCAATCTCGTCTCTCCACGCTTACAATTGAGAATGAAGAGGTTGGGCCGGTTACTGCATTCCTCATGAAACCAACCTGCTGCACATTTTGTTTCACATCTTTATTTTCCCCTCACTGTCCATCAGGTGAAGAAAACCATGGGAGCCACTCTGTCCACCATTCAAGACATGGTGACAGTGGAGGACTACGACGTCTCTGAGTGCTTCCACCACAGCAACAGCATGGAGTCGGTGAAGTCCACTTTCAGTGAGTCGTACCTGAGCAAGCCCAGCCTGGCCAAGAGGCGGGCCAATCAGCAGGAGACCGAGCAGTTCTACTTCACAGTAAGTGTCAGCAACTTTTCCCAGACGTCAGCGGAGCAGGAACCGCCACCTGACAGTAAATGTTCACAGAAACAGTCAGTGCCCTTTTGACTGTCGCAAAACACAAAGAGAAAACAAGCGCCACCGGTCCCTCCGACCACCACCAGCAGGCTAGAAGGGTTACGTGTCTTGCCCAAGGACATAGCAGCATTCTCTGGTCAGAGCCAGGATCGAACATGCAACCTTCCGATCACTGGACCACCTGCTCTACCTCCTGAGCTACTGCTGTCCCTTAGCTCTATTATAGTCGTGCAGTTCAGTTCGACTTCAGCCGAACTAAGGCAATGATTTGGTTTTCTTACACTGCCTCTAAATGCACCAAGTGACTCCAGCCAGCTTCTGTTTGTTTACATTATAGAAGCTCAAGGAGTTCCTGGAAGGAAGAAGCCTGATCACCAAGCTGGAGGCCAAGCGTGACCTAATCCAGAAGACGCTGGGAGAGAGTGGGTGTCCTTCAAACTTTAGCATATTGCCCTTTTTTTCCCCATCTGCATGAGTGCATTTGACCCCCTAGATGACTGGAAGGGTAAGGAGAGGGGGGATGTGAGGCAAATGTGGGAGCTGAGATGTGCAAGTGGTGGTGGCGGTTTGTATGGGGGGGGGGGGGTCCACATCAGGGTCACAGTAGTAGAGCAGAAGGAGTTCAATCGATCAAAGACTCACAAGCTGTGTGTGTGAGCCTAAGGGAATGTCACAGTGACGCTGCTCGTGTGTGTGTGTGTGTGTGTGTGTGTGTGTGTGTGTGTGTGTGTGTGTGTGTGTGTGTGTGTGTGTGTGTGTGTGTGTGTGTAGGGGGGATTTCTGTTCCTGTTTTTCTATATTTTAGCACATGGAATGATTGTGTATGGTATTATATGAAATCCTACAATGGTCTTTTGTGTCATATACTTTTACATTATATCACATTACATCAATGTGTCGGGTTACTTTGTACACTGTTAGTTGCTTCATCTCATATTGTTTATTGTATTTTATCCTAATATTTTTTCTGTGTTGTTTCAGCTGCACCTACCATAACTGCCTATTTTTGTTTCTCTTCTTCCTTTTCCCTCTTTCCAACTCCTGCAGGTCAGAAAACTGACTGTTGTCTTGCCAGGTAGGTGTGGCGAGGGATGAAAATACACTCCCGACTCGAGCACTCGCAAACGTGCATTTACGATTTCAGTGTCGGGACCTAATTCCGTGCCAATCTGTGGTGTTAACAGTTACAGATACTCCTGATGCATGCACACATGTGTCTGTTTACACGAATAGAACATCACAGCAGTTCTGATTATAAATAGACTTTCACTAGAGACATAATGACAGGGTGCTGTTATTTCTTTCCTCTTTTTCTGCATATAGTGGAAGGAGAAACTCAACCGTACAGAAGCAGGTAATTATCCGTGTGTGTGTTTCTGAGTGGTTGCTGGCTTCAGAGCCACTGCAGCTTCCTTTTTCACTTAAACCACATGTTTTCTCACAGTATCCTCCGCCTGCTAGATGCACTAGCACCTAGATGCGGACAACACTTGGTTTATTATGCCATAAGTCAGATGATCGAAACACAAAACCCTTATTTCATGTGTTGTTCCTGCTGTTAAATCAGTTAACGCTCATAAGGAAACCTCCTCTTTGGGGTACGCCATGTTTGTGGCTCCCCCTTGTGGTCTGATTACCATAAGCTCTGACTTCATAGAAGCCAAATCAATTGGTTTTCAGTTTTCAAACAGCAGCTGCAGCAAATACAGCTACAGCTGGACTGATAGAGTGGGTGCAGACACCATGCAGCTCGTGCTCCATATGCAAAACCCACTGAGAGGTTTGAGGGGAAACTGAAACAAACAAAGGAAAAAGGGATAGTGTGGTTTCCTAGCAACAGCTGCACCCACTGTGTCTAACCCATGCCTGAGATCCATTCCTCCTAACTGTGCGCACTGTTGCAAATGCATGTGTGAGGAAATAGATGTGCTCTGTGTGTGTTTTCTTCCTCCACAATGTCTGAACACTGAACAGGAGCCATCCCTCTTCCTATTTGTTTAGGACGCAGGTGAAGCCATTCCGCTGATGGTTGATTGCTGCATCCGCTTCATCAGTCGCCATGGTGAGGAAACTCTCCTCTTAAGGGATAGGTTTAGCATCTGTGTCTTGCTGCAGCCATTGGTTGGGATTTTCGTTTGTTAAATGGGATTGGTTGTGGCTTGACTGGAGCTGAAAACACGACCGGAACCTTTTATCTGAAATAAAGAAAAACAACGGTCATGACTTGTGTTTATGTTCAGGTCTTCAGCACGAGGGCATTTTCAGAGTGTCTGGCTCTCAGGTGGAGGTCAATGACATCAAGAACGCCTTTGAGAGAGGTAAAACTGTAAACCCAGCTGGATGCAGTTATTGGAAACCTGATGTTTGAGGGATTTATGGCATCTTTTCCTCATCTGCACGTAGGGGAGGACCCGCTGGCAGGGGACCAGAATGACCATGACATTGACTCCATAGCCGGTGTGCTGAAACTCTACTTCAGAGGACTTGAGGGCGCCCTCTTCCCGAAGGAAGTCTTCCATGACCTCATATCTTGTGTCTGTGAGTGTCCTTTCCTCCCGTCTGCCTGTGTGTGTGTGTGTGTGTGTGTGTGTGTGTGTGTGTGTGTGTGTGTGTGTGTGTGTGTGTGTGTGTGTGTGTGTGTGTGTGTGTGGTGTGTGTGTGTGTGTGTGTGTGCAACCCCGTTGTCTGGGTAATCTAAAGGATTTTCTTATTTTCCAGCAATGGAGAGCCTTCAGGAGCGGGCGGTGCACATCCAGAAAGTTCTCCAGGCTCTGCCGGGTCAAACCCTCATCATCATGAGATACCTGTTTGCCTTCCTCAACCAGTGAGTAGTACGACATGGTACATTAGGGATAGAACAACATATCTGGCCAATATTCACCAGTTTTTTTATACTTTGGCATCAGCTGATTTTAAGTCGGGCACATCCACGGGCAGCCCAGTGCAGCCGCCGAGTTTATTTAAATGTAAATTTACATCCCTGAGAAGCATCTACTTAATAAATGCTCTAAAACATTTTTGCAAGCAGACATTTATTTTGCACCTGTTTTATATGAAGTACTTTACCAGTTTTGTTTTTATTTCTTTGATTAACTTTGGTCAGATGTTTGATTTTAATACTGAACAATGCAGAAAACTAAGATTCAACAGTTGATTGTGTTCAGTTTTCCAAAGCTGATTCAGCTCAGATAAGGTTGTGCGTCCACTGTTTTCACTAGTGTGACATTTTAGCTGACCACGAACTCTACAAATTGGCATCAGCAATAAAAATAAAAAAACACATCAGTTGATCTCTAATTTGACCCATTAATGAAGCTCAATATCTACGTGTCTGCTTAAAAACCACATTTGCAGTGTTTGAAACTGCATTTTTTATCGCCTGCTGCTAAAAAGTGGGTGATAATGTTTTGGCCGTTGCATGCGTTTGTGCATTCACTTGGCCACAGTGTTTGCAAAATGTCTCATGAACCCCTGGATGGAAGTGAATGAACTTCTTAGAAACCTGTCCATCACTCTTTAACATTTGGAGTCAGTCTACCAGAGCTCATCTACATTACCCCGGCTTTCCACCGGAGCCGTCAGCAGCACGTTACTGCAGCAGCACGTCATAGCTGCTGATAGGAACCGCTGTGGTCAACAGAACCTTTTCCACTAGAGCCGTCGGCAGCCATCAGCAGCGCGAGTCGGCCGCGTCTCAGGAGCAGCATGTCGCGGCCTTTACGCGCCGGTTCTATTTTCTATGCGCGACGCCTCTGAAACGGGTCAAGTTCGACATTTTTGGGGAAGGAAAGACAGGAAATCGAACGCGGAAATGGAGAGACGCTACCGAGATTTTCAGAATAAAGAACGTACTGCCTTCCGGTTGCTTTACTTTTAAAAAAGGTTACTTACTGTGCGTCCCCGTGAGAAGTTATCACCTAGCTAGCGGTCTCGTTTGTTTTTCAGGTCCGTATTGGCGATTATAAAACGGACAGAACATAAAACACAAACCATGTTGTACTTTTCTCCTGCTTGTTGTTGTGTTTACTGACGAAGTCACTCGTGTGACTTCGTGCTCGGTCGGTGACAGCTGCTCCCCTGCTGCTTCGCGTCTCGTGGGAAGGGCCAAGCAGCAGCTTACGCGAGCAAGACGTGCTGCTGCAGTAACGTGCTGCTGACAGCTCCCGTGGAAACCCGGGGTACAAAGAAGGCTTGGCCTCAGTCAGTTCTGAAGACCTTGTACTAAAACTGCAGCTTGTAGCAGCTGAGAGTCATAATATGGAGTTCTAACAGATTGTTTTATAACTTCTCAGCATAAAACGATTTTAGTTTAAATCTCTGGCTTTCCGGCATGTGCGTTCCCGTAGGGAACTCTGGGTTTTTGATTCTTAAATGGATTGGAATAATTTAGACGGTTCATAACGAGAAACTTTACAATAATTGAAAATAAATTGAAATTAGTTTAGATTTCCGTTTGTTTGGTTTAGCCTGAATTTTATTTGACTCAAATATTTTCTGCTACTGTAACAGAAATAAACTTTAAAAATGAAAAAAATGGTGGATTAGAGAACCCAATGCATCCATATAAACCGTGTATTTAAACCAAATTACCTTCATTAATAACTAGTTGTGGTTTTAGGTGGGAACTCTAACCAGCTCCTGTAATCCATGCACATGCGCTCAATTTTCCACAAGCACACATTTAAATGTTTGACTGTTTCAATCTAAGTGTCCTGTGATGTTTAGGAGAGGTCCAGAATGGACTGAAATGAAGGTTTGAAATAAAAAGGCTGTTTTTAGCTTTTCAGTAATTTAATTTCTTCTTTTCGACCAAGTTTAATCTTATAGTCCAGTATCGTTTTACAGTTTCTCCTTTTGGTTCCGTAGCTTCATGAGTCACCTCCCTGCTGATGGTTTACTCGATCATAAAGTTCCACCGACAGTACAAATGTGGGTTTACTAACCTGGATCTTTTCTCTACACATTTAGTTTGGGTACATCTGTAGTCGACTATCTTTAAAGAGCAAGTCACCCCCTACCAGAGTCTAACTCCACTCCCACTTCATGTTTGAAAAATGCAACAAATGCTGTTGCCTAGCAGACCGAGGGGGCGGAGCCGCTAACAAATACACACACACACACAGGCTCACGACAGCATTGTGAAATCATAATGTACCAGTTTACATCATAGCATACTTCTTAGCCAATAGCGATGGCAGATTTAAATTAAAATGCAGTGCAGAGTTTTTACCTGACAACGGCACAACACTGACAGTTTTAGGCAGAAAATTTAAATTTTAACTAAGATGCACTGAAGTGCCAAATTATTGACAACACGTGTCTGCAGCACGATTAGACACTTGTTTATTTAGTTTATCAGCAAAAAAAGTTTATTTGGTGGTGACTTGCTCTTTAACAACCACAGTTGAGCACTTGTGTGATGGAGGGTGAGATGAAGGAGGAGATGGGAGAGCTGACATTCCAGACTCCTGAGAAAACCGAGTTCACGTTGAGACTTTGGAGCTTTCTCTTTTACTGGAGTGATTTACGGTCACCACCCCACCGATGCT
The DNA here is from genome assembly GCF_043380555.1 of Nothobranchius furzeri. Taxonomy (NCBI): domain Eukaryota; kingdom Metazoa; phylum Chordata; class Actinopteri; order Cyprinodontiformes; family Nothobranchiidae; genus Nothobranchius; species Nothobranchius furzeri. Next base: position 51,091,009 of record NC_091743.1, on the reverse strand, counting down.
CCTGACCCCTTAAACACACATCATGAGTGTCTCCATGTCATCCCAGAGCTGATGGACTTCTGTTGGACCAGGAGGATTTAGGTTTTAGAAGGATCTGTCATGGTTGTTGTTTCTGCCCCCCCCCCCTTCCCAGCTTGTCTCAGCACAGCGAGGAGAACATGATGGACCCCTACAACTTGGCCATCTGCTTCGGCCCCACCCTGATGTCTGTTCCCGAAGGCCACGACCAGGTTTCCTGCCAGGCTCATGTCAACGAACTCATCAAGACCATCATCATCCATTATGACACCATCTTCCCCGGGCCGCAGGAGCTGCAGGGCCCCGTCTACTCCGTCCCCGGGGCAGGAGATGACTTCTGGTATCTTGTTTAAGTTTTTTTTCTAACAAAGGATCCAAAGCCGGTGCTACATTTGTGGGGACTGGGCTTCTCGGAGCCAGTGGGGCCACGAGAATCAGCTTACTGTCCGTCACGAGGGAGATTAAAGCACCGCCTGACCACATCAGCCGACGATGTGCACAGCGGGAGCACACCACGGTGCACACAATGGCTGACGGTTTTCATTTTATTCTAATGGCATGCTTTGTCACCAGCTATTATGATTACTGCCTATCAGTGGAGCAGCAGCAGCTCTGGAACAGCTGCATTTTTAATTCTGAGCAGGAGAAAGTCTAGACAAAAGATATAATCCTGCTGACTGGCTTCATCTCAGAAAATAACTCATAGGGTTAATCCCTCTGGGAAAGGAATCACATGTTTTAAAAGCTGAACATTGATTTATAACAACCTGCTAAAGCTTCCTTGCTATGTAAATAATGTAAATGATGATAAAATGACAGAATGCTCAGAGAGGATTTAGTGTTTCATGGAGCTGTGGTGGAATAAAGACTCAAAGTAAAGTCAAACTCCATAAATGTGGAGAAAATAAAACTTGAAAATGATAAAATATGCTCCAAAATCTGAGATTATCTAGAATATTCCGACCCATTTAGATCAAACATCAGTGTTATGATCCTTTATGGTGTGTGTTCTCACCCTCCGACCATCTCCTGCTCTTCTTCCACTGCAGTGACAGCCCACACTGTGAGCCCCCCCACGTGGAAGAGCCGGCGCCCGACTCTGTCTCTGTCGGCCACAATAGTGACGACGGTGTGTAAAGTTGCTGTTTTTCACCTGTTGGTGAGATCTGACCTACACTCACCTGTTATGGTTTCAGCAGCTGATAGCTTTGCTTCAGTAACACGTTCATACTTCTTGTGCAGCTATTTTTAACAAGTATGTTCTGCAAATACAGCAGCACTAACCGCCTGTGCACTAATCCCGCTTTCTTCCCATCTCCCATCTTTGATTTTCCTCCCATTTTCTTTCCATCCCCTCCCGTTTTTGGCACTTCCTGTCTCCCGTTGGCCGTCCTCTGAATCTCAGGCACGTTGGCTGTTTCAGAGTCTGACCCAGTTGAAGCCATCGCTCGGTTTGACTACACCGGCCGCACCAGTAGGGAGCTGTCGTTCAAAAAGGGCGCTACTCTGCTTCTGTACCAGCGGGCCTCTGACGACTGGTGGGAGGGGCGGCACAACGGGGCAAATGGACTGGTGCCACACCAGTACATCATTATTCAAGACGGGTAAGATATTCTCTGTTATGCATAAAATCAAACACCAACTTATGGAGGTCCTTCTTTTCGTCAATCGCAGAGTGGTTGTTGTGAGATTAAGACACTTGGGGGCTTCATTTCTGTTCTGTTTCAGATCCGAGGCGGAACGAGGAAGTCCAAAGCTGGAATCGGACAATAGAGACCTGCTGGAGGAGAGGGTGTCAAACCGAGGCAACCCCGCCTCCCCCACAGGACCTCATGTGGCGGACATCTACCTGGCCAACCTCAACAAGTGTGTTTTATGCTATTAGGACTTGTGCACGTGATTGGAGAGTGGCATTGAGTTTCTCTACTACTGTTTAGATCCGTTTTTCTCAACCCTGGTCCTCAGCGCCCCCCTGACCTGCATGTTTTCCATGTCTCTGCTACAGCACACCTGGTTCACATGTTTGCATTGCCTCCTTAGGAAGTCATCAAGTGCTGCAGAAGCCTGTTCATCACTCATTCATTTAAGTCAAGTGTGTGGCAGCAGAGAAACGATGCTGTTGGAAACGGCAACATAGAAAGCATGCAGGACGGGGGGGGGGGGGGGGGGGGGGGGGGGGGCAGGGTTGAGAAACGCTGTTTAGTTGAACGTTTAGTTCAAACTGAATTAATTAAAGGTTTATCATTTGAAATTCTAAACTACATCCTTAATGATAATCAGCCCATTTGGATTATGTTTTTATTCATGTGAAAAAAAACTGTGAGGGCTTTAATGCTCTGCTTAAAGGAGCAATGTGTAAGAATTCTACAGTGAAATAATTACAAAACAGTCTGATGTCTCAATCATGTTGGAAGGAAGGTTACACCAAAACAGATTCCCTTCTCAGCCAGCTGAGAGTTTGTCAGTTTTTTTTCCTTTAGAAAAATTTACAGAGGGAAATAATCACTGTTTACACTCTGTGAGACTGCGAGGTTGCCGAGTCTGCGCCAGCGTTTTTAATTTGACAACTGCAGGCGAAAAGTTCCAGAGTTGTTTTAAGAACAGAAGCCAGTAAGCAGGAGCGACCAGGACGTTATTTCTTTTACCCCTAAGAAGCAACGCTATCTTTTTGTTTTAATCTAATATCAGGTGGAGCAGGCTAGAGGCTAACATTGAGCTATCAATTCTAACGGTGAATTAGAAGCAAATAATGGGCTCAAAAAATATTTCAGGCTACTTTTTCTAATTACCAACAACTTAATATTACAGTGACATATATGTGAAGTGAATAATGAAGTAATTGTGGTGTTTTGCTTCCTCTAATTAGTCATTCAGAACTATAGCAGCAAGCTAACAGCAAGACAGCAAACAACAACACTTCCTCTATGCCGGAGGCATATTACCGTAATAAATGCTTCCTACCGTAAAACATCCAGAAGTGCTAACAGCAGATATGACAAAGTCTTTTTCTACTCATTACCTTACTCTGTACGACTCGCCTTTGATTGTCATCTAGAATCTTCTGATGCTGATGGGTTAGCATGAAACTCAGAACGAGAGTGAGAATGTAACTTTTTGCTAAGAAAAAAAAGCTGCAGTAACCAAATTTGACTGCAAGATGTCATTCAGACTTCATTCTTACATAATGCACCATCAAAGAAAACCTATTTTCAGCTAGTAAAATCTCAATCAACAGCCGCGTTTTTGTCTCAGCTGTATTTGCATATGTGATATTGTGCTGGTACCGCTCAGCGTTATCTTGTACTTTTGATGATTATAGCAGATAAATAAAATAAAATCTGTACAATTAAGCAAACAGACTGCGCACCTGCAAAGAAGCAGAGCATCTTGGGTAATAATAAATAAAGGCAAGCGAAACATTTTGTCTCCTTCAGGATGAGAAAACGCCCAGAGCCCGGGAATTTACGAAGGCCGTTCCGCTCAGAGAGCGACGGTACCGGTCTGGGAGCCAGCAGCAATGGAGGAGGAGGTGTTAGGGCAACTCCTCCTCCTGGTGGATCTCTGGTTAAAGACACCGGAGACAAGCGACCTGTCAGCGCTCACAACATCCTCAACTCTGTCACTCGTCACTCTTCACTCAAAACAAAGGTAGTGAGCTGCAGCTGATCACATGATGAGTGAGATGTTTGGGAGGTGTTTAACAGAGACTGGTTTGGCTGTTTAGGTGGAGAGTCCACAGTTAAAGAAAACAACTACAGCTGGGCGCTCCAAGAGCTTCAGCAACCACAGACCACTGGACCCTGAGGTCATAGCCCAGGTGGAGCACAGCTCACAGGTAGCTATCCTCCCTGGACTGGCTGCTCAGTGTGGAGTTTGTGTTTATGTTTTCTCTCTGGTCGCTGCAGGACTCGGCCTTGAGTGAGCTCAGTAAGTTTGAAAGGCAGAGCACCTCCAAACACACCCCCGATGTGGTTCTGGACACACTGGAGCAGCTGAAAGGCATGAGTGGAGGAGGAGGAGGAGGTGCTTCGGAGCCTTCCAGCCCTCTGCACTCCCGCCTGCTACGGGACGGTGAGGGCGTCTCCTCGCATCTCCATCCCCTTCAGCGCAGCGCCTCTTCAGCCAGCGACGTGCCATCGTCCTTCCGCCCCGCTAAGAGCCAGCCACGGAGCCCCCTGCCCTCTGCCACCTCCCCGTCTTTATCCTCCTCTTCTCTCTCCTCCTCTGTACCTTCCTTTAGAGAGCTGCGCCCCCCAGTGACGAGACCCAAACCTGTGGTGTTCCCAAAGAGCGGAGGAGGGGCTGGGAGTCCGGCAATGGGCTCTCCGACTTCCACTGTTCCCCCCACACCACCTCCTCCTCTTACAAGCCACACACACCCTCTCCCTCACACACCTCCTCCTCCACCTCCCCCCCAATCTGACAAGTCCTGTCCAGCCTAAAGCCTCTGGGTTCCTCCTAAAACCGTTACTCTAACAATCTTTAACATCTCTTTTAACCAGTGCCAAAAGCACTTCTCCTTTTTCACGTGGGACCCATAACCCTCATGCGGCATTTACCTTTAAGTGATGATATTCTGCCATCTTGTGGCAACTCTGCGTTACTACAGCTCAATCATCACAAGGTGAAAAACATTCCTATTTTGCCACCGCAGCAATTACTAATACATCTTTAATAAAGGAACAGGATTCAGGGTGGGCACGAACAGATCCGAAACACCTTTAATCTTAAAAAACACTAGTTTTGAACAGAAATTGCCTTTGAGTGGGGACGTAAGAGTGTTGTTTGCCTTTTCATGAAGAACAAAAACAAAAAAACTGTTTGAGTTTTGTGTAAAAGACATGACAGGGTTATTATTTTCCTTATTTTGAATGAACCCATGACCAGCAGATCAGATGGGAGTGTGATGATAGATTTGTGATGACAGACTGTGAACAACTCGGCTCACTGACTTGCTGCTACAGAGGAAAAGAGAAAATGGGCCAAATACCAGTGTGAGTCATGTGATCAAAAGCTTTACTTTATCTTATCTTCTTTTTTTTTTCATTTACTCGTTTCGCAGCAGGAGCATAAAATATGGCCGACGGTAATTCTAAATGAATATAGCAATAAAACATAAAAAAACAGGTTTTGTGGCATTGTGCTGCTTTTTATGCAGCTCTGCTACTTGTGTAGGGGATCACTGAAGCCCAGCATTTTTATATGAGATATTACACACACAGTGTTTTCTAAATGTGTGTGTGTGTTTTTAAGGCAGCTAGACGCCTGTCAGGTTTTCATTGCGCGCTGGGACCATACACAGCAGCCACAGTAACAACTGGAGAATGAATTAGATTTATTTTAACGATAAAACAACTTCAAAAAGAATAACACTTTGCTCCTTTTGACTATGTACACCATAATTATGAATAAAAATTTTTACTTAATATAATACTGATAAAAACTGGAAGCATGCAGCTGAGGATCCTCTTGAGTGTGTGTAGATAAAAGCACAACCAGCCACCTCATCCTATCTTTTATTTTATGAGTTTTTCCTAACTTTATGCCAAGAATCTGTGTAAATCTGGTCCCATATGGACTGTTATACATGTTTGTATGCACATCCATGGATAGAGTATGAATGCACCTTCCTGAGTTCTGCCTAGGCAGCATAAATAGATGCTACATCAAGGCATTTGTTCCGAGATGCACAGGAAAGTAGTTTTCCCCGTGTTCAGCAGCTTGAAGTGCTGAAAAAAAAACATGCACTGGGTACATGTGATCTGATACCTGAGATGTTGTCTTCAGTCTACGTTTTCACAACACCTGTTCTTTGTCTGCTTTTCTCTTTATAGAAAAAGGGAAAACCAAAAACGTCTGATCTGATTTGCTTTTTAATCATATCTGCATGTGAAACTCTCCGCAAACACATTCTAAACCACATGCTAATAAATGCATTTTTTGGCCACTTTGACATGTTTTTCTGTGCAAGTTATAAAAAGTTCTTTAACCAATGGAGATGGCTTCCTGAACAGCCTCTGTTTGAAGAGATAGTGTATGTCCTTCTTGACTGATGAGCTAACAACTACATAAGATCAAAGTGTATTGCTGCTGCCTTAAATCAGTTCCGATCTGTTAAATTTTATTTACTAAACATGTATACCACGGTCGGTCTTACTTTTTTATTTTGGCATGTTAAGGTAACCGCAGCCAGATTTGACCCCTGGAGGCACCAGAATAGTTGTATTTAAATGTTTCTGGTGATTGTAAATAGCCATAAAAAGTCCCGTTAAAAACTAATGTCAAATATTAAAAGTAAATCTCTATGAAGATGTTGGGAGTAGTTTCAAGATGGCACCAATCCACTTTTGCCTTGCTTTTTTTTCTTTTCTTTTTTTTTTTGCGTGGAACTAGCCATTAGCTCATTAGTCCTGTTAGCATAATCACCATTTATCTCAACAGAGGCTGTTCAGAAAGTCGTTATTTATAACTTTAACAAGAAACACTAAAAATAGCTGAAATACATGTTCAAGGGCAAACTGAATAAAACCTCTTTTTTTTTTTTTTTACTTTATCTTCTTAAAGCAGAAAACAGTACCCGATACCGATACCGTTTTCCCTTTTTTGAGTTTGACCACATTTTTACTTAACCTTGCGCTGCAAGATGAATTCCTCGTGAGATTTGGACTTTTCCAAACTCAGGAGACTGTAGACTCAACATGGGGCGGGGCTACACAGAGATCTGCCTGCCGCCAGGATACATTTGACTACCCCTCCCTCTGACCCTCCAGCAGTCTGCATCCCTGTAATAAAACTGTAAATGTCAACTTTTTTTATCTTTGTATATTTTTCTTGTTGTATTTTATGTTGTTCTTACCTCAACACGACAACTGGAGGGATTGTGTGTGTGGTTGTGTGTGCTTGTTCGTGCCGCTTTCACTTACACACACAGACACAACGATGTGCATGTGAGTGGTTAGTGTGTGTTTGTCCCGCTTGTGGGACCTTCTCTGATCTCAATCATTATGCACTTGAACAACTTGGCCTGCATGTGGACTGAACTAACTGTGTGGGGATGATACGTTAGAGTTGAATATTGTTAAATATGCATTTTGTGTCCATTTGGAGAAAAAAACTGAACTAAAAGACAAGAAACCTGACTGTAATGTCAAATCTATTTATAGTTGTCTCTGTATTACTGGAGAATCCTGTGTTCAGATGTACTTTGTATATACAATGTTGTACATTACAGAGGTACACTTTTTTTGGTACAATATTGTACAGTAATAGCAATAGTAGTTTAATCAAATAGGCCTTATATATAATTCGGTGTAGTTCATGTAGTAGATCTGTTTTTAATAAACATGGCTTGCTATAAAAGTGTTATTCCGTGTTTTATTGTCCCTTTTTGACAAAAAATATGTTTTATGTAGTAATCATAATTTGACATGACTTACAAGGGAAAGAAATATAAAATTACTCTGCAGTCTCCTCAATGAAGGGAGTGAGACAAACAGAGGGTGGGTGTGATCTTTCATGAGGCCTCTTTCCTGCATCTGGACATGTAGATGTCTGTGGTGGTGGACAGAATGCACCCCACAGTACAGTGGCGTGTCCAGATCTTTTAAAATGGGGTGGCCCAGATGAGGCACAACTTTGTGAATGAGTGGCACCAATGGTTATGCTTTCTTTGTTTTACCCCCAAGCCTTTAGTGGACAATGAAAAGCCTATTTAAAGGTAAATTAGTGTGGTGGCACCTGGGGTGGCCAATCAGATTCCAAGGGTGGCATGTGCTACCCCAGGCCACTCCCTGGACACACCCCTGCCACAGTAATGACTCTGTTCCTGATAAATGACCATTATTCAGTAGGTTGGTTTAAATTTGCTCACGTAGAAAAAGCATAGAAAATGGTACAACAAACCTTGGTCCACTGATTCCACCCCAGCCCTCTGTCAAAAGGATCCTGAATCTTCTCCATTAGTTTTCATCCTTGTCTCCTCCTCCCCCACCCCCCACCCCCGCCACCTTAGTTTGGTGCCATATGGCTCATTTCTATTGGATCAGTAGAGGGGAATGTGTCAAGATCTCTGTGTGTGTACAAGATGTGAAAACCACGGGTGTTGTTGCTGCAACATTCAACAAAATGGGTACATGGCCTAAGTCATGTCTGATAAACAAATAAATAGTCTAACACATATATTTACCAACAGCTCTGAATAATTTTCCACTGAAGTGACTTCTGCAGGCTAGATGAAATGGTTCAGGCCAGTGGACCTCAAACTGGGGTCCCCGAGCCGCCCCTGCTGGATCTTCGTAGGTTAAAATAAGACCGGCTATGCAAATAGGGTCAACAAAGCATGCGCAAACACACAAAAACATGTTTTGTTATCTCTTCGAAGAAAAGGCATTCATGGTAAAAGAGAAAACAAAATGAATGTTTCACAAACGTGAACATCCTAAACCATTTAGGATGTGCTGGTTTTAGTTTTTCTCTTTAGTCCTGACTCTACTTTTTCTTTTTGCTTCGGCTGTACATTGCACCATGTTCTAAAAAACCACAGAACAAAAAAAATTTCTGATACAAAAACTGAAAGTTTGTTTAAAAAAACGAATCAAGGCCACTTTAAAAGGTATTAAACAGAGAATGAAGACACAATACCACAGTGTGGCTTCATGGAACAGCCATCAAAACAACAACCACAGCGATGAAACTAGAATTTCTGAACTTCGGTGAACAACTTTTCTCCACTTTAGTTGCAGAGTCGGAAATTCCCGTGTTTATCCACCATCGTCACCCTACGAGGAACGCCCGCCCCTTTCGAGCCCCGTACTTCCTCCATCTGCCACCGCGGTTCGAGCGTAACACTCCGGCTTCTGCGGTGCTAGACCCCTGGGCACGAGCGACGGCCGCGGTGGATCCGGAGGTAACCTCCGGGTGTCACCTGTTCATTTAGCAGCCATTAAGCCCGGCATGGTGTCACTTACCGCCGCAGACGAACTTCTAAACGTGTCTTGTCTCCAGAAAGCTGACACAGTTGGTACGCGCTAAACCCGCACGAGCCTAAAAAGCACGGGACCTCCAGGTAAGTTAACATCTCTATAGTAGCTTGTTAGTTAAGCTAACTTGTTATTAACCAGCTCAAATTAACCAGCGACACCAACTAACCTTTTCTAACTATTAAGGTAATAGGCTACGTGTTTCTTAAAGTTAGCTAGCTAGTTTAAGGCTGATTTTAGAGCCATTTCTACACAAATATATTCACAGCTGTCAGCTTTTTACTATTTTAAACAGCAGAAAACTAACCAAATAAAAAAGCAATAAAGATACATGTTACAAAACATCAAAGAGAAAAAACTTGTATAAATTTGATTAACTTGTAAAGGAACTATAAAAACCTTTCTACTTCCCTCACCCTCATGTTGTTATTTACAAACCATTATTTAAAAAAAGACTCATGTCAAACTAAACTTTGGTACAACAAAACATTTTACTTAACAGTAATTCATTTGATCGGATCAATAATTTTCATTTGCTTTATTAAAAAAAGAGGCCTTACTTCATTCAAGGTCAAAAACAATCAAATAAAATTAAATGGTTTATATCTTTAACAGACATCTGTATTGAATGCTACCAGAAATGATGATTCTTTGCTATCAGAAATGTCACCACCTCTTTAAAAAATTTCCCTAAAGGTGCAGGAGGCTGGCCCAAGTTCATAAATATCCTCATCTGGGTCAAGAACACTGATTTGCATGGTGCGACCATGAGACATTTTCAGAATATAAGTACAAAATATATTCAGTTTAGTGCCCAAGCATTTTATGATCTGCAGGTTGACCTTTGAATCAAGGTTATGTCAGGTCGTACTTTTCCAGTCCAGTTCCTGACATTACACAGGTTACTGAAACAAACCAGCTAAATTATCACTAACTAACCTACAAGACCAAACGTCAGTTCTACTGAATGTTTATTTTTCTCTGTTCCTCTCCAGGATGTCGGTGATAACAGCCAGTACGACTCACTATCTGTGGTCTTTACAAGATGTCCTGGGTCAAGGAGCCACAGCTAGTGTCTTTAAGGCACGCAACAAGGTAGCGACTCCCAGGAAACCGAATCTGTGTGTTTCGTTTGTCGTCTCAGAGGCTTTGGTCTTGTTTCTAGCTCAGCAGTAACATCAAAGATCAGAAGAAAGCTGTGGTTCCAGTGATGTGGCGTGCTGCTGACGCTCTCCTGTGAAGCTGTGATGTCTGATATGAAATGTGTGTTCATGCAGAAATCAGGTGAGCTGGTCGCTGTCAAAGTGTTCAACATCCAGAGCTACCACCGCCCCCAGGATGTCCAAATGAGAGAGTTTGAGATGCTCAGGAAGCTCAACCACAGCAACATTGTCAGACTGTTTGCTGTTGAGGAGGTAACGTAACCATCACAGTGAGAAACACTATGATCTTTGTTCTGGTCTCATTTATTCCCCCATTTCCTCAAAGTGGATATTTATTAAAAACCCTCTGTTTGTCTCTAAACAGCTGCCGTCCAAGGAGAAGGTTCTAGTGATGGAATATTGCTCCGGAGGGAACCTGCTCAGCCTGCTCGAGGATCCAGAAAATGCCTTTGGCTTGCAAGAAACTGAGTTCCTCACTGTTTTGCAGTGCATCGGTGAGTAGGCAAATGGTGCGCTCTAGTTTAACGTATTTCTATTTCTGAGCTAGCAGTCACCCTTCATTGTGTTCTCTACAGTGCAGGGAATGAATCACCTGAGGGAAAACGGCGTGGTGCATCGGGATATTAAGCCAGGGAACATCATGCGGCAAGTTGGAGACGATGGGAAATCGGTTTACAAGCTGACGGACTTCGGAGCAGCAAGGGAGCTGGACGATGACGAGAAGTTTATGTCTATTTATGGGACTGAAGAGTATCTGGTAGGATTATAATCCAGTGAACAAGCTCACATGTTTGCTGCCCACTGACTGTGCTGTCAGATTATTTTCTGACCAAAGCAGATAAGCCACTGAAGCCGTAAGCAAAAGTTCTGAAGGATTTGTGAAAAGTTACATTAGTACAGAAAAGATGTTTGTATGAAATATTTAAAACACATAAAATTTTCGGCTGCATGGCGGTGCAGCGGCTAGCACTGTTACCTTGCTGCGAGAAAGTGGCTGGTTCGAATTCCGGCTGCAGCCTTCCTGCATGCCTGGCATTTCCCTGGGTATTCCAGTTTCCTCCTGCAGACCAAAACATGCATGTTTGGTGGACAAAGCCATTACTCTGTGTCCCTGTGATGGGCTGCTGGAGTTAGACACCAGCCCCCCCTCCTCATCGATAGTTAAGCTGGTCTAAAACATCGTAGGCTCTGTTTAGAGTCAGCATGGCCTTCTCTGGTCGGTTCAAAGATGGACGCCATCATGTTGCAGCAACAGTGTTTTTAGATTAAAACCACAGCATCTATTTTATGAAGTTGCGAGTTTGTGTCATTTGTTAAATCTTTTATTTAGCTTTTGTGCTTGCAGCCTTTTTGTGACAGTTCCTTTTACTGTCCCTCGTTTGATCTAAACTTAATTTTACTCGTTGCATTTGGTATTTCTAATTACAGAGCAGCAGCTGCTTGTAGATGAATCTGTTTCAAATAAACGTTATAATCCCCAAACTCAAGTTACGTAGAAAAAATAAAAGAACGGGTCGGGTCGTTTGGTGGTAAATCGAGTAAACGTGAGGCGTTACATACTGTGTGTTCCCAGCACCCTGACATGTATGAGCGGGCCGTGCTGCGTAAGCCTCATCAGAAAACCTACGGAGTGAGTGTTGACCTGTGGAGCATCGGGGTGACCCTGTACCACTCCGCCACCGGGAGTCTTCCCTTCACACCATTCGAAGGACCTCGCAAGAACAAGCTCATCATGTAAGATAAACACCTGGACGAAGCGTTGCTGGCAGGTGTGCGTTTCAGTGCTAAAATGCTGAAATCCTATTTTATTTGTTTGTTTTTTGCATGCAGGTACAAGATAACAACAGAGAAGCCAATGGGGGCGATAGGCGGCTTACAGCGGGTGGAAGGTGGACCTATAGAGTGGAGTTACCACCTACCTCACAGCTGCCAACTCTCACAGTATGTCATCCAATAAAAATACTCCAAAGGGATGATTCAACCCAAACAAGTGACTGGTGCACCTCCTTTGTTCCAGAGGTCTGAAGGCTCTGGTGGTCCCAGTACTCGCAGGCATAATGGAAGCTGACCAGGAGAGGTGTTGGGGTTTTGACCAGTTCTTTACAGCGACAGCGGACATCTTACAGCGGCAGCCGGTTCACCTCTTTTCCCTGCAGCAGGCCGTGGCTCACTGTATTTACATCCACCACTACAACACGTATGTCCACCCAGACCCGTCCGTGCACACACTTCCTGATCCAAATCATCTCATTAAGAACAGGTTTATGATAAGTCTTGCTAATTATGACAGACCTTAGCTGACATTTCTTCTGTCCACAGAAGAGACTGTAGTAGTTTTAATGAGCTTAGGAGAGAGAGTCTGTGCAGATCTCTGTAATCCTAATAATCCCAAACTGTTTGCACAAAAGCTTTTCCTCTCTGTTAATTAATGCCTTGCAGAAAAAATTAATAATGCAAGCCTACATGGTCTTCTAATGTGAGAGTCATGATCTGGTGCTGAATAAGTGGCATGAATATTTTAGTTAACACGTAGAGCTGTTTAGGGAGGCGGTAATCCCGCAAGGAGCCCAAGTCACGCCCACCTACTTCCAGACCGTGTGTCCACTACTGCCAAAAAGCAAAAATGACTGGGAGTCTATGAAAGGATCGAGTTATTTCCTGATCCTGTTTGATTAGTGCTATTGGTCTCACATACGATGTCTGTGAACTTTAAAGACACATTTTAAAGCCAAGAAAGAGCTTATATTTTTCAGGCAGAAAAGGTTATTTTAGGTTTTGTGGAAAAAGATGTGAGGTACTCCCAACCGCTCGTCTCACCACGTTTACATCATCGAACCAGAAACAGAGAAGGAAAGTGGCTGCACGAGCCTTAAACGCCAAGAAAACCACTATAAATCTGAACATGCTACGCTGGGGAGAATCATGTCAAATGTGTGATGTCTGATTTGTAGCCTTTTAGTTACCAATATTTTATACAATAAAGAAATGTGTTTATTGTTTTTGGTCATAAAATGAAGGGCAGTCTTGTTATGATGCAATAAGTCAGAAGTCAGCTTTGAATTGTGAAGAGAGGACCGAGAGGCAGGGAACGGGCCGATAGAGGTAACAATAACTGGTACTGTTACGAAAAGGCTCTGCACACGTACAACGGGGCTAACGGGAAAGCTGGGCGGCCCAGAAACCTCTGCAACAATAATCTGGTAGACAACGACCGCGTAGAGGAGGCAGAAGGTAATGATGACTGAAGAAAACAGCGAATTCTAAAGTTTAATCTATGAAGAACAACCCCAAACTGAACCAGGAGACAGGCCAAACATCAGACCAACTTCAACCTATGCAATGAGGAACATTCTGGTCAAAATGACTCATGACTAAACCACACCGGGGTTTCTCTCTTCAAAATGTTTTTAACCTAAAAAAAAACCACCATGGCTGCCACGACTCTGGGTAATCCGTTACAGATTTGATGGTTTTTACTTTTTTTTACTGCACTTATGGCTCAAGATGTCCTCCCTCTGGTCCACCAGAGTGTCGATGTTCTTTGAAGAGGTGGCGTCTCAGACGGGCGTGGGCATACAGCAGCAGCGCCTCATGTACCTGGGACATGACCTGCCCCTGGAGGGCAACATGAAGGTGGTCAACCTTCCAAGTACGTCGCAGACTCAGCCTCTCATTCTGCTCAGCCCTCCTGCTGGAGCCAACGCCGGTCTGCCCTTCAGGGAACGTGAGACAGGCAGACACCTGGGATGCCTTTACTAACTCTTGTTTTTGGTTTCACACAAAGCTTTATTTAGGATTCTCTCTTCCCTTTGCAGCCGAGACTTCTCCTGTTCCACCCAGGTTTGATTTGGTGGCAGACTACAGTTTCTCCAAGGTACTGCTGCTTTGCTCATACTTCTGTTTACTCCACCAGGATCTACTTTTTACTTCATCTTCATATAAGCTAGATTTACCATTAACCTTCAACGCTCGTGCATTCTCCAGTAAAGCTCTCTTTGCCTTTAGGCGACAGTCGGTGTGGTCCACCAGTACAAGAGGATTGTGCAGATGCTTCACACACACAGAGAGCTGCTGCTGCAGGGATTTTACACTTACATGTGAGACAAATGTTCAATAAAACAAAGATCAGTGCCACGTTACAACAAGGCTCCCCTTAAAAACGGATAATAAATGTGTTTAAAATCATTTCGTAAATGTTAACTAACTCATTTATTAGGGGAGTCTCATTTTAAAGTGTTACTCAAAGATCATGCGTTAGTCTGAGGGGTTCTTCTTCTAGGATGAAGTTACATCAGGAGTGCAGAGAAGCTATTCACAGGATTGCAATGATCGCAATGAGACTGCAGTCCTGCCTCATTGCACAGCACAGAGTTTCTAAACTGTGAGTGTTTCGCCCCGTATCTGTAGAAGTTCTAGTGAGTGTTTGATTTATGATTCACCTTTTCTGTGTCTTCTTTGTCTCCTAGAGCTCCTTACTCCTCCGAAGGTCCAACACTGGCTAATAATGGTCAAAAGCTGCAGCTGGTGAGATCAGCACTCGAGTCAAAGCTGTTGGGTTTCTAAAATTACTCACATACTGCAGTCATGTTAACACATAGATTTCATTCATTTATAATTGAATGTTTACTAAATTAGATCAAATTAAACATGAAATGAAACGACAGTCAGGCAGAAGCTGAGTCCTCGCTAAAGATTCAACAACATTCTTTTTTTTTTTTTTTTTTACTTTTCAGGAAATTTTGTTCCAACGATAATTTCCTAAAATCTGTTTAGATTTAAACCTGATGCAGTCTACATTATTAAAGTGATACTTTTTGGGGTTTGCATAAACATTTTCACGACATTTGAACAGTTATTGTTGTTCTTTCTAAAAGAAACAAGACAGCTTCACTAAATATACCAAAATAAAACTGACTGATGAATCTTGAGTGAAACACTTTAGAAAGTATTGTGGAAAGCCCATAAAGACCCTTTCGTACATCTCTTCTGTGGTTTCACTGTGATAAAGCCACGCTGCAGCTCGCTGCATGCATGTTTGCACTCTTAATCAAAATTGTATTTATTAAGCATTGCTCAAGGCGCTGAACAACAATAAAAACACAGAAACCTAAAAGCAGCAAATGAAAGTGCATAGTTATCACCACGGTGACATCGGTTCCCAACAAAAGCCAATCAGAACAAGTGGTGTTTCAGTTTAGCCTCAAACAAAGAGAGGTCCCTTATGGAGCACATGTCTAGTGACAGACCATTCTGGAGCTTTTTTTTTTCCCGCCACTGAGAAAGCTCCACCCCTCACTGTTTGAATCTAGATCTTGGGACCACCAGTAGGTGCTGGAAGAGCGGAACGCTCTGTTTGGCTGATGAGGGGTCAGCAGGTCACTCGGATAACAAGCAGCAAAACTCAGCAACAAATGAATTGTAATATTTAGGGTTGGGTGATGGGACAAATTATTCGACCAGCTGAGCTGAGAAGAAGAAGAAGAAGAAAATATCATTTCTATAGTGCCTCTGAAGGTAAAAATCACGAGGCGCTTCACAAAAACAAAAAATGTAAAATTATAAAAAAGCATTTAGAAAATGTTTAAAAATATATTTAAAATGAGCAAAAAGAGACAATTGTGATAAAAAAATGTTAAGAAAGAGAGAGAGTGAATAGGAAAGAGGGAAATCAGTGGATCCTGAGGAAGGTGGAATAGGTGGGGAGAGCAGAACAAGGAGAGGGTGATGAAAGTCACACCAAAGCCAGCTTGAACAAGTGAGTCTTCAGCTGCTTTTTAAAGGAGACCACTGAGTCCACTGATCTCAGGCTCAGGAGGAGAGAGTTCCAGAGTCTGGGGGGCCACAGCAGCAAATGATCTGTCACCTTTGACCTTCAGCCTGGTGCGCTGCACAACCAGTAGGCTTTGATCACTGGACCTCAGGGACCTGCTGGGGGTGTAGGGACTAAGAAGATCACCAATGTATGATGGTGCTTGTCCATGTAAGGTCCTGTAGACCAGAACCAGGATCTTGAAATGAACCCTGAAGTTGAATGGCAGCCAGTGAAGCTGGAGGAGAAGCGGGGTGATGTGGGTGTGTTTGGAGGACTTGGTCAGAAGCCGAGCACAGGCATTCTGAACCACCTGTAGCCGTTACGATTGTTTCTACCAGAGGCAATTTGTTTATTTGTTTGGTAAAAGCATCACGATTATGTTTATTTCTGTTTTGAAACATCAAAGTGCATTTTTAGATGTGTAACAACCCGCGGTGGTGCCCTCATCCAGACTCTTAAGAACCAGGGTTATAGATCAGACATTATAAGTTGCAGTCAGATTACAAGAAGTAAACTTTAATGAAGGATAATCATCTTCTTGCCACGTAAATATTTCGGGATTGAAACTGAAAGGAATCTGTGGCTGCTGTACTTTCAGGTTCATGAGCACCTGCCTGTGTACACAGCTGGAATCCAGGACTTCCACAATCGACTGGAGCGCCTGCAGATCGAACAGGCCAAGCTGGCAGACACTCTGGCCAATGACAAGAGGTGCTGTTGGAAGCCTTCAGAATCAACAAGGAGTCACTGTTTTTGATCTCTCACCCGTTTCCTCCTCAGCCGTCAGAGGATGGAGATGCTGCTGCAGAAGATCACCGCGATCCATCAGCATTATCGAAAAGACAGAATGACGGGCAGTAAGGGAGCTTCTCTTGTTTGAGCCCACAAATGTTTGGTGTCAGTAGTGTGATTGGCCTTGTTTACTCTCTTCTCTTTTCCAGAGTTGGCTTATAACGATGAGCAAATCCACAAGTTTGAGAAGTGAGTTGGAGCCTTTAGCTGACAGATTCATGTGTCCCTGAGTGTGAAGCATCACAACTCCTGTGTCTCCTCTTCAGGATCCACCTGTCCTCCCACATCAAGAAAGTCAAGTCTGTCTTCAGAGAAGAGTGTGTGCAGAGATATAAGGAGCTGCTGGCCTCGACCAGGGCATGGAGCAGGTCAGAACAGGAGCTAATTACCCTAAAATGAACAGATTTACAGGATTTACCGTTATCACTATTGTTTTAGTTTTTATTCCAAGGTTGCTCGTTTTCGTTGTTTTCATTTTGTGGTTAAACATACTTATTGTATAAATAAACATTTTATGGTTTTAAAGTGTTTTAAGTTAAATTGTAGGTTTTCGTGCATTTGCAGAGTTTAAACATTAGCTTAAACTTCATTTATAATCATTCAGTTAAAATACGAGCCGCTGGAAGGACGAAGCATTTTTAATTGTTACTTTCATTTCTGATTGCAGCACAATGATGGAAATAGAGACCAGGCTACAGGACCTCGGCTCTTTCTCCACCGGCTTGTTGGCAGACTTGGAAATGAATGAGCAGCACCAAAATCAGGTAAACAAATTATTATCTTCATCTTTTTCATGATTTTTCTTGTTTTCTCATCCCAGAAGCTCTGACGCATCATTCTCACAGTCCAGATGTGGACCAAACAGCACAGCATCTGTATCCATGCCTGTTAATGACATCAGTGCTATGGTGCAATATTTTCTACATTCAAAACATATTTTTTCACCCTCAGTCTGTAATTTATTGTGTAAAATGAAGCTATCCTGTTATTATTGTTTCAACGGTCTGAGAGTCAGGCGTAACCATGGCACAGGCAACACATGGATACAGCTGCAGGCCTGTGTGGTCCTGTAGGAGAGGAGTGAGAGGGAGAGACTAAAGCTGTTACCTCGTTTGTTGTTTTGGACCTTTGACTGTGTCTAGAAATCAGATTTATAACTTTGAGAATGGAGCTTTAGATGCAGGGTTTGAAATAAAAATGATTGTTTGTGGCGCAGCTTTTACATTTTTTAGCAGTCAGATTTTCCGACAGGACTTTAAATGACCAAATAGTTATTTTTATAGACACTCACGCCCGAAGCAATATCTTCAGAAATAGGGAAAGGTAGAAAAGGACTCAGTAAAGGACCAGAGTAGATGAGCTGCCGTTATTAAATGCAAAAAGTTAATTGGGAAAAAAAAAAAAGTTTTTATATCAAAAATGTGTTGAGCCACAAGAGGAATCCTTTTTAATAATAGGGATGTCATTTAGAGGCTAACAGTAAAACACACGAGGACACATTTAGGTTTAGACAGAAGTTAACAGCTGGATGTGGAGAAAATTTGAATGGAATAGGTACGTCACCCATCACATAAGTAGCAGGATATTCAGGTGGTGCTGGAGGACTTGTGGAGAAGTGAGCGACTTCTCTCAGAGCTTCCATCTGCTCTGGAAAAATGTAGAGAAATAAAAGTATCTTGAGGACTGAAACACATTTGGCCCCAATGCTGTGTGTTCTAGTACAGAGAAGTATAATCAGTAAACTAAACTTTTGTGAAGAGAGCGATCACAGAAGCAACAACCTTCTGACATCATGATAAAAAGTGGATATTATGGGAAAATCAACAGCAAGACTGTAATTAAAAGCAGATAATATTGAATAGGGCTGGGTGATATGGCCTAAAATCAATATCACGATATATTGAGGATTTCACCTCGATAACGATAAATGAACGATAACTACAAGTTGTCCACTAGATGGGGCTGTCACATGTATTACGTTGAGTCACATTTTTACGTGACTCAAGGTGGTGCAGCTTATTAAAGGGACATGAAAGTTGCCAACCTACACACATCTTTTCCTTTTTTATTATCAAATTTTTTGAGATGGGAAAATTGATGGCTGCGCAGTGGCGCAGTGGTTAGAGCTGTTGCCTTGCAGCAAGAAGGTCCTGGGTTCGCTTCCCGGCCTGGGATCTTTCTGCATGGAGTTTGCATGTTCTCCCTGTGCATGCGTGGGTTCTCTCCGGGTACTCCGGCTTCCTCCCACAGTCCAAAAACATGACTGTTAGGTTAATTGGTCTGTCTAAATTGTCCTTAGGTGTGTGTGCCTGATTGTTTGTCCTGTGTGTCTCTGTGTTGCCCTGCGATGGACTGGCTCTCTGTCCAGGGTGTACCCCGCCTGATTGCCCGTAGACAGCTGGAGATAGGCACCAGCCCCCATCCCCCCGACCCTGCGTGGACAAAGCGGGTTCATAAAATGGATGGATGGAAAAATTTATCTCTAAGAGTCAGAAATTTTGATAACGATAAGTTTTTAATTTATTGCCCAGCCCTAATGTTGAAGTAAGGTGGAAACCAACGACAAAGTTGATGGCAGAGCCATGACAGCTTTAAAGGTGTGGAACACTGAAAACCCCTTTGTTATGATTATTTCTAATTATAATTAGTCAATTAGGTTTTCATGCGGAACATGAAAATAGTCTCCTACACCTATCTCCTGCATTAGCTTCTGAAAGAAAACAGACGGTGAAACTCCAGGATTAGAAAATCCTGACAGATCTACGTCACACTGTCACTTAACACTCATGGACTCGCTCATCTTGACCCACAACGGGGAAGGCTGTTGTTGGTTTAGCGTCCAGGAAACAGCAGAGAATGTTCCGGCTAGTAGAAGCTAACCACTAGCATTAGCAACTCCACTACATGGCAGAACTCCTCCATGCTTGTGTTATTTGATAAATCATCAGTGGTAGAGTCACGTTGCTGTTATCCAGTCTGGGGCGAGATGTCTGAATATCAGGAAATAAGACTTCAAAACCTGCCATCAGCTGTGATGTGGGTCACTGCTAGTTCCTGGAAATGGTGCACCGGCATATTTTTCCTCCCTGATGCATTCATTCCTACTAGAGACTAGTGATGTGTCGGTCGCGAACGAACCGGCTCTAAAGGCCGGCTCTATGAAGTGAACGACGGGAGCCGGCTTGTCATTGGGAGCCCCCCCCCCCCCACCCACACACACACAGAAGAGCACATGCGGGCGGAGGGAAACGAGAGGGAATGAGGAGGAAAAAGGCGAGCGAGAGAGGAGAGTGCGACGAAGACGATGAGAAAATGGGCGACAGCAGTCGGAAAGTTGAGATTTCTTAAAAGTGTTCGGTTAATAAATTCATATAAATGATAAATATTTCATATATTGCATATTTTTTTACATGAGTAAATCATTTTACATATAATTTTGCATTATTTTTGGTGATAAATATACTTTCGCAACAGAAAATCTGAGGAGCCACTTGGGAGCCGAAAGAACCGGCTCTCTAAAAAGAGCCGGAATTCCCATCACTACGAGAGACCACTGCATTGATTAAACGAGTAAACCAAACCTTTAAAATGTTTTTTTTTATTTCCTTTTTATCTCAAATTTGTTTTCAAGGGGTGTGGTTTAGTTTTAAATGTTATCTGGGTGGTTTAAGCCCAGAGTAGTGGAGAAATGATAGTGTCTGTATGATATAGAGCAAAGAAATGGAGAAAAGGGATAACTTGGTGGGAAATGAGGGGGAACGCCATCAAGAACGCTGTAACTAACAGGCATGAGTGAAAATATAAAGGTCTAAAAAGAAAGCAAAGCTCCAGAACCCTGCTCTAATGTCTCGTGTTGACCTTGTCAGGCTATGGGCAGAGTCCTGCACACGCTACAGTCTGAGAGAGCTGAACAACAGCCAGGGATCACGCCAAAGGACAGGGAGCAGATGGTGTCCAGGTGTGTCTGTGCTTGTTGTCACGTCATGTGGTTCTCACGTAGAGCAGTAGGTGTGATTTAATGCTTTTTGTGTTGTTGAGGCTTTCTCCAAAGACTGGCCTTCGTGTCAAAGTCATAATAAGGATAAGTGTAGGATTGTGTGAATGTGTAAAACATGGAGGCAGTTGCCTGAGAACAGATCTTTTTTGTGTTAGGATGCACCATTTGAGGGAGGAGATGGAGCTTTTGGTGAGGGAGCTTCAGTGCAACAACAACATTATTGAGAGGTCAGTTCTTGCTGTCTTTAACGTGTTTAACATCCAAACTCTTCTGATGATGATTGTTCTGGTCCAGTAGTCTGGGAGCAGTGAACTCTTCTGCAGCTCTGGATCCAAACCCAGCCAGGCCCTCCACGCTGTGACATGGCTCCACCTGCATCGCCTCATTTTAACAGCCTCTGCTGCGCGGCGGACCGGTTCTCTAGATGGATGGAGGCTGTTATAAAAAGAGGAAGCTATTTCAAACAATCAATAAAATGTGAATCTCTGATTAAATGTCGGATGCACAGAGATGTGGGATAGGCCGCAGATGGATGTTTAGTGTGTGTGCTGATACCAACCTCGTTAATGTGTGTGATTGTATTTTTAATAGGCTGCCATGGTGACAGACTGTAGATGAAACAGCCAATGCCCAGTCAGCTGGTTTACTGGCTGCATTTCCTGTTTCTGCCCACTTAAGAAGCACTTGGGAATTTAACATATGGCCTCTATGAGAGCGTTTCGTAGCCTGATTAGGATTTTTGTTTGTGTAAATCAGATTTTCATGTTGGTGTGTTGATCTGTGTTTAGAAAATCATGATCTGTGCCGTCCTGACGGCAGTTTCCAACCATCACATCTGTCAGGATCTGTGTAAGGCAGACGACAGAGATTTTAAAAGGTGAAAATCAAATAAAATATTTATTGTCTTCGTCTTTCCAACTGTTTCAGATTTTCCACTTTTTCTGGTTTATTTGACTAATAAATTAGTAAAGAGTGAATATACACATTCTGTTTTAATATTCCTTTTTGTGTTTTTGATAAGTCATGTTTTTTTTTTCGTTTTCATTGGGAGTTATACCAACATGTAATTCCCCTCCATCAATGGTGAAGATGACCACTATTAGGGAAAGTCCGTTGGCGCCACAGTTCCTTAGAACACCAAAAACAGAAGTGCATGGGATGGCACACTTCAGTGAAAATATACCAAAAAACATTTAAAAATATCACGTGGTGTGGTCTGACCTTTGGGGAAAATAGTCCCCCCCCCCCTTTTTTTTTTAAACTAGCATAAGCTGATGTTGATTTCAGAAAGTGAGTGTAGGAGGAGTGTGTGTGCTGGGGGGGGGGGGGGGGGGGGGGGCTAAGGAGGCTGTAATGAACTGCTCATATGACGCGTTTGTCACTGGAAAATTACAAACACTTTCTAGCCCACACACATTATGTTTTAGTTCTGTTTTACATTAAGATAATATTCAAATAAAAACAAAAGTATTCACTCTTTTCAAGTTTATCTTGACTATTTAAAGAGAAAATATTTTTTAATCTAACATTTTATGTGTTTATGATTATTTTATCTGACTTGTTGTGAATTGCCCTTGGGTGTCTTGAAAGGCGCTTTTATAAATAAAACGTGTTATTATTTAACTGTAATTTTCTTTCATTACAAACTGTTTAGTTTTAACCTTCTGATGATACAGGAAGACCATTTAGTGCTCTGGATGAACCTTGGCTGGTGGGACAGCGCGCGCGCCCATCAGTGCGCCAGGAGCGCGCTCACGGCATTTAAAGCTGTTGGTACTTTGCGTCACGACGCGTTTGTCACTGGCGGGAGTTGAGTTTATAATCGAGGCACGGAGTCAAAACACGCATTTCTTCACACTCCGACCCGCCGAACACACAACCATTCAAGGCGAACGCGACAATGGCGTCTGTGAGCGTGGTGGGCCAGCAGCCCGGTCCGCACAGGCTGGACTCGGAACCGCCGGTGCTGCTCTTCAAACTCTCCGGCACCAAGACGAAAATCACCCTGCCGAGGAAGTCGTCCTGGGAGAAGATGATGTTCACCAGGAGCGGCGATGACCTGGAGCCGGTTAGGACCGAGGAGGCTCCTGGACCAGCCGGAGGAAGAGGGAAGAGAATGCCCAGGGAGGGATGCGGGGCCCCGGTTGCCTTTGATGCGCCACGTAGCCCGCACCCGGAGGACAGCGGCGGCGGCAGGTCACAGAATGGGCACGTCGATGGCTACAGCCACAAATATGACTCAAGTCGGCGGGGGGGCTCTCTGAAGGAGAACGCCATACTGACTCCAAGCGGGAACAAACGGTCACTCCGGCACCGGGACTCTCTGAGACGGAGCTGTCGGAGTGGACACACCGGTCACCAGAGCGTCTCCTCCGATGTGGTTTCCCCCCCGGAGAGCGGCGGTCTGCCGCTGGAGCGGCTCACACAGAGCAGGACAGGGATCGTGAAGCTGGCCCGGACCGAACCTCACCGCACCGAGGCCTGGTCCATCTTTCCGCAAGAGATGGATCCACGTGTGAGGACTGAAAGGGGCGAGGGTCACCGCTTCGAGAGCCAGCCGGTGAACCAGGACTGGTGTGATGTCTGCAGCCGGGAGATCAGCGCGCAGGTGGTCAAGTGTCAGAGTGAGTCAGGCTGAGAGAAAACTCCTCCAGAACATGCATTAGTGTACGGTTCTGATTCATTTAGTATATGAACACACACACACACACACACACACACACACACACACACACACACACACACACACACACACACACACACACACACACACACACACTAAAATGGGGACTTTGAGAGCGAGCCAGTGCTGCAGAAGGACATTTCTAATCGCTTTGTCCACGGATCCAGCCATATAAGCCCGTTATATCGCTCTTTCGACTTTGCCTCACAGACTTAACACGCAAGTAAAGTAGAAAAGATGGTGAATTTATGATGCTGCAGTGGTGAAACGCTGCAAGGACCTGCAGGTAACAGAGAAAAAGAGTCCCGATGTATCTGAGATGTGTGATTTGGCCATTAAGTGACTAAATTAGGCTTTTATTTTGTCAATCAAGACAAAAAAAACTTTAAATTTTATTTAGAAAAAGTCAGGAAACTCCAATCAAATGTAGACACAGATGTTGGTGTTGATCACCCCTAAAGAAGCCCACTCAGAGTGAGGGAAACCCCTGATTTCATGAGTCAGTCTTTCAGGGTTGTTCTCCTCCCACCTGCATTGGTGTTTACAGCTTTAATTTGTGTTGACATGTACACACACACACACACACACAGACGACCTGAAGAGCCTTTGTGGGTTTATTTGTGCACATACTGTACATCCAGTGTGTGTGTGAGTGTGTGTTCATGCTGAGCTAGCATTGTGTCAGCAGCACTCTGTCATGAGGAGGGTGGGATGAACCAAAGGACTGAAGGCGATGAAAGGAGTGAGGAGGGAAAGGGGAACTGATAAGGAATGGGAACACTTAAAGGATAATCCCTTTCAATCCCTCAACTGGGACACTTTCATCGGAGAATAGATGACACGTAGCTTGGTTTGATGTAAAACTGCAGGCAGGCTGAGAGAAAGATCTAATGTGAACAAAGGAGTTGGTCCGGCTCTGCAGAGCTGTCTGATTTAGTGTGCTGTTGGCGAGAGCTCGCTGGAGCGAGATTACTGAAGCAATAATCCCTCCACACACACACACACACACACACACACACACACACACACACACACACATACACACACACACACACACACACACACACACACAGGTTTTCACAACCCTAGAACTTCACTTGTGTTTTCCTTTCTCTTTCTCTCTCTCTCTCTCTCTCTCTCTCTCTCTCTCTCTCTCTCTCTCTCTCTCTCTCTCTCTCTCTCTCTCTCTCTCTCTCTCTCTCTCTCTAGCTTCTCTTTTTCTGGCCTGCAGCCTGGACGCTTCTCCTCTCTTTCCTCTAAGCATCCCTGGTGAACCTCGTGCACGGTCACGAGGGTAAACCACACAGTACACAGTGAGGCATTTTAAGGTATTTTAGGGGAAAAGAGAAACAAGCGAAACTGCCGAAATAGAAGAACACGTTATCGTCTCTCAACTACACCCTGGAAATGACAGGGAATATGAGACGGAAACAAATGAGCGTCTTTTTGTTTTGTTGCTTTGCTGCATTTCCTCTCATTTATTGCCCTCTCTCAGCCTGCTGCGCCTTTGTTGCGTAGGAATCCTGTAGAAACGGCGACGCAGCAGCTTGTCCCTCTGGGACTGTTGTGGCCTTGCCCTGCAGAGGAATCTGTCAGTCAGCTCCCAGTCTCGTCGTCCTCTGGCTTTCAACTACATCTGTGGGTTTCTTTTTTCTCTCTCATTTAGTTTCTGTCTTTATTCCTCTTCTTGGCAGCTAAATCATAGAGTCATGTGATAAAACATCCCAACTCAGCATGTACAAAGACGCTGCAGGAATATCTGAGCCATGTGTAGAGTCAGACTGTTACTGGGCAATAATCTTGTTCTGTTTTGCTGATTTAATAGGGGATGATATGAAAACACACACGTCACGGAGGGGAGCTTCTTAATCCCAGCTCTGAGTGTCTCCTGTCTGGGATTACATCCCAGCAGTGGAGTAATTGGGATTACATACAGAGTCAGATGTCAGATTAATATGCAATTAAATGGTTTCAGGGACACATGCTGTTGTGGATCTGGTGCTCTGACTTACTGGATTAAGCAGCCTCATTTATACAGTCTCGGATAAAACAGCAAGACATGTCTGTGTGTAATCTGAGTTTAACGGGTTGCTCTTTTAACCCTGTGTTTAACTCCAAGGCAGCAGATTAATTCTGCTAATAACAGACGTTTAGTGCTTATTAAGAGACTGCATGTTTGAATTTAATAGTTAATTAAATATCAATTTGATTTAATTTTCATTTATTCAGCATGAAAGTGTTTATTTGCTAATCAAAATAACGACATATTCACTTAATCATGATTATTTTTGCAGACAGAAATTTTTAAAAATAATAATCAGATTTTTTTAGTTTTAGACAAGATTAGGAGATTGAATTACAAAAGAAACACGCATGTAAACAATAAAAGCTGCATACACAGCCCGGCCCCCCAAAAAGTCAACGCCTGGATTTAAAGCTTACCGGAGTATGTATCTTATCCGATGGCACCATCTAGTGGCTGACAAGCATATCACACCAAAAGTCTGTCGTTCTGTTTTTTGTAAGATGGCGACTTCACGTTTGTTGTTTATAAATGTGCTTCTGTAGCCAACAAACGGAGCTAAAACATGTTGTTTTACGAGTATTATTCTCATGTCCTGTTGTGTTCTCGTATATTTATATTTTAGAGACTTACTTGTCCGCGAAAAGTTCATCAACTCTTCATCAGCCGAGGTATTCCTTAAATTTGAAGCAAGTAAGCGTTAGTCTAACGCTATTGGTTAGTTCTGGTCGGCGCTCAGTTTCCCATTGTAGGGAGCTCTGCGGGGCAGGGGGCGTGCTTAGCAACAAAAAAAAGATGTATCGCTTACATTTTATCACAGAACATGATGAGACAATCGCTTTTATGGATTTCTGACAAATCGTACATTATTTCTGAAAGCAGCTGTAACAAAGCAAATAGGCATGAGCCTCCTATTGGATAATTACTGCATGGGTGGTTATCTTTCAGCTGCCAGCAAGTTATTTAACCCCAACCGGTGGAATGAGCTACTTCTCGTTTCTTCAACAACCATGTGGAAAGACACATCTGGTGGTCATGGAAAAGATGTTAGTCTGTTTGAGAAGGGTCAGATCATGGGTATGCTTCAAGTAGAGAAAACATCTAAGGAGGTTGTAGAAATTACTGAAACTGGGTTAACCCTCCCATTGTCTTTATGGGTGACACCACGAGGAAAGTTGACCAGTGAGCAGGATTAATGGTTTATCCCTTGGGTCCATGTGGCAGGTGAGCACCACCTCACCCCAGCCACACCCATTAGGACAGTGGGAGGGTTAAGAATTGTCCAACACATTGCTAAGAACAGGTCTGATGGGTTCAGATGGACCCTGTTCCAGAGTGATGGTGCATCAAGGTAAGAAGAGAGACAGTAAGTCAGACTGGTTTCTGGCGAGAGTTGGACTCCACCAAGGCTGCCCTTTGTCACCGATTCTGTTCATAACTTTTATGGACAGGATTTCTCACATGCAAGGTGTTGAGGGGATCCTTTTTGTTGGCCTAAGGATCAGGTCTCTGCTTTTTGCAGATGATGTGGTCCTGTTGGCTTCATCAGAACGTGATCTCCGGCTCTCACTGGAGCGGTTCGCAGCCTAGTGTGAAGCAGCTGGGAAGGGAATCAGCTCCTCCAAATCTGAAACCACGGTCTTGAGTTAAAGCTTTCTCTGGGTCAGGGATGGGGTCCTGCCTCAAGTGGAGGAATTTCAGTATCTCGGGGTCTTGTTCATGAGTGAGGGAAAGATGGAGCGCAAGATTGACTGGCGGATTGGTGCTGCATATGCAGTGATGCGGGCGTTTTACTGGTCTGTCGTGGTGAAGAGAGAGAAGGTGATGCTCTCGATTTGCCGGTGGATCTATGTTCCTACCCTCACCTATGGTCACAAACTTTGGGTGGTGACCGGAGGGAATGAAATTGAGGATACAGGTGGCCAAAATAAATTTTCTCCACAGGGTGGGCTCTTCCTTAGAGATAGGGTGTGAGGCTTGGTCATCTGGGAGGGGCTTGGAGCAGACCCGCTGCTCTTTCACATTGAGAGGAGCCAGTTGAGGTGGCTCGGGCATCTGGTCAGGATGCCTCCTGGACGCCTCCCTGATGAGGTTTTCCTAGCACGTCCAACCGGGAGAAGAGCTAAAGGTAGACCCAGGACACACTGGAAGGACTATGTCTCTCGCTGGCCAGGGAATGTCTTGGGATTCCCCTGGAAGAGGTGGCCCAAGTGGCTGGGGAGAGGGAAGTGTGGGCCTCCCTGCTTAGGCCCAGACTCAACCCGACCCTGGATAAGCGGCCATAAATGGATGGATGTGTTTTTGGCCGGGCAGTGTATAAAACAACATTCCAAACAAAAGCAGGCTATTAGGCAAATATAATTAAGGTTATGAAAAGTTTTTAAACTGTAATTTAAAAACTACAGAGATTACTTTAAAATTTACAAATGAATTTTTCCGAGCAAAATCTCTGAAAAAATCTCTAAATTTGTCAAATTGTAAATGGATGGTGCTGATGCTAGAAATACCCATCTCTGTTATTAAATTATGATAGGATCTAATTAAAATGTTGTTCCCAAATATTTGTGTTGCTATGAAATGTAGCATGTGACTCTAATATTATTTAGACAGTAAAAGAACATTTGTATTAGTGTTTAAAACTTAAAGCTCCCTCTCCCATCCTCCTACTCCTCCCCTCCCATACATGATGTAAGCAGGGTTATGCAGATCCTCCTCATGGCAGAAGGAGGGGAGCCTGCAGAACTTTTCCTTTTAAATGACAGAGTCAGCTGTGTGGGAATTTTTTAGAATGGTAATTTTAGCATGTCAGTTGTTATTATACGTAAAAGCCTGATCAACTTTCTGCTTAGACTAATAATCTGGCTAATTTAGACACTAACATTAATAAATTAACCTCAATATGACAGAAAAGTAGCATTTTTCTGCAAAAATTTTTCTCTTTAGTAATAAATTATGACTTCACGTAATTATTCTATTATCTATTATTGTTCACAAATATAAAAAATGAAAAAATGATTTTAAAAGTGCCTTCCATTGCAGCTTTGCAAATTTATTTTAGTTCATGTTTCAAATAGTTTCTAGTTGTTGTGTAAAATTGGAACCGGTTGTTTGCACCCTACCCGCATTACTGTGTACTTTGTTGTGGGTCTGGTATTTTGTGTATTTCTGCTTCTTTTGTAGATGCTGTGTGTGACAAGGCGAGCACCTGAGGGGTCAGAGCCATTTGAAACATAATTTCACATAAAGAAAGTACTAGAGATTTAAGACAACATTCATACACTGAAATATCACAAAATGGAATGTTATGATACTGAATCTGTATTTAAAAGCAGTGGATTGATTTTATTTGAGAATTTATGTGCTGCAAGTCAAACTCCGACTGCTAGGTGGTAGCACTTGTTATCGCCCGTGTTCTGATGGAATAACGAGATCTCACGATAACGCTGGAGGTGTCTTGGAATTGTTTTGTCTGAGTTTTTGTCTGGCTTTTAGTATCGCAATTTGTTGTAACACCAGATTCTTTCCAGTAAATACATCTACACACAACAGTAAATTAGGTCAAAAAGGAATAGGATGAGGCATTTCTTATGTTTCCTTCCCTAAATTAAATTAAGACACCTACAGTATAGTAGTAGTAGTAGTAGTAGGAGTAGTAGGAGTAGTAGTAGTAGTAGTAGAGAGCATAAATCCAAAGTATCAGCAGGGTCTTAAAATGAAAATGATTTAACTAGTAGGTTTACAGATACCACTTTTACTAATATTTTTTTAAATAATTGATCACTTTGGATTTTTCATGCAGGCTGAACTTGAAAATAGTCTCCTACACCTATCTCCTGCATTATCTTCTGATAGAAATTAGATGATGAAACTAGGATTTGAAAACCCTCGCATATCCACGTCACACTGTCACTTAACATTCATCAACTCACCCATCTTGACTCTAGACATCTAGAGTCCAGTAATCAGCAGAGAACATCTCGACTAATAGAAGCTAATCGGTAGCATTAGCAACTCCACAACTGTGCATGTTATTTGTGGAGATAAAACATCAATGTTGCAAAGAAAACTTGAGTCAGAGGTAGAGTTGTGTTGCTGTTGTCCAATCAGAGTTGAGATGTCAAAATATCAGGAAAGAAGACTTCAAATTAAGTTATCTTCTAGTTCCTGAAACAGGAGCACCAGAGCTTTTTTCTCCTAGAAAGCAACTTACAAGGCATTGATTCCTACTAGAGGCCACTGCAGATGTAATAAAATATGGGTGAAGTTGACTTTTAAGTTAAATTAAGACCCTTAAAAAGTTTTGAAATGTCTTCAATACATTTTGTAAAGTGTTCCGTGTGGTTAGTTTCGAAATCTTGTCTGAATATGTCTATAAAAATAGATAAAATAAAGCATTGTTTTCTTTTATGCCAGATGTTTGGCTGGGGTTCAGTACTACATGACTTAATACCATACCACTTTATTTATATAGCATATATAAAATATTGTGTGAGCACTGACCAAAGTTCTGCACAGGCAGGTTCATGAAAAACCAACAGGTCAGTCTGACACCATGGTGCCAATAGGACGTGGCGCACCAGTTCATCTCATCCTATTGGCTCCACGGTGTCAGATTGACCTGTAGGGAGAAATAGTTCAGGCCTGCAAGTTAAAGGTTAACTTCTGGTCATTTTTGATGAATTACTTGGCCTTTTGGTACGCTACATATCAAAGTAAAACCGTCAGTGCAAAACAGTAAAATCAAGTAGAAGCAGTAAAAACAAAAATAGCAATAAGAGAAGACAATAAACGACGTCCTAAATCACTTCAGACATGGATCTGAATCACAAACTATAATTGTTTTTAAAACGGAACTAGGCAGTTTTGACTTGTTTTTGGCACCCTCTATTGACCATTTGTAGAACTGAAAGCAAAATTTATCTCCTCGCTGTTCGTTCATCTTTTTAACATCTTAATCTAACAGGTGAAATGCCTCCCCAGCCTTCATTAGTGTCTACAGGAGTGATTAATCATTAAATTAAATCAGCTGTGTCATCAGTGTTTATGATCTAAAACATGCAGGAAATGTGCTGGAAGCAGACCTCAGCTCCAACAGAGTGACCCGCCAGTCTGAAGTTGCAAGTGTGACATTCTGGCCACAGGGGACGAAAGGAGCTGGTTGGCCTTTCAAGAAAATGTTTTAAGTGTGAAAAAGTCACAAAGGATCCCTTTAAGGTTGCATTTTGAAGCATCTACTTCCAAAAAAATTCAGTCTTAAAAATTGCTCATATCATCGTATTGCAATACATCGTAAAATTCTTGCCAATGCACACCCCCAGAAATAACTTCAAGTAAAACACGGTGTGTCCCTGACAAATCAAAGCTCTGATTTTGTGCTCCTCACATCATCTTCTGCAGATCTTTGTGGTCTCTTTGTACCTCATGACATTCCCAGTGTCTCTTTAGGGAGTTTAAAGCCTCTAAATGTTTCACAAGCCATCTCAGCGGTTCACCTCATCCAGATCTCCATGGAAGATGTATAACTGACGCTTTTCTTCAACTGGTTTTCTTGTCCCAACAAACCGCATTGTCAGACCAACTAAGACTCTAAAAAGACGTTTCTTCAGACCTCGCGTGCCTTTGTGTGGATCAGCCACACATGAACTCAGTTGTGTTTTACCATAATTTAGCTACAGTGAGACGTTCCACAGTCACAGGAAATGCAGATATCTTGAAGATTGACAACCTGAATGTTATTTTTGGTCCTTTTCTTGGTGTTTCTCTGCAGCTCTGGTTGTTCCTGTGGAGATGTTTTATTGAGGCTATATTTAGTTTGGCCTTGGTACTGATCCCAGGGCTGCAGAGGCAGATGTGGTTCAGTACAGAAATGCACAATTCAGGACATTCTAGCAAAGAAATATCTGATGGTATTTGCTTTAGAAACAACAACATCAATAAAAAAATGCCTCTGTCACAGCCAGAACCTTCTTCTGACGGCATGTTTGTGAGTGAAGCAGGTGAGCACGTCCTGTTCTCCCAGCTGCCTCTGTTTCAGAAGTAGGACAGGAGAGGATCTCGCTGTAGCTCTTCATCTCTCTCTTTTTCTCAGAGCATATTAATAACCGACGTTTCATCGCGTCACTTCAACCCACACAGACTGGGGGTGATGCATCCTCTTCACACAGACCAGATATGTCTCCGCTGTGGGGTTAGAGATTGGCTGAGTCACTTCCCATCCTTAGAGGAGCCTTAAAACGGGGCTTAGAGGAGAGGATGCAGTGCTTGTCTGTGACAATGCCCTCCAAGTGAAAGTCAGCCACCGGGGAAGAGGAACAGAGGAAGGCTCCTGTTACAAAAAACAAAGAGGAGAAAAA
The DNA here is from genome assembly GCF_043380555.1 of Nothobranchius furzeri. Classification (NCBI taxonomy): domain Eukaryota; kingdom Metazoa; phylum Chordata; class Actinopteri; order Cyprinodontiformes; family Nothobranchiidae; genus Nothobranchius; species Nothobranchius furzeri. Next base: position 51,059,190 of record NC_091743.1, on the reverse strand, counting down.
GTGGTAGTTTTCGGGGTCTCTGTCTCTTTAAGCTGACTGGTTGTTGCTGCAGAGCGTGTGGGTGCTGCAGCAGACACACACACACACACACACAGAGGTAAGAGAGAAACAGCAGGGCGAGAGAGGAACGAGGCAAACCGCAGAGATTCCAGTCTCTGATCTGAGGCGTGAAACGTGTAGACCAGAGTAAAGACAGGACAGAGAAGAGGTGAGACTATAGGGGAGTGTGTGAGGAGAACAGGTGGAGGGGTGGCAGAGCGTCCGGAGAGGGGGCTGTTTACACGGAGCGTGGCACCGGTGGCAGAGTGGCTCCGCTGGGATGGGAAAGGGGGGCAGTGGGTGGGCTGGCGCTGGGGCAGTCCGCAGAGGGACAGGGGTGGCCGGCGACAGGACAGAAGGTCCAGCGACAGCTACGCACACAAGACCGTGCCAGTGGGATGGTGCCAACATGTGCCAACGCCATCCATGGCACAGATAGCACCTCTCTGCTCTGGGCAGGGGGAGGCCAAGGGGGCAACAGGGAGAGCTGACGGGGCGGGAAGGACATTCCTTGGCCAGGTGTCGCTGTGTCTGGAGGAGGTCAGGGGCGACTCGGAGGGCGAAGCCAGCAGCGCCTGCTTCGGTCAGGTGTCACGGCGGCTGGGGAGGCTGCTGAAGAGGCTGCCCAAGTCCCGCTCCTGGAGCGACAGCCTGAGAATCCTCCGGCGGTCGGCATCCAACGGATCTCTGCTCAACTCCTCAGGTAGGAACATGCCAAGGAGAGGTGCAGCAGGGATTGTAAAAAGCTACAGTTTGAGCTGCAGAAATACTGAGTTGTTGTGCAAAAGGAGAAAGATGATGAGTGGACAGGTTGAGCTGGGTTGGCCTCAACCTCCGGAGCCAAAATATCTGTGTATTGTGTCTGTCACTGAACAGCGTTGTCCCCGAGCTCTTTAGAGTTTGCCTACTGGCTCAGTTCTCTGGTCCCTTTGTGTGTGTGTGTGTGTGTGTGTGTGTGTGTGTGTGTGTGTGTGTGTGTGTGTGTGTGTGTGTGTGTGTGTGTGTGTGTGTGTGTGTGTGTGTGTGTGTGTGTGTGTGTGTGTGTGTGTGTGTGTGTGTGTGTAAGATTACGTGCAAATAAAAGAAAGTACATTAAACAAGTCAGAAGACAAACTGCAGCATCTAAAGTTTTTCTGCTGCTCCATAAAGTTTCCTCCCAAAGAAATCTTCATATAAAGAAACATTTTCAGATTGTTCCTAAAATCCTTCATAATTTAATGATCATATCGACTTTCTTATTTGTAGCTGAAACACGAGAAAGGAGGGAGCCTGCTCTATGATGCCCCAATTGATTTTTCCCCATTTTTTTCCTAATAAAGAACCGAGCTAATGCTTTTTTTCTCTTCTCATCGGGCGATGAATACATAATGTAACATTAGCACATAGTGTGGTGCCGGGGTGGGGGGCAAGAGGGCTGTCTGCTGCAGATTCATTGATTTACTCACACAGACAGAGACTGACGGGCGAGTTAAAAGCAAATGTGGCTCAGTTTTGTTTGTTTTTGTTAGTGTTTCTTTCTGTAAGAGCCTGATAAGGCTGGATCAAAACATAACTCAGAAATCACTTCATCAGGAGTTCTTCCATCAACCTGAGTGACGTCATGCTGCGGCCTTCAAAGCTGGAGAAGCAGCATCGGTGGTGCAGCTTGCTGCTGACTGATAAGGGCTATTTTTAGAAGGTGTTCCCTGTCATCAGCAAACCCAGCTAATCCTTTTAAAGAATAAACTGGGATAAAGTGTTTTTTCTTCTTGTTGTTTCTCACTGATAGAGCTGTTGCTGCAGTGTTTGTAGAAATGATCAAAGCGGATCTTCGTCAGCTCGAGTTTGTTATAACCTTTGATCAACATGAAGAAAGTCTGAGGCGCTTACATTTGAGAAGGTAATCCCAGTGATCTGATCAGCCTTACACGCGACTTTAAACATGGTGACAATGTTGGAGCCAGACAACCTGGCCTGAGGATTTCAGGAACTGTTGATCTTCTGGGACTTTAATCCACAACCCTCTCAAGGGGTTTGAATGGTCTGAAAAGGGGAGAGGAGGCTGTGTGGATAAAATGTCTCGTTGATGTCAGATATGTTTCAGGTGATCGAGACTCAACAGTAGGGCTGTCGCGATTGAGGAATTCCCCCTGCGGTGAATCAGGGCAGCTCAATATTGCGATATGCGATATTATTGCAGCCCGTTTTTATTTATGTACTTAGCAAATTTGTTTGTTAATTACTAAACTCATGGCAATATTTCCTTTGAAACATTGTGCTTACACATTTAAAAAATGTTAGAAAAAAATACATGGCCATTTTTAACACTTTATTGAAAGCAGATCAAAGGGCAGTAACGGCATTCTCTGACTGAACTTAAAAGCAACACATTCAGGAGGTTTAACTTTGAAATGCAAATTTGGCTGCAACATCTAACAGAAATTTAAAAAAAAGTGCCCTACTATCTCCTCGATCAGCGCGGACTTTACCTCTCAGCATGCGCTGTCGCGAGATTTAATCAAGTGCGGTAATTGCGGTGGCACCTCATGCAGCATGGTGGGTTTCTTAATATCGCAATATATTGTTCTTGCGATTATTGCGACAGCCCTACTCAACAGCAACCTAAAATACAACTGGTACCAACCAAGGAGATCACATCCTCTGAACCTCAACATGATGAGCCTCAAAGCTCCTGGTGTCTTGTCAGCCAAGAACAGGGATGTGATTCACACAAGATCATCAGAACTGGACCGCATGAGTCTCGATTTCTGCCTTTATTAGCGCCCTCAGTGACCAAAAGGTGCCCAAGATGCTGAACATAAAATGAGACAGCAGATGACCTGTAAAAGACGTTCATAAGAAACTTTTACAAGTTGCTAGAACAGAAGAGAAGCCAACTAAGATCATCAGGTGTCCACAAAAGCATCAATGAGTCTTCAGCCAGTTTGGCCAGTTTGGTGTCAACAGCATGAAGCGTGTGTTGTAAAGGTGTGCGTGTGTGTGTGTGTGGGGGGGGGGGGGGGTCATGGTCCACTTGGGACCCCCTAGTGCGACCTTTGCCTGGTTTCATGGTCTTGTTCACAAAGAAACCATAAAATACTTCTTGAAAATTCTTTTTGAAATATGATCAGTCCCTCTGAGTTGAAAATGCATGCTGAGCCTGAAAATTATCGCCCACATTAAGCATTAGTAAATGTCAAAATATTCCAGTTCCTTTAGGTGTTCTTATTTGTATCTGTTGATCGTGTTTTATTTTGTTTTATTGGTCTTTATTTGGTTTTGTAAAGACCCATTACTAGGAGCTGGCTTTCAGATAGAATCTTCATTTTATTTGATTTTTATCTTAATGCTCTTTTAGGTGTTTTATTTGTATTTATTGATAATGTTTTATTGGCCTTTGTATGGTTTTGTGGCGTACAGCGCTTTGGTCAGCTCACACTCTGTGTTTAGATGCGCTTTTAGAAATAAAGTTGGTATGGTATCAGTGTTTCCCCTAGGAATCTTTCCAGCTGTGGCGGTGGGGGCGGGGGGTGGGGGGTGCGGGGGTGCTTGGGGAGAAATTATGACACGTCTCTAAATAAAGTAAAAATTTCTAGTGCAGAGAGGAGACAACCCAAAGAAGCACTAATTTGATCTCATTTCAGAGAAAAATAGAACAGGTCAGATGCACCTAATAAATAAAATTACTAACAAACTCAGGAATCTGTTTCTTTGCTTCACTGTTCTGGTGCTGAAAATATCACTAATGCGGATCAAAGGAGATACACTGATGAATGCACCTCTTATTTATTATTTGGAGACTACATTTACTGCAGCTGGCAGAGGCAGAGATTTGATACACGGAATTTGCAGAATCATTATAAATTTTTATAGGGGAAGACTGCAGGAGGGAGCGGTAAAATACAGGGGGTCCCCAGCAAAAACAAGAAACTTTACGAGTGTGATGAATCCTGCTGGTTTTCTATCAGGCAGTCATGGGGCAGCTCCAACGACCCAGTGGCTGTGCTGGGTCAATGTTATCGAGCTCAGTCCGGTGTCGGTACAAGATCTGCTCGGTGCAAGATCGGCTCGGGGTCCGTCGACTGCCGATGACGTCAAAGTAGTTGATTGGCTGAACATGAACCTTACGGAATTACGTAATCACGTTACGTTGTTACCACGTTACGTTGGTCCAGGCAAATCTTTCTGTTGGAAGATGGACAACTTTTACAAAGCAATCCATCATTACCTCTTTGAAAATACACTTTTAGCATAGAGCTGCATGTATATTAGGGCTAAACGATTAACTGCATGTGCAATTAAATTGCGATGTGACAAAAGGAGATTTTTTAATCGCAAAGGCTGCAATTTGGCAGCGAGTGGTTAGCGTAATGCTAATATACATGGAAAAACCCATAGGAATGCTAATGATAATATCACCGATTACATTATTACAAATTATGAATTAGAAACGTGCCAAATGATTAAATTTGGAGTCTAATAGAAAGTAAAACTACCATCAATCAACTAAGTACAGACAGGTATTTAAGTAAAGCCAGAAAACTTTTAACTCCAGAGTTTTGGCTATAGCAGCTATGAGCGTAACTGAACTACGCATGGACAAGACGTCAAAAACTAAACACAAAATACTTCAATAAATGGGACACACTTCTTTCCTGCAAATACAATTTCACAGGTGTTGCTAATACCTATGATCCTTCAAGGGATGTGCTCAAAGAGGAGTTCAACATTATGAATACAATATAGTGTTTTATTTTACAAATACCATTATAAACACAAACTTACTTCTTAAGAAACATTATTTTAATAACGAAACTGCAAAATTCTTTCCAACAGTATAGATGTGTAGTGTATTTTGTCCAAGTGAGTTTGCCGTACTTTGACGTCATCGGCAGTCGAAGGACCCCGAGCCGATCTTGCACCCGAGCAGATCCTGTACCGACACCGGCTTGGCCGTGAACGAGCCGAGGCGACGTCGTGCTCTGCTTAAGTAGAGGTGTTATTTTCCCGCTTCAGAAGAAGCGTCCAACGTGTTTTTACGCTTTCTCCGAGACATGTCACGTCGCTAAGTTGTTAGCGCCACGCGCTAACACGTCAATAATGCAACTTAGCCTGCTGGAGGTTTTAAGGGTTCCGATGAAAACACCCGACCTCTCAGGCTGCTCACACATCGATCTTAAGTTGTCGCTGTTGCGCTCACGCCGTAATACAGTAATAGATGCGGTTAAAGTCAGACATGAAAAAATAAATACATTTTACATGAATAAGTGATGCTTAGCCTGGCGGGGGGAGGAAAACCTGGCCTAATAAGCACTGGAGGAAACCCTGTCAAGATCGTCAACACTCATTTATCTTAATGCTATTGAAACATGTAAACCAAAAAGCATTATATCCACTGCTACCGTTCTAATTTTAAACTCAGTAACTTATGCTGTAACTTCACCTTGCCCTGCCTGCTCCTCCATGATGCCTGCCCGGCTGTGATCACAAGCGACAACATAGTAGTTCCTGCTGCTTCTTTGGGAAACAGCGCAAAAAAAAAAAAAAACTTGGGATCTTGTAGGCGTGGCGGTGGGATTTCAGCCGTGGCGGGCCACCACAGCTACGCCTATGTAAGGGGAAACCCTGGGTATGGTGTTGTATGGTCAGAAAAAGCCAGTCTCTTTTACATCACAAGGACAGTTAGCAGTCATAAACTCACCGACATTGGCTTACGACCGGGAAAGGCTGTGTTGATTTTGCATCCAGGAGAGAGCAGAGCCAGTCTCCGCTGGTTGAGGCTAACCGTTAACCGGAATTAGCAATGCCAAAACATGGCGGAACACATTTAGGCTTGTGCTATTTGTGCAGATTACACTTTAATGTTGCATTTATACTAAAGAAAATATTTTAAGTGAATTTTGTTAATGAAGGCAGCAAAAGAGTCACATTGCTGTTAGCCAATCAGAGGTGAGACGTAATCATTCTTCACTGACAAAGTGGCAGCTATAAGCAAACAGTTTACTCAACTGTCCACTCCTGAACATTCGCTACCACAAACTCCTTCTAGCGCAACCATCTCAAGCCCTACTGCTTCATTTTTCTCTTTTTCCACTCTCACTGAGAACTGTGTACCCAAACTTCTCACGTGCAGCCGCCCTACTACATGCCCACTCGACCCCATTCCGACTAAGCTGCTCCAAGCTATTGCTCAGTAGCCACAGCAGTCACACATGTGATCAACGCTACACTGACATACGGTACATTTCCCTCCTCTCTCAAGCATGCTCAGGTTAAACCGTTGCTAAAAAAAAACCCATCTCTTCCTCCAAATCATGTGGAGAACTACTGACCTATCTCTCTCCTCCCTTTTCTGTCCAAAATCATTGAAAGGGTGGCTTTCAAGCAGATCACAGAATACCTCTCACAAAACTGTCTGCTTGACCCTTACCAATCTGGGTTCAAAAAGGGCCACTCCACTGAAACTGCTCTGTTAGTAGTTGCAATGACGGAATCCTTAAAAGAAGCTAGAGCGACTGCCAAATCCTCAGTGCTTATCCTGCTCGACTTATCAGCTGCATTTGACACTGTCAACCATGGCTTCCTTTTGTCCACACTCTCTAGCATGGGCATCACAGACAAAGCACACGCCTGGTTTGAACCGTACCTCACAGGACGATCATTCAGTGTATCTTGGCTTGGACAATCCTCTACCGTGCACCATCTTGCCACAGGAGTCCCCCAGGGCTTTGTACTAGGACCTCTTCTCTTTGCCATATACACCACCTCACTGGGTGAGATCATTCGATCACATGGCTTCTCCTACCACTGCTATGCAGACGACACCCAGCTCTATCTGTCATTTCCACCGGACGACCACACTGTTTCTGCACGAATATCAAACTGTCTCTCTGACATATCAAAATGCATGAAATCCCACCATCTCCAACTCAGCCTCTCTAAAACTGAACCACTTGTCATCCCAGCAAACCATCCATACAGCACAATATCTCAATCCAAAATGACTTCCTATCTCTGGCTCCTTCAAAGGCAGTTCGAAATCTGGGTGTTGTGATTGATGAACACCTGACCTTTAAAGATCATGTTGCCTCTGTTGCTCATCATGCCGCTTTGCGCTGTATAACATACGAAAGATCAGACCATACCTAACACAACATGCCACCCAGCTCCTGGTGCAATCTACTGTCATCTCCCGCCTCGATTACTGCAATGCCCTTCTACCTGGTCTTCCAGGCTGTACTGTGAGACCTCATCAAATGGTCTAGAACACAGCGGCGCATCTGGTCTTCAATCAGCCAAAAAGAGCACACGTCACCCCCCTGTTCATTGAGCTCCACTGGCTACCGCTAGCTGCACACATCTAATTCAAATTGCTAACACTAGCATACAAAGTCTGAGATGGTACGGCTCCCATCTACCTGAATCCTCTTGCAAAGGCTTACGTCTCGGCCCGGCCCGGCCGCTCCGGTCATCACAGGATCGTCGGCTAGCAGTGTCTACACCACGCTCAGGACAATCCAGACTCTTCTCATGCATCGTTCCACAAATGTGGAATGACCTTCCAAGCACTACCAGAACAGGTGCTTCCTTTTCAATTTTCAAGAAACTCCTGAAGACCCTGCTCTTCAGAGAGCATCTTCTTAACTAGCACCCTCCCTGCACCTGTCCCCCCTCTCTACTGTCCACTCCTTGTTCCCTCCTCTCCATGATTCATCATGCTGCCTCACTGCCACCTATGACTGACTGGAAATTGTTTGTTGTTGTTGTTGTTGCTGCTGTTATTGTTGTTGTTAGCCTCAAGGGCAACATGCCGATTATAACTTGTTAGTCGCTTTGGACAAAAGCGTCTGCTAAATACATTAACATAAACATATAATCCTGCCATTTTCGTCCCCCAGCCCTCAAAATTCTGCTTCCCAAAACAGGAGCACCAGAGCTCTTTTTCCAAAGAAAACAACTCACAAGTGCATTCATCATTACTAGAAACTACAGCAAATGCACTGAAAAAACAAGAGGAGACCTTTAAGTAGTGCAGTCAGACTGTCAGGCATGGCTCAGGTAGGCTGATTAATGCTGAGTGAACAGAGAGCAAGTTTGAGAACCTGAGCGAATAAACCAGACAGCCACAATCTGTTATTGCTCCCAAAAATGAATTCTAATGTAAACATCTAGATGAGGTGGCTTTTGGCTGTGTCTAAAGAGTCTTCTGCAGATATGGTTCTTTAATAGCACAGATGTAAAGATGAATTTACACCATGTTTTTTTTTTTTTTTTTTTTTTTTACTTCCTGAAGCTTTCACTGATGTTGTCGGTCCACAAAAACATTCTCACGAAGCAAACTAATTTTACCCAGCTGTGTTTGTTTGCAGACAGTAAATAAATCAAGATTTGCAGGATGTTTGTTTGGTTCGTTTAGGGAGCATCTGTAGCTGCACAGATGGAGCTCTAAAGAGAGGACGCAAGACTCTTCTGATGGAGATTAGCAGCGTCAAACGTAAAACACAAACACACACAGATTTGGGAGGGTGTGTGTGTGTGTAATCTTTTATGTATTTCTGGGATTAGACATGTTCAGTTCTGTCTAGTGGGTCAGAAGAATATTATCCTGGTGAGGATGGAAAGACTGAGTTAAAGGGTGTTCTTTCTTCCAAGGTTTACACAAAGGAGAGCAGATATAACTGCTCCAAATCAGCTGTGACAGGATCAGACGTGCTAAAGCCCCCAAAGACCCCCAAAGCTGCTTTAAACTCCTCCTTAGACCTGCGCAGCCTGCTTTAGGTTCATTAGAGACTGTGTTAATACATTTGCTCTCATGTTAAAGCTACCTAACCCCTCTATCCCAAACCAGACAGCCCCTCTCTATCTGCTGCCATACAGACATCCTCTGTGACCCGAGAAAGTCTCCTAATCAGTGTTTTCCACACTCTTCTGTCTGCCTCACACCCACTGTCTCAGAAATAAAAACAACCACCCATATCACCTATCTGGTCATTCCTGTCTTAGTACAGGTTGTGATTGCACACACAGGAACATCTCAGGTTACATTAAAATGAAGCTGATGAGAGAAAACATTCTGGCTTCATATAAAGACAATAATGAACAGAAATGAGAGGCAGTGTCCTTGAGTTGCTAAATATTTTCTTTCTGCAGCCGCTGCTGTTGATCTCTGCAGCAGTGGATGTTAAAGGGACCATATCGTGGAAAATCTACTTTTTTGTAGCTTTTTGCCATGTGATATTGTTATTTCCTCATGAAAACAATCCCCAAACCCATTTTTGACTGCATTCATGTATTTTCCTGTATCAGCTGCAAATTTGGAGTTTTCCTTAACTTCTGCATCGGGGGCAAAACACCACCATAAAGACTGTGCATCCTGTCTACTTAGATGCATGCAATGGCCAGCACAGGATGTCTGTGTTAGGCAGCTATTGTTTTATAAGATACATTATAGTCTAGTGGTTAAGATGCTGGTGATTTTTTTTTCTTTTGGGGTGGGACCATCGACATATACATATATGGACAATGGGTTTCCATAGACTCCAATAACACGTTTTTGAAGAAAAATGGGAGGTAGCTACCACCGCCATTTTGACCGTGTCACAGGTTCCGTCAAGCCCAGACAATTCCACAAAAGGGAAGAGAGGTGGAGCTGAGGGTGGGGCTGTAAGGCTGGGATCAACTGATGACACCCAGTCGAACTAGCTACAAGCTAACCTGAAGCTAACCCAAAGCTAACGCAGAGGTGGGAGCTAAGCTAACGGAGGTAGCAACCTAGCTACAACCGGAGTTAACTGTGCACAACACCAGAGCTTCTGAGTCAGAGATACGCCGGGCTGACCGCTGGGTAAAACCGGGTGGAACACAGAGGTCACCCGAGAGCTCAACAAGCCGGCAGCCGCACAGCAGACAAGCGCCGCTGCGATCTGAGATGCGCAGAGCTGCCGCTGGGGAGAACCGGGTGGAAAGGTTTCCATCCCAGAGCTCCACAAGCCGTCAGCCCGCGCAGCACACAGAAGCCGCGATCAGAGATGCGCCGAGCTGCGGGGAGGGGAGAACCGGGTGGAAAACATCTGTCTCCCGAGAGCTCCACAAGCCGATAGTCGGAACCCAGCTCCACCAACACGTTATATTTCAACCCATTTTCTAAAGTGCAGCATTATGTTAAATGCACTGGGTTTTACCCTATTACATTTAAATTTCATGGTTAAACAGTACATGTTAAAATCTAAGCTCAGCTCGGCAGTGACCTAAAATACATAAATATAATTTTACTTACTGAAATAAATGAAGTGGAGACTCCTTGGATGCTCTATTAGTGCAATTAATGCCACAACAAGTCATTTTGTCCAACAATTGCACAAAAAACATCCAAAAAAGGATACGCAAACGGCACAACTAATGGTCTAAGTTGAGAGACTGAAAATGACCGAACAGTTTTCAGGCGAGGCTGAGGCTCAGACTGAAGCCTTTCCCCGGAGCTAGCTCTGTGGTCACGTGGGTCGGATGCTCATTAATTGTACAGAATTTTAAGCTTTTAATACACTTAAACAGAAGAGTGAGAAAAAAATTCACCCCCCTCAGAGTTGTCATGAGTGTAAACTAGATCATTTAAACCAAAAACATGTTTTGGTACCAGGCTGTAAACGTGTTTATTTATGCTGTGAAATTGGTATTTTTAACATGGGAGTCAATGAGGATTAGCTCACTTCTGACACCAGCCCCCAGCGGATGAGGGTGGAACTGCAATTTATTTCACTTTCGCATTGGACTCAATTTCTGTCCCGCATTGTGGGGGCTTGGGTGGGACACACTTAGATGTTAGATGTGCTAACCACATATCGCCACTGGGGGTGCCAAATTATCATTCTTATGAATCGACAATGGCACCAAATTAAAAAGACTGAAAAAAGCAAAATACACATATCAAGAAAAACACACATTAGCAACAATGAAACATGATCCCATCCACAGAAGCAGCTATTTAAATTATAGCTTAGATTGTCCTCTTTACACTAATATGAGTACCATTACTCTACCTGCAAAACTCATAGAGCAACGCAAAGCAAACAAAACTAATGTCATGAAGTCAAAAGCATAAATTCAATGTTACATTTGCTGGTTTTTAGTCATAATAATCTGTGTTATTGTAAAAAAAAAAACTACTTGGTTCCTGTCATCCAATGTCCCAACGTCACACTAAGGTGATTCATGACGGTCTTGTGCTTTTTTTTTAACTGCTTTAGAGGGTTTACACATCTCTGATGCAGCATTCCATAATTTTCTGGTTTTTCATAATTAAAAAACTAGGGATGGACAGTATATCGGCATCAATATCGGTATCGGTCGATGTTAGTCATTTTTTTAACATATTGGTATCGGTTCGATAAATAAAACCGGGCCGATATTAACAACCAATATTTTTTCCATCTCGTCTCCATTTGATTGCCTGTTTCAGAGGGTGGGTGGGGGTGGGGGTGATGTGTAATTGTTTAGTCATGTCAACAGTGAATGAAATCTTCTCAGAAACGTAAATGTGTGTGGTGTGTGTACATAATAACATAAATTCAGTTTTAATAATTTTCATTCTATACAAAATCTGCTGATTTTAGAAGCATTGATGTCAGTATATTGGTATCGATATCGGCCATAACAGTGATCTTTATATCGGTTATCGGTATCGGCCCAAAAATGTCATCTCGGTGCATCATTAAAAAAAACTACACAAGGTGTACTCAGCTGTTCTAAAACAAAGAACAGTGAACAAAAAAAAAGATGAAGTGTGGAGAGCTTCCGGTTCAGGGTGAACATCCTGAACTGAGCTGAGCTGAGACTCCACCCGGTTTTGGTCACAAAACCTTTGCACCCAAAGGTTCTCCTATTCTTTGTAGTGGGGGGGATCCAGTGCACATGCACCAGTTAGCGTAGATCAGTGGTAGCGTTTGCTGCGCCAGAAAGTAACAGGAAATATGTCACAAGATGATTCGGTGAAATAACATTTTTAAACTACACTTAAATGCAGATTATACACAGCACTTATAGTCTGTATGATGTATCGATCACTTAGTTTATTTTTCATGTTTTTTTTTTTGTATCCATTTGTGATTCCTATCTTCTTCTTGTAAGACTAGTGGAGTGGCATCTTAGCGCCCCCCAATGGACCATTTCACCATTGATGAAAACCCATTTAACCTACCCCCGTTGAGGTCATTAGCATCTATTGTTTGGGAGTAGTATTGATTAGATGCTAGAGAGTGCGATCTAGTCCTATACTGAAACTTGGAATTAGGTTCAGAGCTGCATTATAGCTGCTGGAAAGGTGAAACCTGAGTCCTCCTCTTTTATTTAATGTCGGCTTTTCTCATTTGACATAGAAGTCTTCCTGTACTCCTCTCTCAAACCATCTGTCTTCTCTGTTCTGAATGTGTACCTTTCTCACCTTCAGTAGCATCAGTATTCCAGTCAGAATTGATTAAACTCCACCAGGAGTTGCGTCAGCAAATGGCAAAACAAGATGAAAGGCAGGTGCCTTTGACCAGCTGACTATCAAGGCCAAAACAACAGCAAGCTTGACTAACTTGTAGATGCGTTTTGTCGGAGTGGGCGGAGTTTCACTGAAACAAACGTTTAAATTCAGGCAGAATGACATCTCACAGTAATATATTCATATATTTTCCTACCTTTGCTTTCAACTATTTAAAATAGCATGATATGGCTCCTTTAATACAACCATCACAAAAAGATCTTTACATGCGTCTCCTCCATTGGACTGGTGGGAGGGACTTTTTCATCCGTCACTCTGCAACATCGTCCTGGATCTCTCTCTGTCTGGGAAATTTGGGTTATTGAATCTTTTGTGATCAAATGTGGGTACTCCAACCCATGTTTCAAAACAAACAAGTGGCAACCCCTCGTCTGTTTTCTTTCTTGACTAATGTGGACGATAGAGATTGAAGACTATTTTCATGCATTTGAAACTCAGAGTGACCAGTCGTTATTTGAATAGATCAAGTAATGTACTTTCTCTGTCAGCCTCCCTCTGAAGGTCATTCTTGTCCAAGTCTCTAGATGAGTTGGCTATTCTTTTGAGTTTTTTACATCGAAACCCCCGACATCTCCAGAAGTTGGATGTTCTAAATTAATCAACTTCTTCATCTGACAGCTTGTGAAGCAACGTACTTTCCAGAGAGGAGACAAGGGAAACTCCCCCAGCTGGTTCCAGTGAACTGTAAAGGTCCAACACTCCATTCAACAACATTAGACAGTTAAACCTGATTTTATCTCCACACTTTCTCTTTCACTCTTTCTTGTGTCGACATGCCCGAAGCTTGGCTCAAGTTTTACTTTTAACATTCAAAACGAATCCCACAACTCATCGACCTAAACAGACCGTAAATCCATGCTAATTAATTTCTTGAAAGGTGGCAAGATGAGCGTAAATCTGCCCCAAAGGTGGAGGCAATAAAAGTGTCTGTCCACATTATAGATGGATGGAAAGACAAGGACAGGAAAGGAGTTTCTCTTTTCCCATTCCCATGGTGGCTTCCTTTGCCTCTGTTTATCTGCAGTGACCTCTAAACTGTCCTGAGCGGAGCATCCCTTATCTGAAGCCTCTCCTGTTCTTGACACATCCCACCCTGTCATGGAGGTGATTCACCCTTTCCCTCTCACTCTGGATCTCTGCTAACCACTCAGTCAGACACACATCATTAACAGGAGCTTCACCACTAGCTCCCTCTGCCTTTACCCCTCTTTACCACAGAGTTGGAAAAGCTACAGTTTTTTTAATGATTTGAATAAAGACATACAGTAATCTAATCTTTTATTAATGTAGCATTCATTTCCAGGAGATCAGGTGTTTTTAGGGAGGCACTGGCCATCAAATTCCTCATTACCATGGTGACGGGAATGTAAGTAATGCATCAGTGCCTCCCATTCTTTCCAGAGCCACACTAAAATCAGCCAAAAATTACAAATATAATAAAAAACATCCCAGGAAAAACAATTCCAGAAGATCCTGTACAGCTCGCTCTCCTTCTGTTAGCATTAACCAGTGATTAGGTACTTCATTTCAGACTGGGTTTGAGTCTGAATTCAAGTCACGTTTGTGAGTTGACTCAAGGAGCATGGCGATGACTTGCACTTGGACCTGAACTTGGACTTAAGCTTGGACTCATACCCTAACATGTGGAAATGTGGCGCGACTTGTTTGAAGTATCCAACATAACAAGGGGAGTCCAGACGTGTGGTGCAATTTGCTTTAATAGATTTCTTCTCAGAGTGAGGAGAAATCTGCATCAGATGTATGAAATGCAGGAGGACAATAGAAGACAAGACTAGGACATCTGAATGTCCCTACATTACCACCAAGCTAACAAAGCAGCATGCAGCAAAATAATATAACATGCTTAACTGAAAACAATAATCAACATGCCACCTGTCCACTTAGGGTATGTGACATGTAACCAGAGTTGTCCAGTAATCTGACCTAAGCTAATGTTAGCATCGTTAGCATGCTAGAATTGACAATAGCAATTTCACTTAATTTTCTGGGTGTAAATGTAGCAAGTGGAGGTTAAACTGGAAATCTTTTGGGACTTGGATGTGAATTGTGAGACCAAGGGACTTGACTGAAACTCAACTTGGATTTCACTTGGACTCTAAAACTAGGGACTCAAGTGTGACTTGGACTCGAGATATGGCGACTTGACTACAAGACTGGCGTTAACATGCCACCAGCTGGGGAGAAAGGAGATCAGTGCGAAAGTCTGTGACCACAACTAGCTCTGAGAGGCGTAATGGGGAACTAGCTGGAAAATGTAGAACAACAGACTGGAACTAATTTGGTTTATTCCTGTATCTCTAAAGCAGGTGAGAGCTGAACCTGCCAACCTTTTTCCAGCTTTGAGTGTTTAAGTGGAGTCGATCTATTGCTGTGGGACATTATGTTTGTCAGCAGCCATTAGCTCCTTGATGTATCCATTATCGACCTTCTAATGCACCTGTACTTGAAGAGGCTTGAACAGAAAAGGCAGCTACATTAATGAGATCGCAATTTATAGATCTCCTAATACATTAATGGTCATTTAGCCGTGGTATCTCATTTTGTTTATTTGTGTATCTTCAGTGTGCAGGAATAAGTAATTTATGACTGATTTCTGCCACTAGATGGAGCCATTGTCTTAATTTCTAACTCACCCTCTTGCAAGTCACAAACCATCTTTATAGTCTCTTAGAAGGATAACTGTAGTGTATTTGTTATGATAAATACATTATATTGTTGTGTTTTGTTATGTAGACTGCAGCTACACCTGCCACCTGGAGTGTAAGAGTCATGTCCAGCTTGACTGCTACCAGAGGAACAGAGAGCCACAGGAAAGCCCACATCCTAGAAGCCCCTGCTCCTCCACGGCTCCTCCAATCAAGGTGAGTCCTCTGGAGACTGAGCATTTATTTAGAGAAAAGAATGGAAGTGAAGACCTTCCACACACTGAACTCAGTCCACTCATGTGCTATTTTAGTTGCTTCTGCCTCCACCCTCCTCCTCCTCATGTTTAGTCTTTCCATCATCTCTCTCTGCTGCAGGTTTATTTAGTTATTACCAGATCATAATACCCTGACTTCCTTGTGTGTTCCCAAATAGAGGAAAACCAATTAGGTTAATCTGTGATTTCTCCTGGGACCGTCATGGCAACGCATCTGTGGCTCAGCAATTTCTCTCTCTCTCTCTCTCTCTCTCTCTCTCTCTCTCTCTCTCTCTCTCTCTCTCTCTCTCTCTCTCTCTCTCTCTATCTCTCCATTCTCTGGAAACAACATTAAGACTGATTCGTAATTCTGCAAATTAACCACAATAATCTAGTGTTTCGTAAAGATGCATCATCTCCAAAAACCTACGCTTGGTTGAACCAACCTGCTTGAGCCTCTGAGGTATGGCTGCTTAGGTCAAATTTTGAAATGACTCGTCAGCGAAGACCTAGTTCACATGGCAGACATTTAACATTTGCGTACAAGAAACCACACACGTTATGACAAAAAAATCATGGAAGTGACAGTTTTGGTCATACTGTGTCCAGCCAAACGACAAAATCTGCACACAAATTGCGGTCAGACAGGAAATCTCACTAAAACCTCTCGATATCAAGCGTGAATTAAGAGTAAATAAACTTCAACGGGAAGCATGCTTGTTTGTCTTTAACACTGAGCAAACTACAGTTCAACATGTTCAATATCCCCAATTTATAATGTTAGCAGTCGCGGCGTGCTTCCCAGCAGACCAGATCGCTCCTAACACACCACACACGGCAGGATTATCTGAACTCCTAAAGACTGTTGGATGGGGAGAATCCTGGTGATTATCTTGTCATGTGACCCGGTCTTTACATGTTCAATGTGAGCCCAATAACGAATAAATTGACTGAGCCACATTCATATGTGTGCGGCGGCCATATTTAATGAGGTGAATTCCAAATATTATTCAGATTTAGATACAATGATTATTCTCTGACATATTCATTAGTACCTTGTGAATCATGAGATATTTTGCTAACAGACACACAAAACCATCACTTCCTGCCTTTTGTACTTTAGCAGTAAAACAACCCTGGTTTTATTACTTAATGAAAGTTAAAGAACCAACAAATAAAAGCTGGATGCTTACAAAATGAAACAGACAGCGAGAGGACTCTGTAATGAAAATAAACATGATGTATATGTTTTAAAGTGAACTCTTAGGTAAAGAACTTGTGTTCAGGGATGTAAAAAGACTCAAATGAATCTTATATTTGTGCAAACTGATCTCTGTGAGCAAAATCAGTGTTGACCTAATTACACACGAATCAGAATGCACGCCGTCTGTCCTGCAGGTATCTGAGCTCAGTGATTGAGGCTTGTATTCGTGCTCGCTGTGGCTTGGTTCATACTGTCTACCACAGCAGCTCTGCAGACCAAAGAGAAAAACATGACAGGTTATTTCCTGCAGTTCTGTTTTTCTGCCTTCGCTGTAATCTTTCAGTAGATGTGTGTGTGAGTGTTTCCCTCTATTCTTCTTTTGCTTACTGTGTATCTCAGCAAAAATTGATCCCCAAACTGCACAAGTCGATGCACCAGGCAGGTTTTATTGACCTGAAACCAGCAGGCACGGTCGTTTCCTATGCATGCGTGTTGATGTGTAGCACCCCGCCATGCATCGATAGGGCCTAGGAGAAAATCCGGAGATGGTCACTGAAGGCAACAGATTACAAGATCTTCCAAATCTAAGTTGTCCCTTTTTTCTGTGCCTGTGCAGATTATTTGACTCATTTCACAAAAGCAGCTTGTGCCATCGTTGTCATGGATGGCTGGGATGCTAGCTGCTTTAGGACAGGGGGAGGTGGCTGCCAGAGTGGAAGGGCAGATCATGTGGTCAATAAAAGGTCAGAGGTCGCTGTTAACCCACCTCTTCACCAATATCATGATAATTTTGAGTTGTTCTAGATTGTGTTTAATATACTAACCTCTGGTTCTGGTTTCCAGTCAAGCATGGCGTGCAGCCATGCCTCCCTCACCCCACTGCTGCTTCCTGTCTACATATTCAGTGTAAACGGCATCTTTGATCGGCTTCATGTCTCTAACTCATCGACGTTTCTCTTTCTGTTTATTCACGCCTCTCCCTCTCTCTTGCTTTCGTCTTCTGTGGGAGGAAGTGGCCGTGCTCTGCAGGGTGCAGTTGCCTGCAGGAAGAGAGACAGAGAGAGGAGGGAGAAGAGGGAGAAGGGGGAGGGTACTCTCAGCCTGATAACACACTCAACCACAGATGGTTGTGAGAGAGTGAGGGAGAGAAAACGGTTGCAGAGGCAGAGAGGAGCTTGTGTGGGAGGAATCACTTTCTTCTCGTCAAAGCAATGGAGAGAGGAGTCTTGTCGCTGCAGACAAAATAAACTCAGCCACTGCGTGCTGTTGACTCCAGACGTGGACGGATGCCCTAACAAACCAACGCTGCTTCTGAAACCTGGACTTGAGTTTATTCCTTTGCAGCCGTGCCGCTGGACCAAAGGAGGATGTGGTTTTGCATGAATGCCTTTACTTGTTTTGTGAGTAGAACAGGTGCTCTCAGGTGTGCAGGGCTAACCTAAAACCAGCCTGTAAACTGACTCCGCCACACTGACGTCTGCCTGCATGAAGGACGACCAAACTATGTGTGAATAAGTGCAAGTGAGCTGCAGACAGCCAGGTCCTCCTCGGCCTGTTTTTGACACCAGCATCAGAGCATTCTCGAGCACACGCTCATCAGGAGGAAGTGACACGTCTGTGCTCGTTCTCATATTTCCTGGTCTCCTCTCCAGTGGCACTCAAAGAGCCGATTTCAAGCCAATCTCACCTGCTTCACCCCTCGCAGGTGGAACTTTCTGAATGGCGTCGGCGGAGGAGCACTAAACCGCTTGTGGATGAGCAAAGGAAACTTTGTGTCACTTCATTCCGGGACAACCCATCAGA
This sequence comes from Nothobranchius furzeri, assembly GCF_043380555.1. Taxonomy (NCBI): domain Eukaryota; kingdom Metazoa; phylum Chordata; class Actinopteri; order Cyprinodontiformes; family Nothobranchiidae; genus Nothobranchius; species Nothobranchius furzeri. The sequence goes on along the minus strand of NC_091743.1, from coordinate 51,040,704 downwards.
CGCTTGCTCCAACCTGTCAACGCGCTGCCTGGGCGCTGTTCTGGTGCTATTCTGGTGCTGGTAGCTGTCCTCGTGGACTTCTCCATGACTGTCAGTACGGTGCTGACCACCTCCATGACCGGCAGTAACAGCATGAGCAGCGGGTACTGCAGCCTGGATGAGGAGAGCGAGGACTTCACCTTCTTTACCGCTAAGACCTCGTTCTTCCGCAAACCCAAGCATGCAGCCAAGGTAAAGATCAGAATTGCACCGATGGAGGATTTCATGACAACAAGGAAGCCTTAGATTGATGACAAGTGAATGTTTCAGTGAGAACAGGAGAGAAGCTGACATTTATTTCATAAAAAATTTAAAATAAGTAACATGTAGCTCGAAAGCAGAAGTCAGGAGAGGAAGTGGTGATGTTTGAGCAGGCCTTTAGGTGTGTGTGTGTGTGTGTGTGTGTGTGTGTGTGTGTGTGTGTGTGTGTGTGTGTGTGTGTGTGTGTGTGTGTGTGTGTGTGTGTGTTGTGAGAATGTAGGAGGAGGTTACCGTCAGACATCTGCATTGTGTAACTGGTTCATCAGCCTTAGTGCTTCAAGCTGCTCGTTTATCAATCAGACTCGCATAGATTCACTAGGACCAGATCACTTTGTGTGTGTGTGTGTGTGTGTGTGTGTGTGTGTGTGTGTGTGTGTGTGTGTGTGTGTGTGTGTGTGTGTGTGTGTGTGTGTGTGTGTGTGTGTAGGGGGTTGTTCACCTCTAAATGCAGCCTGCAGAGATAATGTGTGTGTTGGTTAATGATCTTAACTGCCAGACTCCATATTGGTTTCCTTTCTACATTGAGTGTGTGTGTGCATGCATGTGCACATGTGTGCAAGTGTGTGTGTGTGCACGCACGTGCATATTTGCAAAAATTGGTGTCTGCTTACCCATACTTTGTAGTTACCATAGCAACTCCTGGTTTGTTTTGCATTTTCAAAGATCTCTCTGATCTGCATTGACACATAATTTTGTAAAACACCACTAGCGGCCCTTTTAGATTGCTGATTGTTTACCAGAGAGGTTCAGTGCTTAACGGCTGATTGACTGTCAGTAAAACGGTGCAGTGGAAGGACAGGTGACGGCGGTCCTTTTGATGCGTGACATCCTTGTGCTGTCCCTGTCCTGCTCTCCCTACAGAGTCGGACTCGGAAAAGCTCTGATCTCTGAATAATTGACCAGCTGTGTTGTCAGCATGCAGAGTTAGGGTTGCTGCCATGCTGACACAAAGGGGTATAGAGGTTAGGCAGTGTGGCCTGTCAGCATCCAGGCTGATTACCCTGAAGCCAGAGACAATGGTGGGAGCTAAACATCTGACCTGTTAGCTAGAGAGTAGGAGTGTTTCAGCTGCTTCAGAAGGAAGCGTATTCTAATCAGCTCTCTGTTGTGGCTTTGTGTTTGAATATGATAAAGAGAAATTCAAATCTCTTCTCTGTGACTGGAAGAAGCATCACTGTAGTCTGTAAAACTCTAAATAAACGTGTTGCAGGGTCTTTAACTCACCGACAAAAGTGATCACATCCATCCAGGCAGTGGAGTTCAGATCCTCTGTTCTTCATGAATTATTTCCAGAGCTGAGCCTTTTGCTCCAGATTAGCCAGCTGGAGAGAGCACGTGTATGTGTGTTGTGTAGAGTGAATGAATTACATCCATGTCGACTTGAAACAAATGCAGAGTCGCATGTCATTTTTGGCTCGCAGTACACATCAGGCCAGATGTTGATGTCTGGTGCTACTTAGATGGACTAGCTCCTAGCTTAATATTTGTGTGGCACAATTTAAAATAAAGGTTATCCTGACAATCTGACACTTTTACTTAGTTGTCAAATAAGTTGGATTATTTTTTGTTTTAGTAATAAAAAGTTATTGGAGGTAGAAGAATGCTGGACCATTGAAATAATTAGCTTTAAATGTAAAAAAAAATAGTCACACTTAGGGGTATTAGCATAAATCTGGTGATACGATATATACCACGATACAGGAGAGACGATACAATATATCACGAATGTATTGCGATACACTAAGCCAGATGATATTTTTTAGACTGAATTTATTGTAGGAAATGTTCATAAAGAGTCCAAACTTAAACATAACATATTTAACATGAAATATCTGAACCATAATAGAGAATAAAATCCATTGCACACTGCTGCCAACTAGAGGTCAGAGTTTGAATTGCACAAAAAGAAAAAAAATGTGACGGGAAAAATAAAACAAAAATATGAGGATGTTTAAAAAAAAATTAAAATTATTCCAAGTCATTATTTTACCTTATTCGTCTCGTCTTCCTCCGCTTATCCGGGTCCGGGTCGCGGGGGCAGCATCCCAACTAGGGAGCTCCAGGCCGTCCTCTCCCCGGCCTTGTCCACCAGCTCCTCCGGCAGGACCCCAAGGCGTTCCCGGACCAGATTGGAGATATAACTTCTCCAACGTGTCCTGGGTCGACCCGGGGGCCTTCTGCCGGCAGGACATGCCCGAAACACCTCCCCAGGGAGGCGTCCAGGAGGCATCCTGACCAGATGCCCAAACCACCTCAACTGGCTCCTTTCGATCCGGAGGAGCAGCGGTTCTACTCCGAGTCCCTCCCGAATGTCCGAGCTCCTCACCCTATCTCTAAGGCTGAGCCCGGCCACCCTACGGAGGAAACTCATTTCGGCCGCTTGTATCCGCGATCTCGTTCTTTCGGTCATTACCCAAAGCTCATGACCATAGGTGAGGATTGGGACGTAGATCGACCGGTAAATCGAGAGCCTGGCTTTCTGGCTCAGCTCCCTCTTCCCCACGACAGATCGGCTCAGCGTCCGCATCACTGCAGACGCCGAACCAATCCGCCTGTCGATCTCCCGATCCCTCCTACCCTCACTCGTGAACAAGACCCCGAGATACTTAAACTCCTCCACTTGAGGTAGGACCTCTCCCCCGACCCGGAGGTGGCAAGCCACCCTTTTCCGGTCGAGAACCATGGTCTCAGATTTGGAGGTGCTGATCCTCATCCCAGCCGCTTCACATTCGGCCGCGAACCTACCCAGCAAGAGCTGAAGGTCAGAGCTGGATGAAGCTAGGAGGACCACATCATCCGCAAAAAGCAGAGACGAGATTCTCCTGCCACCAAACTCGACACACTCCACACCACGGCTGCGTCTAGAAATTCTGTCCATAAAAGTGATGAATGACCGTGTCCCCAGGGGCACCCTGTGGGGGACGCTCCAGGAGTATGGGGTGGGTGGCTTTCTGTTAAGGGCCATTCAGTCCCTTTACCAGAGGAGCGTGAGTTTGGTCCGCATAGCCGGTAGTAAGTCGGACCTGTTCCCAGTGAGGGTTGGACTCCGCCAGGGCTGCCCTTTGTCACCGGTTCTGTTCATCACTTTATTTTACCTTATTAATATTGTTATTCTAATGTTATTATTTTCATTGTTTTGTAGCTTCTAGTGCCTCAAATTATTTAAAAGCTGTAAAATAAAATATATTTCATTGCTTTTTTCTTGCTGTGGAAATTACAAAATATAAAAAAACACATCTGGTTTATTTTTCCTATATTAATACAGTATGTTTTGTCCAACCTTCCAGTGTCAAAGTTTTGCAGTAGTCCAGATTCTGATCTGTCACTTTTTTATTTTTGTCCAAAAGACAGTAAATAAATAGCTCCTTTTAGGTTTCTTGGACACACAAAAAATAAGCTCTTTTTTTATTATTATTTTCCATGGAACATTATGTATCAATGTATTTTCATGGCCATGATTGACTTCAGTTCTCACCTACAAAAATTCAAGAAACTGTATCAGTTCAAATCAAACATACGTGTTGTTATAATGTCTAGTCAGTTCAAGCCAAAATAAATAACAGGGAATGGCACCACGGTGGTTCAGTTGGTAGCTCTGTGGCCAAGCAGCAAGAAGGTTACAGGTTTGAATCCCAGTTGCATCCTTTCAGCATAAAGTTATTATGTTCTCCTCATGCATGCGTGGGTTCTCCGGGTTCCTCCCACAGAACAAAAACATGCAGGTTAGGTAATGTGTAGTTATTTATCTCTGAGTGCTCCTGTGATAAACTAGAGACCTGTCTGACTCGGTTTTAATGTGGCAGCCTGAGATCATCAGTGGTCCCCATCTGGCCACCCTTTTCTGGACGTGCCCCTGCAACAGCACTTCCTAGACTACATTCCATTCCATTACATTCCATTTATTTGATAAAGCACATTTAAAAACAGCATGTGAGCTGACCAAAGTGCTGTACAGGGGTAAAAACATATAGGGTTAAAAGAATAATATAAAAGAATGAAACAACTAGAGCAAAACACAAAGAACCATGAGAAGTCAATAAAATCAGTAAACGAACAGTGTAAATAAACCATCGATAAAATAGCTAGGTAGTAAAAGCAAGAGAATAAAAATAAGTCTTTAAGTGGGACTTAAAAACCCCAATGGAGGAGGAGATTCTGATATTCAGTGGGAGGTCATTCCAAAATTTTGGAGCGCAGACAGAAAAAGCTCGTTCACCACGGGTTTTGCAGCGTTGACGGGGAATCTGTAGTAGGTGTAGGTCACCTGAACGGAGAGTCCTGCCTGGCACATAAGGAGTGAGTAACTCGGATATGTAGGGTGGTGCTAAGCCATTCAGCGCCTTAAAAACAAACAATAAAATTTTTAAACGTATGCGGTAGTGCACAGGAAGCCAGTGAAGTCTTGATAAAATTGGAGTGATGTGCTGACGACGGCCAGTATTGGTCAGAAATCTTGCCGTCGTATTTTGTATCAGCTGAAGGCGAGATAATGCGGCCTTTGAAATACCAAACAGAATTGCGTTGGAGTAGTCCAACCTTGAGGTGATGAAAGCGTGAATGGTTGTCTCGAGGTGGCGCCGATTCAGAATGGGTTTTAGTTTGGAAAGACGTCTCAGCTGATAAAAACATTATTTAACCATGTGATTAACGTGAGAGTCCATTTTTAGAGCCACATCCATTTTAATTCCAAGATTAACAATTGTTTGACTAATTTTAAAAGGAAGAGCAGAAAAATCAGGAGCGGAGGAAGACGAGCCATTAGGAGTAAAAACAATAAACTCGGTCTTAAAATCATTCAGCAGCAAAAGATTTGCTGACAGCCAGTCTTTAACCTCACTCAGGCAATCAAGGAGCGGCTGGATGGAGGTAAAAGCCTTCAATGGAACATAAATCTGGCAGTCGTCCGCATAAAGATGAAAGTTAATTTTAAACTTCCTGAAGATTAGTCCCAGTGGAATAATATAAATGCTAAATAAAAGGGGGCCGAGGATAGACCCCTGTGGAACGCCCCAAGGAAGAGCAGCAGAGGGAGATGAACAGTCGTCCATTCTAACTCTAATAGACCTGTTGTCAAAGTAGGAGCAGAACCAGTCAAGCGCGGATCCCTTAATGCCGACCAAATTCTCAAGGCGGGACAATAAAATGTCATGGTCCACCGTGTCAAATGCAGCTGAGAGGTCCAACATCACCAGGGCAACATGGGAACCGGAATCAGTGGCTAAAATAATATCATTAAAAACCCTGATGTGAGCGGATTCTGTGCTGTGATATTGTCTAAAACCAGACTGAAATTTATCCAAGACCCCAAAGTTGTTCAGATGGGGCATGATTTGATTATAAACAGCCTTTTCCATCACTTTTGACAAGAAGGGGAGCTTTGAAATGGGGCGAAAGTTCCCGAGGTCAGTTGGGTCTAGGCCAGATTTTTTCAGTAGTGGTTGAAGCACGGCATGTTTAAAAACAGAGGGTATAATTCCCGAAACAAGGCTGGAGTTAATAATATTGAGCACATGAGGGGCTACCACTGGAAGAACCTCCTGGAAGAGTCTGGCTGGTACAATGTCATCAGGACATCCTGATGGCTTCATGGAAGATATTAATCTCTCCAGGGCAGGCAGTGTAATCGGCTCAAAATGGTCAAAGCATCCGGTACAAACTGATACGGGTAGCAGAACATCTGCAGGGGAAATGATTAGACTCCTAATATTGGAGACTTTGTCTAAGAAAAAACTTTAAAATTGGGAGCAGAGATCATCTGTGATTGCAACTGTAGGAGAGTAATCACTCGACAAAACTGCATTTAGCGTTTTATATAAAACCCTCTGGTTCCCAGAATGGGTAGTAATAATGCTGGCAAAGTATTTATTTCTAGAATTCCTGACTGCTTTCTGATATTCATCTAGTGCATTTCTAAAAAGTTCATGGGAAATGGGATACAGATTACATTTATGCTTTCTTTATCATTTCCTATTGATACCTAAGAAGAAGAAGAAGAAGAAGAAGAAGAAGAAGAAGAAAGTATCATTTCTATAGCGCCTCTCAAGATAAAAATCAAGAGGCACTTCATAAAAACAAAAAATGTAAAAATATAAAAAAGAATTTAAAAAATTATTAAAAATATATTTAAAATGAGCAAAAAATGGACAATTGTGATTCAAAATGTACAGAAAGAGAGAGAGAGTGAATAGGAAATAGGGAAATCAGTGGATCCAGAGGAAGGTGGAATAGGTAGGGAGAGCAGAACAAGGAGAGGGTGATGAAGATCATCAAAAGCCATCCTGAACAGGTGTCTTCAGCTGCTTTTTCAATTCAATTCAAAGATACTTTATTAATCCCAGACGGAAATTAGAGTTTCAGTACACACAATTCTGAGATCAGACATACATACATAGGCATAGACACATGACAAGAATCTGTGACTGTGGTCATTCGCAACCCGAGTTGCGCTACCTTAGTAGAGATCAGAGGGTTTATATGAGGATTGAGTCAGGTGGAGGAAAAAAAGGCACTTCAGAGTTACCCTCCACAGGGAGCACAGCTTTGCTATGCAAAAAAACACCTCAGACAGAAATGCAGCAGACTTCAGACATTACACAACATAAGTGTCCACTAGGTGGGGAGGTAGGGTTGGGGACTCTCCTCACATCAGTGCGTGCAGCCGTGATAAGCAGCGCTCTTCACCTCCATTTGGACAGGGGAAGGAGGTATTTGGGTTAGAGAGCACAGTGACTCCTGGAAACGATTCAACGGCCTTCACCAGTCGCAGTCCCGCCCAGGCTGGGATAGGGAGACAGAGTTACCATGGTGACGGCAGCTTTCTACATTTCTTCTGAGGGGGAGTAATCACTTCAGCCTCACAGGCTCAAGGGCACCAGATTCAGATAAGAACTTGTTTTGGGGACAGACAGAGATAATTTCCTCTCCGTCTTAAAGTTCTGTTGGTCTTCAACCCCTCTAGATCCAATAATGGCGTAATTAATCTATCCCAATCCGTGCTGATCCGTCAACTCGCTCCTTGATGGAATCCATCTTCTGTGCCAGAGCTGAATCCCAGCCAAAGTTCCAAGCTTACGACTCATCTCGACAATTATATGAGTTTGTGCGTTCACAGCACAGTGTAATCCATCCCTGAGCTCCGGGATTGAGCCAATATTCCTCGAAAGCTCGTTAATTTTCCGGTAAGCCAGGTAACCACTCAGGCCAAACAGCAGGAATCCCGACACCAAAACGATGAATATCCAAACATCTTCAGAATCCTCTACAGACATTTGAGAGAGGCAGATCAGGTTCTACTGTTTCCAGGAGTCAATGATATGCCCAACTGGCTCTGTCCCAGAGGGGCATCCGGGAACCCCTTCTCCCATTCTCATCGTTGAAAAAATGTTTTCAATCGTGTTGAGAGATCAACTGACCAGATCCATTTTTAATCATTTCCAGTTTCCAGCAAAAATGCAGAAGCGCCGTACACCCAAAGGCAGACAAAGAGCCTTGGGATAAGATAGGGAGGAGATGAGGAAAAAAGCGTCTGTACTCTCCAAGAGCCGGAAGAAGAATGAAAAGGAGACCACTGAGTCCTCTGATCTCAGGCTCAGGGGGAGAGAGTTCCAGAGTCTGGGGGCCACAGCAGCAAATGATCTGTCACCTTTGGTCTTTAGCCTGGTGCTGCACAACCAGTAGGCTTTGATCACTGGACCTCAGGGACCTGCTGGGGTTGTAGGGACTAAGAAGATCACCAATGTAAGGTGGTGCTTGTCCATGTAAGGTCCTATAAACCAGAACCAGGATCTTGAAATGAACCCTGAAGTTGACCGGAAACCAATGAAGCTGGAGGAGAAGCGGGGTGATGTGGGTGTGTTTGGAGGACTTGGTCAGAAGCCGAGCACAGGCATTCTGAACCACCTGTAGACGGTTCAGGGAGGTTCTGCTCAGACACGTGAAAAGAGAGTTACAGTAATCTAAGCGTGAGGAGATGAAGGTGTGGATAGCTGTCTCAAGTTCAGAGCGGGACAGAATGGAACTCAGCTTAGCAACGTTCCTGAGATGGAAGAAGGAAGAGCGAACAAGAGAACTGACATGAGAATCCAGGATGAGATCCGGGTCAAAGGTCACGCCAAGATTCCTGTCGGAAGGTTTGGTGTGAGAAGCAAGCTGACCAAGAGCAAGTGTTATGGAAAACACTTGAGTGGGCATCTGTGTGTGTGTGTGTGTGTGTGTGTGTGTGTGTGTGTGTGTGTGTGTGTGTGTGTGTGTGTGTGTGTGTGTGTGTGTGTGTGTGTGTGTGTGCGCGTGTGTGTGTGTGTGTGTGTGTGTGTGTGTGTGTGTGTGTGTGTGTGTGTGTGTGTGTGTGTGTGTGTGTGTGGAGGGGGGGGGGGGGTCTTGACTACCCAAGGCATTGTGTAATCCATGACATCATCAGTACAGTGGGTTGTGTTATCATGTTCTCACCCTTACTCAAAAACTTTAGCTTTTGCACACACAGATGGCGTGATATGGAGGGTTACAGGAAGGTAGTAAGGGAGAACACACAGACAAATTTTGGTTGGAACATTCAGAGCGTTATCATGACATTTTAAGGAGTCACATGACCTCTGCTGTCTGTTCCAATCAGAGTGAGAGAGAACCAGTTACCAGTCCCCCTGAGGTTTTGTGCACATCTGCAAGGTACTGATATCTGTGTGTGTGTGTGTGTGTGTGTGTGTGTGTGTGTGTGTGTGTGTGTGTGCGTGCGTGCGTGCGTGCGTGCGTGCGTGTGTGTGTGTGTGTGTGCGTGTGCGGCGTGTGTGTGTGTGTGTGTGTGTGTGAGAGAGAGAGACCTGTGCCTGGTGTTTCTCACCTGGAAATATGATTAGATCTCATCCAGCAAGCAGGTGTGTGCATATTGAAAACGTGAGCCTCAATAAAGGCTCAGCTGGGTTTTATTTGTTTTAGGTTTATCCAGAGCTAAGATCACCTGTCCAATCAGGTGTGTTGTTGGAGTGGATGGAAAAGATATCACTGCTGTAAGAGAGTAAATGGAACAAAAAAGGATCTGCAAAGTAAAACCAGAACATTGAAAAGTCAATGTTCAACCGAAGTTGATCCGTTATGAGAGGTGTGGAGTAGAATGATGAGTCATAAATGAGCTGTCAATACTAGTTTAGAAATCACAAGCTGGACTGAGGTGCAAACCCTTAGCAAGAGTGTGAGTATTTCTGCAGAATTCTTTTCCACCTGATCTGACCCCTTGTTGCAATGAAACGACTTTACAAACGCAGGAATTCCTGCAGGTTCCTTAGAAACCAGTCGACTCCTACGTCCTCCTCAGATTCATCTTGTCGCTGCACACGAGCACTTCTTGGGGACAGATCAGTAAATTCACTGCTTATGAGTCTTTTTATTCATTTATGATCATTTCAGTGTTTTTCTACAGCAACACGTCATTTACAAGCTTTTCTTTTTGTTGTTTACAATAAAATCAGGACTACGATTACATTTTAAAAAGCAATCAAATCTGCTCTAATAAGCCTCCGCATTCATCGCCCTCATTCATAATCTCCCCCTTTTTTCCTCGATGGTATCTAGAAGATCCCGTTTATGAACAACGGTTAATAATAATCAGCCTTGTGTTTCCCGTTGTCCTGCAGCTTGTTTTCAATAAAGATCGAAAAAGAAAAATCATGACTTCATCACACAATCTGAGAGGACTCCAGAAGAATCTTCCTGCCCTCTGTTTGCTTGCTCTTCCTCTCTCTCTCTCTCTCTCTCTCTCTCTCTCTCTCTCTCTCTCTCTCTCTCTCTCTCTCTCTCTCTCTCTCTCTCTCTCTCTCACTTTGTGCCTCAGAAAATGCAAACAAACCATGGAAGAGGAGGGAAAAGCTATTGTGAGAGGAAGGGACGGATCCCACTGTACTAAATATAACTCAGCCAAACTCTGTGTTGCTAAGGCTGGCTCCAGCTTTTCTTTCATCATTCCTCACCCTTTTTGTCAGTGCCTCCCACTCTATGACTCCCCCCTCCTCCTCCTCTCTCTATCAGAGAGATGAACAGCTAGGAATAGCTGTCACTAATCTAGATTAGCTCCATTCACATTTTCCTGACTCCGTGTGAAACGAGGAAGAGGAGATGGAGGAGACGGGCTGTTCTTGTTCACTTCTACTGAAGCTTTTGAGGTGGAGGAGTTTCTGAGATTATCTGGTTTTCGTTTGGCTGGTTGAAGCGGCGCCATCTGGTGGTTGAGATTAAAATAATTTTATCTTTCTTTTGCACTTTTCAGCAAACGGAGACGAAGGAGGAAGAGGTGGGAGGAACTAAAGACCTGTCAGAGGAAGAGGTGCAAGCCATGATTGATGAATATAATGGTCAAGTTTCAGAAAACGGAATGAAACTGGTGAGTTTGTTTTAAAGGAACCTTCAGGTGATCATCATCTCACACTGATCGTTACAAATGTCCAGTTTAAAGTGGTTTGATGGTTCTTCTGACAGTGGGAAATGTAACAAGAAAGGGAGAACAATATTATCAAGTGGTTTTAACAAGTCTAGCAGAAACAGGTAACATGATCATTAATAGATGCATGTTTCCTCCTAACTCATGAATAGACCTGGTAACCTCACAACAATGACTAGAGTTTAGGAAGTGAAGCGTTCTCACCAGATAAAAGCAACAATGTGTAATTCTGCATTTCACAGAACATTAGATGGCCTGGTTTGTGTTTTTCCATAATTATGGTAAATTTATGCTGAACTAGCAGAAGGTTATGTATACTGTATGTATGTATATATATATATATATATATATATATATATATATATATATATATACACTGAGCAAAAATATAAACGCAACACTTTTGTTTTTGCTCCCATTTTTCATGAGATGGACTTAAAGATCTAAAATTCATTCCAGATACACAATTTCACCATTTATCTCATACATTGTTCACAAATCAGTCTAAATGTGTGATAGTGAGCACCTGTGCTTTGCTGAGATAATCCATCCCACCTCACAGGTGTGCCACATCAAGATGCTGATCTGACATCATGAGTAGTGCACAGGTGTACCTTAGACTGCCCACAATAAAAGGCCACCATGGAATGTGCAGTTTTGTCTCACGGCGAAATGCCACAGATGCCTCAAGCATTGAGGGAGCGTGCAATTGGTATGCTGACAGCAGGAATGTCAACCAAATCTGTTGCTCGTGCATTGAATGTTCATTTCTCCACCATAAGCCGTCTCCAAAGGCATTTCAGAGAATATGGCCGTACATCCAACCGGCCTCACAACCGCAGATGACGTGTAACCACACCAGCCCAGGACCTCCACATCCAGCAGGTTCACCTCCAAGATCGTCTGAGACCAGCCAATCATACAGCTGCTGAAACAATAGGTTTGCATAACCAAACAATTTCTGCACAAACTGTCAGAAACCATCTCAGGGAAGCTCAACTGCATGCTCGTCATCCTCATCGGGCTCTTGACCTGACTCTAGCTCGTTGCCGTAACAGACTTGAGTGGGCAAATGCTCCCATTCAATGGCGTCTGGCACGTTGGAGAGGTGTTCTCTTCACGGATGAATCTTGGTTTACATTGTTCAGGGCAGATGGCAGACAGCGTGTGTGGTGTCGTGTGGGTGAGCACTGTGCTGATGTCAATGTTGTGGAGATCCTGAGGCCCATTGTTGTATCGTACATCCATGAACATCACCTCATGTTTCAGCAAGATAATGCACGGCCCCATGTTGCAAGGATCTGTACATAATTCTTGGAAGCTGAAAATGTCCCAGTTCTTGCATGGCCAGCATACTCACCGGACATGTCACCTGTTGAGCATGTTTGGGATGTGCTTGACCGGCGTATATGACAGCATGTACCAGTTCCCACTAATATCCAACAACTTCGCACAGCCATTGAAGAGGAGTGGACCAACATTCCACAGACCACAATTGACAATCTGATAAACTCTATGTGAAGAAGATGTGTTGCACTGCATGAGGCAAATGGTGGTCACACCAGATACTGACCGTTTCAGAGTCCCCAGACCCCCAATAAAGCAAAAAACTGCACATTCTAGGGTGGTCTTTTATTGTGGGCAGTCTAAGGTACACCTGTGCACTACTCATGATGTCAGATGAGGGTCTTGATGTGGCACACCTGTGAGGTGGGATGGATTATCTCAGCAACGCACAGGTGCTCACTATCACACATTTAGACTGATTTGTGAACAATGTTTGAGAGAAATGGTGAAATTGTGTATCTGGAATGAATTTTAGATCTTTAAGTCCATCTCATGAAAAATGGGAGCAAAAACAAAGGTGTTGCATTTATATTTTTGTTCAGTGTAAATATCTATATCTATCTATCTATCTATCTATCTATCTATCTATCTATCTATCTATCTATCTATCTATCTATCTATCTATCTATCTATCTATCTATCTATCATCTATCTATCTATCTATCTATCTATCTATCTATCTATCTATCTATATATCATCTATCTATCTATCTATCTATCTATCTATCTATCTATCTATCTATCTATCTATCTATCTATCTATCTATCTATCTATCTATCTATATATATATATATTTAGTACTTTTCTCTAAACCTTCTGCTATCTGGTGGACAATCTAAGTATTGCAGGAGCTTTTTCTTTTAACCCTCCTACTGTCTTCATGGGTGACCCCGCCAGGAAAGTTGACCATTGAGCAGAGTTGATGGTTTATCCCTTGAAGTCCACGTGGCAGGGGTGAGGAGTGAGCACCACCTCACCCCTGCCACGTTAAATATTTCATAATCACACCATAATGATTATAAATGCAATTGTATTTTTTTTTAAATAAGGTTTATATGAACTCCTTTTTCCAGGCTGAGGATGGATTTTACACAGGTTTCATTAAGGTCCACCTGCGGCTGCGTCGACCGGTGACGGTCCCTGCTTTGAAGGCTCTAGTGTCGGAAGGCGACCGCAGCCACACCCCGTCAGAGGACCAGGACGAAACGGACTCTGGGTACACGGAAAACAGGACATCCTTCTATTTACCATGTGACTGTGTGAAGCAGCTACACATAAGTTCTTCGACCACCACCAGAGAGGTCATTCAGGGGCTGCTGAAAAAGTTCTTGGTGCTGGACAATCCCCGCAAGTTTGCGTTGTACAGTCAGACGCACCGCGATGGGCAGGGTAAGGTCAACGCTCCTTGTTTTCTAATAATCATGTCTTACAGCAGGCACAACTTAGATGTGGAGTGGGGGCCGTTTGTGGCCATTGGAGGGATTTTATATGGCCCCCAGCTACATTCTTACATTTTTATGTTAGAGTTCCTTTGCTGAGAAACCATTTTCTACTTATTTGTTTTTCATGCAGGCTGAACATGAAAATAGTCTCCTTCACCTATCTCCTCCTTTAGATTCTGATATAAACTAGACGGGGAAACTCTAGGATTTGAAAATCCTGACAGATCTACGTCATGCTGTCACTTAACTTTCATCAACTCACCCATCTTGACTCGTGACAAGAAAGTCTGTTGTTGGTTTAGCGCCCAGAAAACAGCAGAGAATGTCCTGGGGTCTCATTTATCAAACATTGCGTAGAATCCTTACTAAAACCGTACTTAAGCTCAGCAAAAAAAAAGTACTCACGCCAAGTAGGATTGTGATCTATCAAACATGGAGGACGCACAGCTGCACGCAATCTCCGCTTCATAAATCGGAGAGTAACAAGAATGTTTCTCAGCTGCATTTTAGTCACATCCCGCTCTCACCATGCCCACTTACTGCCATAAATGGTCAACGCAAAGTGCCTTGTGGATCTCATGCATATACATAAGCCGGTTGTTGCAGCGCTCTGCCAATGACGATGGCGACCGTAGATCAAGGCAGATCAAGGAAGCGCAATTTCACAGAAGCAGAAATTGAGGTACTTGTGGGTGAGGTGGAAAAATGAAAGGAAGTGCTTTTGCAAAACAAATAAGAGAAAATCCACGGAGTGGCACACCATTGCTGAAGCCGTCAATGCTGAATTCTTCAGAGAGATCTGTGGCGGATATAAAAAATGGTCCAATCGGGATTCGATCCCCAGACTCCCAGGTGAAAGTCACACACGCTAGCCAGTCAGCCAAACAGAGATCTCTCTTGTCCAAGTAGCCAGGGCGCATGATCAATCGGGTCACAGTGACAGGACACACACTGTCACAGACGCATGACATTCTGTCTCAATCTGTCCCCCTGCTGATATTCTGCATTCCGTATTCTGCGCTTCAGGTTGTGCGTGTGTGTGTGTGTGAGTGTGCGCGCATGTGTGTGTACACGTACGTGTGTGTGCGTGTGGGGGGTCTTGTTCTGTGTGAAAACGAAGCAGTACAAATGATAATGCTGCAGGATTTCATTATTTTATTCTCAGCAGCAGCACTGTAGGTGCTCTCCATGTCCAAAATGTGCGTAAGCCAGGTCCTTAGTCAACTTAAAGTTGCACACATTTTTTCGCTAAGTTTTCTTTCATAAATCCCAAAGTTTGCATGGAAAGTTGCTTACTCAGTTTTCCAACCCTGTTTGGTGCGTAAGCAAGCTTGATAAACGAGGCCCTTGGCTATTAGAAGCTAAGCAGAACTCCTCCAGGCTTGTGTTATTTGTGGAGATAAAACATCAACATTGCAACGCAGAGTCAGTGGTAGAATCATGTTGCTCTTATCCAATCAGAAGCAAGTCTGAATATCAGGAAATAAGACTGAAACTCTCCTCTGATCCAGCAACATTCTAGATCTTGAAACAGGTGAGCCAGAGCTTTGTTTCCCCAGAGTGTGACTTAAAAGGCATTCATTTCTACTAGACCACTGCAAATGTTTTAAAAGCACAAGTGAATGACCTTTTTAAAATTTACACTAATAAGCTTGCATACCCTGAACCCATTTTAAGGAGTACACATAGGAAAAAATGACCATTAAACTTATTTTTCATTTGTTGCTTATTAAATAAATGACATTTCTGTGGACTGTGAGAACTGTTAACTTTACAAATTTTGGCTCTTGTCTTGACATGTTTGGACACCCCTGTCTTAATAAGATGATATTCTGAGTTAGTCTCTGTTTTTGTGCAGACTTGTTCCAGAAGCTTCCTCTGTCGGAGCGTCCTCTTCAGCTGAGGCTGATTGCTGGACCAGACGCGGAGCAGCTCACCTTTGTTCTTAAGGAAAATGAGACAGGAGAGGTAGAGGTGAGAAACCTACAGAAACAACACACACACGAACATAGCTATAGGAGCCAACAGAAACGTATTGAAGTGAGTAAATAAGAGGCTGTAATTGTAAAACAAACGTTGATCATGCGTTCCACTCTCTCTTCACACAGTGGCATGCCTTCTCTGTGCCCGAGCTCCAAAACTTCCTGGTCATCCTAGAGAAAGAAGAGACGGAGCGTGTCCGAGCGGTGCAACAAAAATACGCTATTTACCGAAATAAACTACAGCAGGCCCTACAAAAACAGGAGCCGTGACCCAGGGACGAATGGGTCGCTCGAACACTCGCCTAACCCCCAAAGATCCTGTGATCAGATCGGAGAGCGACGCTCAAACTGAACTCGTCTTTAAACACAAACAAGCAGATGTACATCGTTTCTCAGGACGTACACAAGCCCTCTTACACTCCTCACGTATACATCTGCTCCCCGAGGAGAGGATCTGGATCGCCAAGGACACACTCACACATACACACACACACACACACACACACACACACACACACTTGAGATCTTATTTGTGACAGATTTGATTCTGTGAGGTTTTCAAAGACGCCCTGCTCCCTTTCTGCTACTTCTGCTGCTGCTACTGCAAGTGTTACTTATGCATGAGTGTCTCAGCTCATCCGCCTGCACATAGAGTTAGGATTTAAGAAGGCATGAGTACTTTTTTCTGCATCAAACTGGGATGGAAGGACAATCACTGTATGTTTTTCCCTAGAAAATGATGCCTCAGCAGTCACTTGATGTTTTCATTTTCCTGCTGAATATGTGGATTTGTACGAGAAGCACTTAGGATCAAGTTTTGACTTCCAGTTCCATTCCTGAGGTGGAGTCCCATTCCCTTGTTTGTTGGATGAACGCACACCCGTTGTGAGACGTGATCCTCACATCTAACCCTTGTTTTCTTTTACTTTTCTGAAACACAATCCCACCCTCTGAGTGGCTGATAAATAACTGTGACATCATTCCTTTTTATCCCGATCTTACCAACCTTGTATGTGAGGTTGGGAGTTGCGGCTCGAGGACCTTTACCTGATCCACTGTTCCTGTATTTATCTTGTTTTTGAATGTGAGAGAACTTTTACACCAAATTTTATATTTACAGATTTATTTAGATAATCTAAATGGGATTAGAGACATTTAAGGGTTTGTTCAGTTAAAGAGTGCAAAAATAGAAACAGCTTCTGTTTTGCACAAATGGGTTCAGGCCACAGATCACTGACCTGGATTCTCTGGCAAGCCATTTGTGTATTTATTCAATATCTCTGATACCAAGCTTCATTTTGCTCTGCTAGTTCACCACTACACTGTAATGTTACAATATTTTGGTTGGCTAGTTGACATTTTTACGAGCAC
This sequence comes from Nothobranchius furzeri, assembly GCF_043380555.1. Taxonomy (NCBI): domain Eukaryota; kingdom Metazoa; phylum Chordata; class Actinopteri; order Cyprinodontiformes; family Nothobranchiidae; genus Nothobranchius; species Nothobranchius furzeri. The sequence continues at coordinate 51,023,838 of NC_091743.1, read as the reverse complement.
TAGTTAACTAGTAAAGTCAAAAAGCATTAATAAGTAAAGTAGTTAGCAATTAGGATTTGTTGACTTAAAAGACTTAAATTAGTTGCACTAGTCAATTAAAGCAGAAATCCAGAGTTTCTTTTTCTCAGAGGGCACCATCTAGAGGTGGAAAAATATATTACACCTCAGGGTTTCCCCAGAAATTGGAGTTAAGCCTGGTGGATTCGGCGGGGGGGGGTGGGGGGGGGTGACAAACGTTCTCAGCTGATGGAGGGCTCTAGTTCCGTTGCGCTGTTTGTGTCAGTGGACAGGTAGAGCCAGGGAGGGAGGCGGGGCATGACGCTTAGCATGGCGGGTGGCCAAGCAGGCCGCCAGGCTTACAAAGCCCTGGGGGAAACCCTGCACCTTAAGCCCGTCCTCCAGAGCTAATGCATCGTTCTACAACTATTATTATTACATAAGACTAAGCTTACAAGTTACAATTTTAGCTCCATTCGTTAAAGTAGCTGTTCTTTTATCTGATGGCACCATCTAGTGGTTGACAAGCGAATGACGTCATGACCTACTTTCATTTCCGTATTTAAGGCTGAAAGCAACTCCTCGTTCATTAATGCACTCCTCTAACCAACAAAACAGAGCTTAAAATGCATTGTTTTAATATTTTAATGTTCATGTTATTTTGTCTTTTCATATATTTCTATTTTAAATCCTTACTTGTCCATAAGAAAGGTCGCCAACCTGCATCAACTGAGGTATGTCCATTAAATGCTGGAGAACGCTCTGTGATTGACATCTGTACGTAAGCTGTAGTCTAACACTATTGGTCATCAGCGCTCACTTCATATTGCATTGAACTCTATGGAACAGGGGGTGGGCTTAGGGGAAAAAATACATATTTCTTAAATGATATCACAGAACATGATAAGACAATCACTTGTGTGTTTGTGAAAAATCATACATAACTCCTGAACGGGGAAAACTCTGGACAGCTGCTTTAACTCAAAAAGTCAAAACTGTTTGCACTGAAAGGCGCTTTTATGTTTACTAGTTAGCTTGTTTGACACAACCTTCTAGTAGTTTGGTACATAAAAACTAACTAGTTGGGATCTTTGGACAACCAGTGCATGAAAACAGCTGACTAATGTTAGACGAAAGTGCCACAAGTTGGCAGAATAGACCTACTTGTTAGTGGTTTTATTCAACTGAGGCAACCAAATGTTCCAGTTAGTGAAGTTTGTGAACTAGAACAAAACAAATATAATGGCGTCAGTGATGTCACAGACATGCACAAATAACTTTCCATAATGGCTTTTATTTGTTTTAGGTTTTTCCCATCAATATCCACTTTTATTCCACAAATAGAATAAGTAAAATTATATTGAAATATCCTGATTAAGGCTATGATGTACCAATGATGTGTGTGTGTGTGTGTGTGTGTGTGTGTGTGTGTGTGTGTGTGTGTGTGTGTGTGTGCGTGTGTGTGTGTTACATATACACTGGAAAAACAAAAGAGTGATGAGGTTTAACTGTTTTATATGAATATTATTTGTGATCCTTCCTGCTGGTGTGTGTGTGTGTGTGTGCGTGCGTGCGTGCGTGCGTACGTGTTTTATCAGTGCTCCTTCCTCAGGCCTCGCCTACTGAGTATTTAAACATGCTTTTGTAGCTTTGATTAAATTTGGAGTGTAAACCTGGGTGTGCATGTGTATTGAATCTCTTCAAATCTCACACATTTTTACGTGTTTTATTCTATTTATTTAAAATACTGGTAAGTGAGACCGGTAGACCATAAGCACATGCATTCTCTGTAATGTGTGTATTTATTACAACCACCTGCAGCTGTTCCTGCTGGCAGTGCCTTTTGTTTCCAGCGCCCTCTTCTGGCTCCACAGCAAGTGTGTCAGCACACACAGCTTCCTGAGGACAAACACACACACACACACACAGGTGCTTTTTTGCATCTGTGCAAGTTTCTGTTTCTTATGTGGTTCTGAATCTTTTTTGTCCACGTTTTAAAATAACTCCTCTCCTTTCTAATACACTTGGTATGGAAGTGTGTGTGTGTGTGTGTGTGTGTGTGTGTGTGTGTGTGTGTGTGTGTGTGTGTGTGTGTGTGTGTTTTATTTATTTTATGGTTCACAACCATCCATGTAAAATTATGTCTTGGAGATTATTGTAGTTGCTTTGTTTCTTAAAAATGTATTTTGTTTTATTTGTTGAAGTGTGAATAAACATGAGTAAATCTACAGAAAAGTTAAAGGGAATAAAGTTAACCTCTGTATCAAAATGCTGTTGTCTGAGTATATTTAACTTAAGATGTGTTATAAAGTAACAACACATCCGTTTAGATGTTCATTTTAATCCGGATATGATCAGATTATCTTGTTTAGCTTTGATCTGAGATGTTTTAGTCAACTTGTTATACCACCAAATCACCAGCAGGTGGAGACATTCCCTCAAAATCTTAGATACCCGCTGTGTGGAGAGCACATTAATTTTTATTTTATCTTCTACTTCCCTGCATACACTTAAGCATTTACTTTTTCACCATTTTACCTCTGAATCAGTAGCTTTATGGAGGATTTTGTGTTCAAAGTGTTTTCACTATTTGTTGCTATACCAATACACTCACATGTGGCACAGGGTTTAGGGTCAGTTTAGGGCCAAATGCACCCAGACCCCACTTGTGTAAACACACACACCTATAGGTGTAGCTTTACACCTGGTCCTGTGTCTTGCTGCAGCTGTAAAAGCACCATCTGTGACTAATCACACGCCTCCCATTATTTTTAGAGGAAAGTGCCAAAAGAACATCAGTTTATAGGCACTGCACCCTACTCTTGCCGTACACCATCAAATAAAAATCACTGGGTCTAAGTGCTGGCTTCAAGCCAGAGGGCAGCCTGAAACTGTGTCAGCACAATTATTTATGGCAGCAAATATAGACGGAACCCTCTTGTCACCTCTGAGAAAGAGCTAAGATTAGAGTTACCCTCTGTCCAGCATGTATCACCGCCTCAATTTAGCCCTGCTCCCCTTCTCATGCCGACCCGGTCCCTTACTCCGTCTGTCCTCTTTACCACCTCCAACTATTTCTAGCCCCGTTTGGATCTCCAGAAGCTCTCAAGTTTCAATCCACAGTTTTCCTCATAGGGTCTGTATACTGAGTGACCAATAGCGTGGTGCTGCCCTGAAGAAGCCTGCAGCTAATTTATGTTTCAAACATTTATACACATGCCAAGACAGCCATTTATTTGAAGTGTTATCTACACCAAACAGCAGTGAAAATGCTTATCAAACTGGAAAAGAGTTTAAGTGGTTTTAAGTGGTTCTACAGTTTAAGTTTAAATTAAAATTGTACAAAAACCTAATCTGGTTTAGCTTCAGGATCTATAGTCCATTTAGGTGCTTGTTTTAAATCCATTGTTTAAAGTAATATAGGAAATGAGGAGCATTTTCTTGGTTCTATCTGTAACCTGTACAAATGTCCATGTGATAAGTAGCATTCCATGTAAAATTCACTTGCGCATTTGTTTCATGTGTTCTACAGCATCAGTTCTCAAAAGCTGTGGTCAAGACCCAGCTGTGGTTTCCCATTAGTTGTCTTTGTATATTTAAAACAGAAATTGTCAGAGTCACGAGTTGCTGTGGTTTTATATCGAGGTTTAAAAGGCTAAAAAGTGTATTTATCATAGTCCTCTAATGTGTTGTGCAGTACTCCCGATAGCCGCGGGGAGGCGCTGTTTCCACACGTTTTCAGCAGGCCCTCCAAGCCCCGCCCTCCCTCCGCCTGCATGCTGACTCCAGGCTCACCGAAGACGCCCTTAGCAACAACACACAGCTCGGTCGAATAAGATACTTTCACCACTCAGAAGAGGGATTTAACAGCGCAGCATTACTGCTCTGACTCCAGCTGAAGATTCACGCAGAGAGGATCCTCCGTTTGCTTTCGCGGCAAACATGGGGCTTGTACACAACCTGTCTGCTTCTTTTAGGTAGCGGTCTTTGAAAACGAGTGAAGCTGTCCCGAAGGAGGACAAATCCTCGGGGCTCGACGAGTGGCAGCATAGCTGTTTGCTAACTACCGAGACGGGAATGGTGCTCTTGACCGACTCATTGTACCGCGAGAGAAAGGCGAGGGGTTCGAGGGCCAGGCCAGCTAGCTGTGATATTTGGACTCAAACTATTTTCAACAGAGGGAGCGGCTCCGGTCCGGACGGGTGTTTTTCTGCGGCTGTTCATGCTAGCTGGCTGGCTAGCTGAAGGAAACGACCCCCACTGCCTGTTGAGGGGTTTTTTTTTTCCGCACAGCAGCGGAGCGTGTGAAAACGTGGATGAATCTCATTTAAACCCAATAAATAACGCTGACAATAAAGAAGACTACTCGAATTGGTTCAACCAGACCCATTCAACGGTTGCTGAACTCTATAAACACACAGACTTTCAAAACAAGAAGTTTTAGATGTTATTAACCGAGTTTAAGTTTTAGCTGTGTTCTCTTTTTTTGTTTGTTTTATCCGGGATTTTGCCCCCACTTCGGATGTTGGAACTACATCTTAATTATGATGATCATAAGCAGAAAACCTGAGGGCCCAATAGCAACAGGTAACCACAAAACCAGCTCCTGCTTTGTGTTTATGGTGTGTTGTGCTTTTCATCCATGTCGATTGTCAAAGCAGGAAACATCTTGCTAGTTGAGAGTCACGTGGCGTCATATAACCCTTAAATAGTTTAGGTTCCCAGTTTTGTTGAAGGCTTGAAACGATTCCAACAGCCAGATGCAGCTGGTGTCACCGTGTACTGGGGTTTTCATAAAATGCGGGGTTTGTAAACATGTTTCACTTCGAGGCTACTTATCGATTGCGGAAGTGTGTGGATGTTTTGGAAGATAGTCAGGGAAGTGCAGCCTTGTTTTCACGTCTGATCTCCAGTAAGCACTGTTATTGTCTGGGATATTAGCTCGTTTAGACCTCACACTCGTTGTTATCAGTCTATAATGGATTTTCTGACTTTATTATGTAAAACCAGGAACTGTTGGAGCTCAATTTTTGTGAAACATGATCAGCTGTGGGTGTGTTTTACCTGGAGCGTTGCTCTCTAACTTGTATTACTAAAAAAGTCTGTTTGAGGTGGAAAACCAGCTGGGTGTAGGTTAGATGAGCTCTAGACTGCCTTGAAAAGTGTTGAGCGATGAAGAGTTTGCAGAGGGTTAATGGTGTGTGTGTGGTCATATTGCTGCTGGTTGCTGTGCTGTGCAGGTTTAATGCGTCTGTATCCAAGCAGCAGATAATCTGTCCAGGTCTGTTGATGAAGCAGCACAAGGGACAGGGGCTCTGACGCATCTTCTTATGGTTACAACACTCTCCGGGATCAGCCAGGTGGAACTACAGACAGGCCTAAAACTGGAGGCTTTAATGTAAAGAAACCAAACCAATGTCTCTACGGCCAGCAGTGACTGGCGGGGTTTTCAGCTTTAGTTTTGAGTTAACAGAGGTATTTTCCTTGTTATAGATGGCTGTTGAGATAGGGAGACAGCTGATGGGCGTTTGTAATTTTCCTAACTGGCTTCCGACTACCGTCCCAAATATCCCGCTCATCCATCTACCCCTTCCAGTATCATCTCACATTACTGTATTTGTCTTGATGCCAGCGAGGTGAGCGTGAAACTCGGCACTATTGAGTTGCAAGCCCCCACATCCATCTCTGCTGGCTCCCACTCCCAAGCACACCTGGTGTGTGTGCCTTAAATGACTTGGCCTGGATGGACAGATGGACAGATGGAAAGATGCTGTCGTCACAGAGGCATCTGTTACCCCCATTAGGCCAATAATACCACTTGCAATGCTAACGATCTGGGACCCTAAGCCCCATCTAAGCTGGTTGGGTCAGGGCCCTGGTCCTGGATACAATGTATTGAACACAATAGCTACAATGCTGTATCTGCTAATGATGGCCTCTTCACTGTAAACAGACATGCAGCTCATTCCTGCTGGCTGCTGAGGCTGGCCTGTACCAACCGTTAAAGTCGTTTTTGGAGCTGGTGATCAGGCAAGCTTTGTCCATTTGAGGTTCCACATGTATTCACTGCTGCTTTCATCCTCGGGTGTGTCTGTGTTGCAAATGGCCGCCACTCTGATGTATTTATTTGTCTGTTTGTCTTCCCCTCAGCACGCCACGGTGACGGCCTGTACGACTCTTACATGAGGACCGACCACATCCTAAAAAACGAAGCAGATACTAACAGTCCTTCAGGGCTGCCCCCGGTACCCAAACACACTGTGAGTAGAAACAAAGTCTCTCTCATACACACACACACACACACACACACACACACACACACACACACACACACACACACACACACACACACACAAGCCAGTTAAGCTCTGTTTCCTGTGCTGAGACTGCGTCTGTCTTGAGACATCCTGTTCCTCGGAGAGACATCCCCTCGTGTTTCTATTCATCATAAACCTCCTCCTCCCTCTGTTTCTGTGGCTTATCTCTTATCTCCAGTGTGATAAGTGCAGGCAGCAGTTTGATGGGAAAACTGTAATCACATGAGTGGCATTGATTGACTTCCTGAGGGCATGCAAGCATAATGGTTTTACTGGGCAGCTCTCTAGCTGTATACAAAGTAAGCAAAACATTCGACTGTTTTCTAGCAATAAAAGTGGTGATCCGAGAGCAGTTTAGTAGATGTTAAGGGGTTTCTAACAACTTGTGCTTTGAGCCTTTTATGGCAGATGAAACTTTGTCACATGGTTTGGGGTTAGAGTTAGGGTTAGGCTCCTGGGCTTTGTAACGGGCCCAGGAGCCCTCTTAAATGACTGGTTTGCACATCGTCATGTAAACAGCTTGCAGACAGAAATTATAGATTATAAAACATAAATAAATGTATAAATTATTTTGAAGAAATTACTTGACAGAAGAATAGGTCAGTGTGGAGAAAGTTCTCACAAATCAGAGGCAAATTTTAATCACCGGTAAGTCGTCCCTTTTATCGTCGCTGATAAGTGGATTTAGTTCAGATTAAAGTTGACCCATCCCTATGGGGAGTGGTGAGCTGCAGCTATGGCTGCGCTCGGGAACAATTTTGTGGTTTAACCCCCCCCCCCCCCCCCCCCCCCAGTCCAACCACTTTAAGCTGGGTGTCAAGTGAGGAGGCATTTTCTTTGGTGTGACCCGACCAGATTTGAACCCCAGCCTGCCAATCCCAGGGCGAACACTCGTACTACTAGTGAGAAGGTCGCTAAGGACCGACAAGAATTTACTATGAATGATCCTTTATTCTAATAAATAAGAGCATTAGAAAAATGATCCTGTAGTTTTTGAACTCCCCACTGCCGAGTGCCAATCCCTTCTAGCAATAACAGTAATGTTATGTTTAGACAAACATTTCTATTATCTGTAGATGAGTTCAGATCGGCCGAAACCAGCATCAGCGGCTCAGAGCTGTACAGAAAACCCGAATCGATGCATCTGTTCATCATTCATTAGCAAACACAGGAATGGTCAGTCGCTGTCCTTGCTAGGTTTCCCAGTTTGAGCTGATGTACGTGCACAAACGGTGACACACATCAGGGCAGAAAGGCTGCTTTGACACATTGTAAAGATTTATTGGGCTTGAAAATGTGACCCACAAACAAAATCACCAATCAGCATCCTCTTCGTCCCCGTCTCCTGTACTCGTATAATCCTCCCATCAGTGAGCTCACACCGAGGTTAGGCCTGGTTCTCTGTTCCCGTCAGGCTCACACTCCGCAAGGAGGAGAAAACGAGCTCTTTAGGTTCTTTTGTGAAACGCCGTGCGCGTCGGGAGAGAAGGAAGGAGTGCTTAGGAGTCTTACAGCAAACAGATTAGCTCCTCTCCATCTGTTGCAGTGATTTGCACACCACCCTCACCTGTGTTTATAGAAGCTCCACACACACACACACCACTTCCTGTTTCCATCCACGTATAGAACTGTTTCCTTCTGATTCCACCCAGTCAGCCCTTTACAGCGCAGCTCACGTGGAACACTTTGATTCTATGTGGGCACGCGAGGGGGGGGGGGGGCTGGATCGATGACATTTGCCGTGTTTGCTTTAGGACAACAGCTGCATGAGACCCTTGTTCAGCAGAAGGGCCCGTGATATGTTACGACTATATAATTACACTTATGGAAGCCAGTCCGCCTCTATTTTAGGGACTCAAACTTACGACACAAACACTTTGCCATCAGCTGAGTCCTCTTTCAAGGGAACGTGTCAACACCTACTTTTAAAGATCGAGTCCTTGTCGTGTGCTTCTTCAGAACTCCACTTCCAAACTGCTCAAACGTGCTGAGGGAAAACGTGTTCTAGTGCGTCCGAGTGCCGCGTCGGGAGGTCGCAATGGCTTCGACTCTGTCTGAACTGCTTCTCCAGAGTATAATCTCACTTTAATGACTATTCTTTCTTCCCTGCTCCATAATCTTGTGGAGGGTTTTTCCCCTGGAGGACAGACGGTGAGGAAGAATGTAGTCCTTGGGTTTACCGGAAAGACTCTATTTTTAGGCTCTTATATTTCTACCAGTTGTGTTTGTGAGCAGATTTGTGATCATGTGAGGTTACCGTGTTGCTTTGGATGATAGTTTATTCCCGATGCGTAATCGCGAACAGCTGTCAGACAAACGGGTAGGCGGTGGTTGTGCATGCGTTTCGGTTGGGTGTGGGTCTGTGGCTTTGGGGCATTTACAGTCAGACCTGATCTGGATCCAGTTGGGCCAGTTTACCAACACACACACACACGCTGCACTTGCACTGGAGACCTGAGGGTTGATGTTTACAGTCAGAACTGGATCTGCTGCTCTGCTGAGTTGATATTGATTTAAATTTGTGTTTTTGGTCACAGACAACTTGTTCAGCATCTCTGATTTGGTCCTTTAAGGGATGTAATTACTTTTATGCTTTAGAGTACTCTCCTCTTTTGGATTTCCTAATTTAATTTATTTTGTCTCTGTTCCAGGTTGTGAGCAACAAGACCATCATGAGGGATCAGGCGGCCACGCGAGGTGGCCAGCTGAAGGTCAAGTACTTGTACGAAGACTCGACAAATAACCGGAAAGTCAACACCATCACATCGATCACTCAGAACGGCGGGAGCACCAGCCAGACGCCCACCAAGTCTGTCCCTGTGTCCAGTCTGTCCAGCACGGACAGGTGGGGGAAAGACGCCAGTTATTAAATAAATGCTTAGAGACTCGTCTTTTTGAAGAGTTAAATAATCAGACTTCTTTCCCACAGCAGCGACTCTACTAAAGGCTCCAGTGAGTCTTCTGGGACACACGGAGCCGGAAACGGAGGGAGCAGCGGGAAGATGTGTGGCCCCCTGAGCCCTGACCAGGCCCTGAGACTCTACCGGTCTCAGCTCTCTGCCCTGGAGCAGACCGAGATCCACTCCTACCCAGACATTTACTTTGTGGGACCCAGCGCCAAGAAGCGGCCTGCTGTTGCTGGGGGCAACAACAACTGCGGCTACGACGACGATCAGGGCGGGTACATTAACGTTCCTCATGACCACCTGGCCTACCGATACGAGTTCCTCAAAGTAAGACACAAACCTTTTGTTTTTGCTCACCTCAAATGCTTTTTTTTTTTTTTTTCCCTCATCCCTCTGGTTTTCTGTTTTAATTTCAGATCATCGGCAAGGGCAGCTTTGGACAAGTGGCTAAAGTATACGACCACAAGCTGCAGCAGCACCTGGCTTTGAAGATGGTGCGTAATGAGAAGCGTTTCCATCGGCAGGCGCAGGAGGAAATCCGTATCCTGGAGCACCTGCGCAAGCAGGATCGTAACGGCGCCATGAACGTCGTGCACATGCTGGAAAACTTCACCTTCCGCAATCACATCTGCATGACCTTTGAGCTGCTGAGCATGAACCTGTACGAGCTCATCAAGCGCAACAAGTTCCAGGGCTTCAGCTTACCTCTGGTCAGGAAGTTTGCACACTCCATCCTGCAGTGCCTGGAGGCCCTGAACAGACACAGGATCATTCACTGTGACCTGAAGCCTGAAAACATCCTCCTCAAACAGCAAGGTCGCAGCGGCATCAAGGTAACGCTCCCGACTCCTTCATGTTCCTGACAATTCCCCCATTCCTTTTACTCTTTCAATAAACCCACGTCTCCTGTCCCTGCTAGGTGATTGACTTTGGCTCCAGCTGCTTTGAACACCAGCGAGTGTACACCTACATCCAGTCCCGGTTCTACCGAGCCCCAGAGGTGATCCTCGGTTCTCGTTACGGCCTTCCCATCGACATGTGGAGCTTCGGCTGCATTCTGGCCGAGCTGCTGACCGGCTACCCGTTGTTTCCTGGTGAGGATGAGGGCGACCAGCTGGCGTGTGTCATGGAGCTGCTGGGAATGCCTCCGCAGAAGGTGCTGGAGCAGGCCAAACGGGCTAAAAACTTCATCAGTTCCAAGGGCCACCCTCGCTACTGCGGGGTCAACACCCTGTCGAGCGGTGCCGCCGTGCTGACGGGGTCTCGTTCACGCCGCGGCAAGATGCGAGGCCCCCCGGGCAGCAAGGACTGGTGTGTCGCTCTAAAGGGCTGCGATGACCCCACGTTTACTGACTTCATAAAGAAGTGTTTGGATTGGGACCCCTCATCCCGCCTCACCCCCTCCCAGGCCCTCAGGCACCCCTGGATTTTTCGCCGGCTTCCCAAACCCTTATCCGGGCCCGAGAAGAGCCCGGGGGCAACTGTGAAACGACTCCCGGAGCACCACAGCACCTCTTTTCCCTCCATCTTGGCTAAGGGGGGGCCGGGCTTAGGCACCACAGCCGCCAGCAACAAACTGAAGAGCAACACGATGGGAGACGCGGGGGAGTCTCTTCGCACGGTCCTACCTAAACTTGTCTCATAATAAAGACTCCTCAGGAGGAGTCCAGATAAAGTGGTTTTAAAACTCGTTTGGTTGTTCTGTTATATGTTATAAACTGAGGGGTGTCGACACCCCCGGTTCTTGGTTTTATTACTAGTGAAGCAAACTCTATCGGGGGAGACGGCGCCCGTTTTTATACAGAGGCTGTAAAAGTTTCCGTTTACAGCCTGATGATGAGGTTTGATTTAGATAACGCTTTTAAAAAAAGAAACTTTTAATTGTTTGAGCTTCGTTAAGGAGGATGTGTTTTTATTCTGTGCTTGTTTTTAGCTAAAACACAGACACACTTGAGCACACCTGCACTGTCACTGTCCACACACACACACACACATGACGCTGCCATTTTCATACTTGTGAAACTTGAAAAGGGCTACAGAGATGAATCAGGTTAGTTACCTAGATCAATGTTAAGTTATTAGAAGAGACTGACATCTTTTATGCACAAAGTTTTTAAACAGGATCGGGTTATTTGTGTGGTGAAGAGCAACAAAATCTGCTGGCCGCCGCGTTTGCATGTCAGCTCAGTGTCTGATGTGTGAAGGAAAGGGCATGGGACAACCTATTTACAGCTGTCATCCTCCCCCTTTAGCTTCGCCACACTAGTGACAGAAATGGGGAGGGAGGTGAGGTTGGTGGAGGACAGTAGTCCTCCACAACCTCACCACAGAGAGACTTTTACGAGGCACGGCTAAACCGATAAATACGGGAGATTCAGAACATAAATGTTAGGGCGATTTTCTGGGGTGTTGTTTGACAATGTGTAGGATTGCGAGTAAGACGAGGAGAGGATCGAGTAGGTAGTTTTTTTTTGGGGGGGGGGGGGGGGGGGTTGTAGACGACAGGTCAGTGTTGGACAGTTTTAAGGTACTGAAGAGCGACGTGTTTCTCAGGGAAACATTCTTTAAATCGCTGCACTCCACATTTACAGGCATCTCCCCCACCTATGTGGATCAACGATCCACCAAACAGCCAACATTTCACTGCAGGGGGGGGGGGCATGCGCCACAGTCTGACCTAGATTCACTCCTCACCCCCCCCCCCCCCCCCACTCACTCCTCACTCACGCATGCAGGGAGCCTCTTCAGCTCACGTTTTGGGTTCATTATGGTGCTGTCCAAAAGAGAAACACGTCAGGTGCAACATGTTGATGTGGACCACACCTTTTTAAAGAGTGATCTCTCTCTCTCTAGTCCCTCGTTTTCTGAAGTGACACTGTCAGGGATTTCTACTTGGTTATGTATTTTTTTTAATAGAAGTGGTTTCTATCTGTTTCTATTTTCACTCCAGAACATCAAGAGGATGTTGGACACAAAACAGGAAGGAGAGGGCAGTGCATTAAAGTGTTGTGTTAAAGATAGTCGCGGGTGTTCAGCATGAAATAACCACCTGTTAATCAGCCTGAGTTGAAAAGGTGAAATGAGGTGAAAACGTTGTACAGTAACCAAATGAAGTTGTGATAGTTTCTTTTTCTACAAAAAAAATAAAACTTACTGTTAAGTGAAAAGTGCCGCTTTGGGGTGGTTTTTGTTTTAAATGTGCGTATATCCTCTTACCGACTTATGAATGAATGAATGAGCACACCTTCGTATCTGTTGGTAACCTGTGTTTTTGTCATTTGACACCTGCCGTCTGTTACGAAACCCAGATGGTGTCTGGTTCAGCTAATGTGTTCTTTTATTGGGTGGTTTGAATTCAGACTCATAGGTTTACGATCTGTGTGAAAACTCGGGATCCGATGAGTCAGCGAACGTCATCCTAATCCTTCCGTGTCGTGGGAAAAGTCATAAAAAGAACAAATGAAGAAAAGCTTGTTTTTTATTCTAACAGGTCAAATACACTGAACAAAAATATAAACGCAACACTTTTGTTTTTGCTCCCATTTTTCATGAGATGGACTTAAAGATCTAAAATTCATTCCAGATACACAATATCACCATTTCTCTCAAACATTGTTCACAAATCAGTCTAAATGTGTGATAGTGAGCACCTGTGCTTTGCTGAGAATCCATCCCACCTCACAGGTGTGCCACATCAAGATGCTGATCTGACATCATGAGTAGTGCACAGGTGTACCTTAGACTGCCCACAATAAAAGGCCACCCTGGAATGTGCAGTTTTTTTGCTTTATTGGGGATCTGGGGACTCAGAACCGGTCAGTATCTGGTGTGACCACCATTTGCCTCATGCAGTGCAATACATCTTCTTCGCATAGAGTTTATCAGATTGTCAATTGTGGCCTGTGGAATGTTGGTCCACTCCTCTTCAATGGCTGTGCGAAGTTGTTGGATATTAGTGGGAACTGGTACACGCTGTCATATACGCCGGTCAAGCACATCCCAAACATGCTCAATGGGTGACATGTCCGGTGAGTATGCTGGCCATGCAAGAACTGGGACATTTTCAGCTTGCAAGAATTGTGTACAGATCCTTGCAACATGGGGTCGTGCATTATCTTGCTGAAACATGAGGTGATGTTCATGGATGTACGATACAACAATGGGCCTCAGGATCTCATCACGGTTTCTCTTTGCATTCAAAATGCCATCAATAAAAGGCACCTGTGTTCTTCGTCCATAACAGATGCCTGCCTGCCATAACCCCACCACCACCATGGGCCACTCGATCCACAACATTGACATCAGCAAAGCACTCACCCACACGACGCCACACACGCTGTCTGCCATCTGCCCTGAACAATGTAAACCGAGATTCATCCGTGAAGAGAACACCTCTCCAACGTGCCAGACGCCATCGAATGTGAGCATTTGCCCACTCAAGTCTGTTACGGCAACAAGCTAGAGTCAGGTCAAGACCCTGATGAGGATGACGAGCATGCAGTTGAGCTTCCCTGAGACGGTTTCTGACAGTTTGTGCAGAAATTGTTTGGTTATGCAAACCAATTGTTTCAGCAGCTGTCTGAGTGGCTGGTCTCAGACGATCTTGGAGGTGAACCTGCTGGATGTGGAGGTCCTGGGCTGGTGTGGTTACACGTTCATCTGTGGTTGTGAGGCCGGCTGGATGTACTGCCATATTCTCTGAAATGCCTTTGGAGATGGCTTATGGTGGAGAAATGAATGTTCAATGCACGAGCAACAGATCTGGTTGACATTCTTGCTGTCAGCATGCCAATTGCACGCTCCCTCAATGCTTGAGGCATCTGTGGCATTTTGCCGTGAGACAAAACTGCACATTCCAGGGTGGCCTTTTATTGTGGGCAGTCTAAGGTACACCTGTGCATTACTCATGATGTCAGATCAGCTGTTGCCTGGCAGACCGAGAAGGCGGAGCTGCTAACATACACACACACACAGGCTCACGACAGCATTGTGACATCATAATGTACCAGTTTACATCATAGCTTACTAGCCAATAGCAGTGGCAGATTTAAATTAAAATACAGTGCAGAGTTTTTACCTGACAGCGGCACAAAACTGCCAGTTTTAGGCAGAATATTTAAATTTTAACTAAGATGCACTGAAGTGCCAAATTATTGACTACACATGTCTGCAGCACGATTAGACACTCGTTTATTTAGTTTATCAGCAAAAAAATGTTTATTTGGGGGTGACTTGCTCTTTAAATTATCTAGATCACTCTAAGACAAGGTTTATCTAAAAGCCTTTCAGGCTCTGTGCACACGGCAGAATTTTTAAATTGTTGAATGATGAATTTAACAGTTTTATTCCTGTAGTGTCCTACAGAAACTCTGTATAAACGTCAGGCCAAAACAAAAGTCGCCAACCTTCTCAGTCAGACAGGAAATCCCGTAAAACCTCTTTAGATCAAACATGACTTTGGCGGAATAAAACATGGCTGAGGAGAAGCGTACAGCGTGCTTCCATCTCCTTGCATTTAGATTGACTACATGTCACATTCAACACACAGTACACTTGTTTGTCTGTGAAGTCCGGCCAACATCCCCGATTTATGATCGGAACAGTCCCGGCATGCTCTGTTCTTAGTACACCACACATGGCAGGATTATCTGATAAGATTGTCCTTAGAGCCATTCTGGTAATCGGGAGCCTTAAGATTGTTGGAAGGGGAGAATCTGGTCAAAAAATCTGCAGAATTACTTTGGCATGTGAACTAGGCTTGGTTGATGACATAGGAGTATTTGTGCCACCATCTTGGTTTTGATCAACAGTTTTTATATAAACTTTGGCAGCTTTTTCCACTCATTAGGAGCTGAATGTTTGCACAGCACCTGATCATTATACTAAAAGCCTACTTGGCTACCAAAATCAATCACATTACCAAGGGCATTAATGATAATATTTATGATTTCATGGAAAAACTATTTTTTCCAACTGTAATGTTTACAAATCAGGTGCTCACCTTATGTTGCGCCTGCCTTTATTTTCATCGAGCCTCGAAGGTTAAGTCTGTATTTAGGATAGGTGTACAAAACAATGAATAAAGCTAGATTTTACACTTTCATCTGCAAAACAATCCCTTTGGTCTTCGAGCTCAAACCTACAAGTATAAACACTGTTTTCAATTTTATTGTTCAGTAAAATCAACTGATTTAACAAAAGAAGCTACAGGTTCCAGTTTCCTAAAATAACCAACACCATAGATTAACATTTAGGTTTACTTCTAGTTCCTCATATCCTCGTTGAAAGCATGAGGAGTGTTAATTACCCCTGAAACCACATCATCGTCTTTTTGAGTGTGATATTTCTATTTCCCCTGGCTAGTTAGGCTTTTGGACCCCATAGAGAAACACTGGGTATCTTTCATCCCCTTAGAAAAGATGAATTAAAACAAGAAATAGTTGAACCACCTTTTGCTTTAATAACAGACTTGAGTCTGTTGAGACACTTCTCCATCAGCTTTGCTCATCTAGATTGAGCCATATTTGCCCTCCCTTCTTTTACAGAATCAATCTGGGTCAAATTGGAGATGTTGGGGGATTGCAATCTTCAAATCTCTCCACAATGGGACCTTAGGTCTGGGCTTGGACTGGGCCGCATTACGACATTCACGTTTTCTTGCTGCAGATCTCGTTTCTATCAAAATTTGCCATAATTGAACCCAATCGGGGGACGAGGAGAAAAGCTGTATGACGTAAAAGGCTGTGTTTAGTAATCAGAGGAAGCACCAGTTTGTACTGGGCTCTGTGAGACCACAAAGCGCTGTGATGTACAGTATAGTAGGGGATCTTCAAGGCATTTTTTGCTGTTTTGAGTTTAGAAACGGTGATTTTAAAGCAGCATCAATGCTGCTAATTTTCCTTATCTTCAATTCCGCTTCACTAGTGACTTTCACAAAAGGTAGATGTTCGATGGCGTCTCCTAATGTCATTTTCTACTTCCAGAAGAGTCCATCAGAATAATTAAAAGGCTGGATCACTCAGTGAGCAGGTGATGTAATGTTTACCGTTAATCTGTAGCCTCATCTGACCCAAGGTGACACATGAAATGGGATCTAGTTTGTTAGAGAACACGCTCTGGAGCACTGTCATGAAGTTCTAAGAAATGGTTGTTCAAGGTGGACACCCCTCTGGGTCACAGAATGAGTCCGGTTTGGGATTTTTACCAGAAACGTGAACGCTGACTGGAAAACTAGACTGAATGATGGGAAATCCATTTACATTGTTTCCTTAAAGTAACTTAATCTCTACTTTTTGACATGAAATTAACTTTTGTCCTCGCCTTGTTGGAGAAAAAAAAGGATAAAAAAAATCCTTCCAGTCATACGGATAAAAAAAACTGTGTTTATGATTCATGGATGTTCTCACTTACAGGCAGGTGCCTGGAGGGAGGTAAAACTCAGGTGTACACACACACACACACACACACACACACACACACACACACACACACACACACACACACACACACACACACACACACACACACACACACACACATACAAAGACGAGGTAGAGAAAGGGGAAGAACCGGTTGAACGGCATTACCTCACGCTAAAAACAAGATACGGTTGTGTGTGTGGGGGGGGGGGGGGGGGGGGGGGGGGCAGGAAAAGAATTTGGCCCCAGTCTTAATGCCATCTGATCTGATAATTAAAAAAACTACTGTTGTTTTTGTTACCATACAGGGCGTGGCTAGCATCGGCGGTGCAAAAGTAGCTGATCAAACAACTGCAGGTAGAAGGATGTCTGATGAGCCTAATGGAATTTAAATATAAACAAGGTGCGTGCTTGCTGTGATCTAATCTGTGTTTAAACAAAAGGGGTTTCATTCTCAAAATGACTCTAATGCTTTGGGTGGAAGAGCTGATTAGATCAATCCTGTTAGACTTTGACCCAGTCACCTTCTGACCATGTGGCTCAAGTTTCCTCCTTTGACTTGACCGCTCACATCAAGCTACGCCCTCCTCCGTTAGGAAAACCTCCGTTTTCCGACTCTGCAGACCTCACGGAGCCTCGCAGGGTTTCTGGTCCCGGCGGTGGACCGGGAGGGGCAGAGGGATGACAGGTTTCTGATTACCGTGCAGGTTAAGAAATCTTGACCTGCCTGTTCCTTGGTGTTTGGCTTGATGAATAAACATGCGTCTCTGTCTCTCATCTATTCTTCCTGTTTTCTTCTCGGCTTTCATATATGTGCTGGAGAACATGCATCTCAATTACTTTAATGTCTCTTTTGTTTATACATTTTTTTCAAAGCAGCCAAACTTTTATGAAGAAAACTCAGAAAACAGTCCCAACTGTACCCACAGGAGTACCACTAGTTGTCACTGACTCTTGTTGGGAACCCTAGACTTTAAATAAAGAGAATAAACAGGGATCCTTAAAAATGTACAAAACCAAATTAGACTAGAATGCCTTTTGAGAGTCTTCTGAACCAGATATTTGTGCACATTTGAGTCTGAACAGCACAAATCAGAAATTTAAACTCTTACGCAGGTTATTTATGTGATCTTAGATGCATATCTGATGTTTTTCAGAGTGATCTGTTCAAAACAGTCTTATGGTGTTTACTGAAGTGGGACAAAAATCACAGTTCTGCTTCTGAAGAGGTTGGAGTTGATGAGACTGAATGTAAATGATGAGCTAAACAGGCTTCATTTTATCCGTTAGTTGTTATTTTGTCCTTGAGGTTCAATGCTGAGCCCTGGAGGTGTCCATATCGTGTCCTGGGTGCGGGGGGGGGGGGGGGGGGTGGGGGGGGGGGGTGGGGGGGGTTCTGAAAAAACATTAGAGGGGGCTGGCCTCTTTTAGAGAAGCATGTTTATAAAAAATACTACAAACATGCCTTTAATTGGCACAAGTGTTAGCGAGTTATTACAGCTATGAAGTAACAGCAGTTCAGTTACAGTTACTTTAGATACGACAGCTTTTCAGTTTCAAAATCAGACTATTTTACAAAAATGCATGATCTGAGTTTTCTATGTCAGTAACAACGTGGACGTTTAGGTATAACTGGTAAAACAGGGAACAGGCCCATTTCTTTCAGCAATTCAGCTTAGACTGAGAGACCATCTAAAGGTTCAGGAACCCTTTGCAGGTGTTTTGGATTCATTTGCTGATTAGAGTGTGACACTCTGAGTCAAGAATATTGAACCTTTTCATAATATTCTAATTGTCTGAGATTTTGAACGAGGGGTTTTCACAAGCTGTAAGCCATAATCATCACCATCATAACAAATAAAGGCTAGAAATATCTGGTTTTGCATGTAATGAGTTTATCTCATTTATTAGTTTTACTTTTTAAGCTGAATTTTTGCACCATTTTTACATTTTTTGAGTTTCACCTGCGTTTGTCTCAGCATCTCTTTTCAGTTTCAGACAAATGCATTCATGTGCTTTGGGTCCACATCTTGTGTTAGGCTAAGCTGTCAAAGACTAATGAATACTTATTAATGCTTAGGCTCCACCCCCAGCAGGGGGGCCACAAAGGGACTCCAAATACCCCATTCCCCCTCTCTAGAACCACCTCTGCTGGGGTGCAATAACATTCTTCTACATCCATTTTTATTTTTTAGTGTAACAAGTCTTTCTGGAGGATTCTCAAAAGTTTTCTTGTGTGGAGTGTGGAGGCGTGTTTTACTCCTTCTCAGCCCAATACCTGAATTTAGAGCTATTAAACTCAATCAGGCATGAAGAGGCTCCCAAACACATCATTTCCCCAGGCCGATCTGTGAATAATTCCAAAGATAACAGTGTCTGGCAGAATTTTGCATTTAGCTCCAAAAAGTTATTCCCAAACAGCCTCTTCAGATGAGCTGAGGGAAGATTAATCTCAGGTCCTGTTTCAGGTCTTTGATGAAGGTTTTCCTGTTAAAGATTTCCCAGACCCAGTTCTTGTGGATAGTTTTTATGGCCTGTACGGCTTTTTTCCCCCCCAATTCAGTTCAAGTTTATTTATATAGCGCCAAATCACGACAAGAGTCGTCTCAAGGCACTTCACACGGTAAACATTCCAATACAGGTCAGTTCAATAAGCTAGTCAGTAAAAAGTTTCTACTTTAGTCATCTGCTAGTTCATGAGACAGAAAATTAAGAAACTGCCACCAAAGGTATAATTTTATTCTCTAAAAAGTCATGTGATGTTCAGGGTGCAGGATCAAGCCTCAGGATCATTCCCCCTTATCTTCATGAGTGATGATAAGTACTGGTTCACATGTTTGTATGCATGTCCCATAAACACACTCAAACATATCTTTTAGTGGCTTTTTTTTTTTTTTTTTGGTGACCCACTAGAGAAACTCGTGCTGTCTGGACCTCAGCTGGAACAGCCCTGCACACCGGAGCGTCTGCTCATCTCTTCTCTGGTTACACGGTCCTTTTGTCTGGTTGATGTCAGGACGGACAAACACAATCAGACACACAGACGTGGGTCACAGAGTGCAGACACACACCCGAGCGATGAATGTCATCTGGCCTCGCTCCACTGGGACAGCTGAAGTACGAAGCTGGAGGCAGCAGGAGAATGCCCCCCCCCCCCCCCCCCCCCACACACACACACACACACATGTCTACACATGCACAAAAACAAGACTCTTTCTTAGTCATAATCTTGCAGTGACACTCACAGCTGAGCTCACACCAGTCACACACACACACACACACACACACACACACACACACACACACACACACAGAGCGAAGCACATGTCGATGCAGGCTGAACAGATGCAGATCGTGGGGAGAGGCTCTGAGAACATTACCCCACCAAGCCCATATCTGCATTCCGCTCAGGACCACCAATATGCGTGTTTTACTCCTGCAGCTGAGAGCTCTAACTCACCCCTGCAGGTTGAAACTTTACCTCCTATCTGTTGCAACAGATAATAAATTAGCCATCTATATGTGTAGCCCCCTTATTTAGGTTCTCGTCGCCCCGTCTTGTTTACATGACACGTCCAGGTCACAGCTGGTACTGGAATAGAGGATGACTCATCTTCAGCCTACAGCGTTTAATCCAACTCTGTCTGTCTGTATCTGAGCGTGTCTGAGAGTTTGCATGTGTTTTTCACCTCCGCTCTCTTATAGCCTTAAGGCAGCAGGTCTGCATGGCAACACACTGGGAAGAAGCTCCAGGAGCACATCAACACTATCATCTCACCGTGTCTGTAAAGTCACCCACTCAGAGCTCAGCAGAAGATATTTTCACACAGTCTGATCGCGCTCAGTCACATAAATCAGGGGGCAGATTGACGTAAGCCGTATTTTGTGAAACAGAGACAGCAGCACTTCATTGGAATTAAAAATTAGGGCAAAGCAGGTTTATTCGTCAACAAGTGCTCTGATGGAGACAGAGGAAAGACTGCCTGTCTTATTTCTAATATCTTATAAAATAAATGATGTGACATCCAAAAACACAGAAAGTTTTTCAAGCATCCTAACCCTCTGGAGGCAGGCGTTGCAGATTTGCATCAGTTAAAACCTACCTACCTGGTTACTCCACATACGTATTTCCTTATTTTGACTTAGAAGTACACCTGAAGGACTTAGTTGTTCATCCTTTAATCAAAACTCATTTTGAGCCTGAGAGGGTTAATAAAGGTAGCCTACTTAATTTTTATTTCAATTTTTATGTTTGAGTATCCCTAACAGGTATTAGTCAATCATCTCAATTTGTTACTATCACTGACAAAAGAGGGTTCTGATTGATTAAGTTGTTGACCATTTGGTTAAACGCATTTTAGTCCCTGCTCTGAGCTAAACTGAATACATCTCCACAAAAACTGACGAATTATATAAAAACAACACGGATGTTTAGAATAAGTGTGACATCGGGGACTACCATCGACAGTACTGGAGTGGGTTACATTACTTTTTCAAACCGGCGCCATTCCAACATTAAAACCACCCGATGGAGAGCCATAGCTAAGTATAACCAAAATGCTAAACACTAGCCGCTAGCTGAAGGGTTATAAAACTTGGTGGGTGAACGTCAAATAGGGACTGGGACAATGATTCAGGCTGGGATTCTGCTACCATCTCAGCTGCCTTTTCTACATGCAAGTGGTGTGTGTGTGTGTGTGTGTGCGCGCGCGCGCGCGTGCGCATGCATGGGAGGTGTGCTGAGTGGGACATGACAATTAATCTGCAGTAAGTGTAAATCTGCAGTCTTTGGGTCTGTAGCTGTGTACTATGGTGGAATTCACTGGAGATAGAGACTGGCTCACAAAAAGAACTTAAATTTCATGTCGAATGACATCTCAGTAGTGCCAGCGATAATATTTTATCATGCATTCTGCCAACCATTGCACTGGAAGGTGTAAAATAGCACGATACATGCAACAACAGAACAAATTTTCTAGCTGCAAGATGTTGGTTCACTGCCGATACGTGAAGGGACAAGCCAGCCAGCACCATGTCCAGTGAAGAATTGTAAAGGGTAAGGACTCATTTCTACCAATAAGTTTATTTTACAAGAGTATTTAACGTTAGATCATCTTCTGGGCTTAAAAGCAGCTGCTTGACTTGTCGAGTCGACCGTTTTACACAATCCCAGCCTCACCTTGCCGAGCTGAGCTTTTACTGCAGTGGTGCTCTCTATTGGCTGGTAAACCCAGTGGCGTGCTGTCAAAATATTTTGAATATTTTTTGTAAATATACCTTTTAAAGGAAATGCTCTACTCTTATTCTAAATGCCCTGTGGAAGTATTGTTTTTTTAAATAGCTTTTTATTAAATTATTCCACATTATACCTTTAAGTTGTGTCATCCATCTTTATTTATGTCGATGCTAAACTGTCACAAGAACATTTGCAGGACAGTAACGCAACTGGTTTGTTTGCTGTGACCCAGCCTTGAAGGAAATATCTAGCAAAGGTGTCGTACGTAAAAATCCAATTTTTCACCTAGTCGCTAAGAAGAAGTAGAAGAAAAGATCTTTCCTATCGCCTCTAAAGATAAAAATCATGAGGCAATTCACAAAAACAAAAAATGTAAAACATAAAAAAGAATTTAGAAAATGAATAAAAATATATTTTAAATGAGCAAAAAATAGACTATTGTGATTAAAAAATGTAACGAAAGAGAGAGAGTGAATAGGAAAGAGGGAAATCAGTGGATCCTGAGGAAGTTGGAAAAGGTAGGGAGAGCAGAACAAGGAGAGGGTGATGAAGGTCACACAAAAGCCAGCCTGATCAGGTGAGTCTTCAGCTGCTTTTTAAAGGAGACCACTGAGTCCTCTGATCTCAGGCTCAGGGAGAGAGTTCCAGAGTCTGCTAACAGCTGAGGCCTTGTGCGGGAGTTTCTCCTGGTGTTTGTCCTTCACCTCCTTTGTTTGCATCTCTATGGAGACAAATACAAAATGTGAAGACAGACACCAATCAGCAGGTGTTTAGTGTTCAGCAGAGGTGTGGACTCGAGTCACATGACTTGGACTCAAGTCATTATTTTAATGACTTCTGACTTGACTTGATAAAATCAATAAAGATTTACAACTTGACTCGGACTTGAACGCCAATGACTTGCGACTTGAATCGACTTGAGTGCAAATGTAGAATGGTATTACTACTCTGAGGTGGACTCAGTCATCTAATGATGCTGCAAGTGGTTTTTCCAAGCTTCAGCCTAACTTCTACAATAATGTTTACGTTTCATGTGATTTTCATGTTCTCATCCTGGTACCAATACCATGACCACCCAGTCCATCCACTTTAACCATCTCACTGCTCCTTACATGTTGTTCGGGTACTTATCTGCCGGTGGAGCACCAACACTCACATCTTTACGGTTGCCGGGTAAACTGGATATTTAGGGTTGGTTTGGGGTTTCCCAGAGATGACACAACAACCTTAGGCAGGGAAATGTTGGAGTTTAGGAGCCAAGTCATCTGTTAGTCTAAACTATCAGTAAGCCCCCCTCCTTATACTCAGGTGAGTTGACCTTAAATGACCTAAAGTTTGGCCGTATGATAAAATCATTGGGATGAAAACAGAGCAGACGCTGCCATGTCTGTATTTATGTAAATGTGACACAGACTCATGGACAAAGACATATCAGCTTCTGTCACATGTTTGATTTTTTTTCTCTTTCAACTAAAAATCAATTCAGGGCAGAGAGTTTCTGTGAAATTTTAATATTTGTGCTTCTGCTGGTCACTAAGTCCAAAGATTTAGCGGCTTTTAGTCAAGCACACAACCACGTCAGACAGGGATTCTTTGTAATGCTAACTCCGTTCAGTCATTAATTACAATAAATCACATTAAAGAAGAGTTATTCTGTTAGATCTACTGACACGCACCCCGAGGGTTGCAAACCAGACATTATGAGACAACATTTCCAGGACACAGTGTCACCAGCAGCCCACGTCTATGAGTTTGTTTACATGTTAGTGTTTGTCCCCATTTGCTCCATTCTTCCCATGTTTCCCTTTTCTCAGATCCATTGCTGTCTGCTCTGTGCCGGCCGTTCTGAGAATTGTTTTCCTAAGAAATGTTTCCATGGTGGAGCATGAGGCGCTGTAGGTTCCGCCTGCTTCTGACATGAAAAACACTGACCTACTGAAGAGAGGAGAGGAGAGAAGAGTTTCCCTCAGGAGGCTAAATGACAGTCACACTTTAAATTAATCTCTTTTTCTTCTGTTTTTGTCTAATAGAAGCAACGCCGATGGAGGCTGAAAACATGCATCAGCTGTGGGTTAATAATTCAAACATATGATAGGCTTTTAATGTTTGTGTTGCTCTGGTGGCTGCGCACACACACACACACACACACACACACACACACACACACACACACACACACACACACACTGCAGTGCTATTTTTAGACCTGGAGTGTAGTGTTTAGAAATGAAACTTTCAACACTGTAAAACATAAAAAAAAACAGCAAGAAAAGGTTTTAGATGCATTTAAAGAAAACACTGATGTGTTTTCCTTTTTATCAGTTTGACATTCAGACCTTCACTAATAAAGCACCAGTCTGACATTTTATAGCCAGATCAATGCTGCACTCGTATTTACCAGTAACTAGGTCAGCCAGCATGTGAACAGAGATCAGACCTCTACCTTGGTTCTGTCTCCCTGACAGTTCTGTCTACAGCTTCCTACTTAACGCACATAAATATTACATCTGACTTCATATAGGGAACATATGGAGATATTTAGGGTAGTAGGCTGAAGTTACAACTAGATCTAGTCTTAGTATAAACACTGTTTCAATAGTTTTTGTCCTGACAGAAAAGCGCTTGCATCACATTCATGACCACAAGGGATTTTTCTGACAATTTTTCGATGTTTTTGTGTAAAGTTATTATCATAAATATTATTAACTGTAGATTATTTCCTCAGGCCCAGTCCACACAGCAGAAATTTACAATTGACAGACAATTTTGAAAACAAGACCACAAAGATAAAAAATCACGGATGTAGATGTTTTGGTCCTACAATGTGTGGTGTGCAAAGAGCAAAAATTATACACCATATGCAAACTGATTTTACACACTAACATTGCCTGTCCGACAAGATCAAACGTGACTTTCAAGTAAACAAACATGGCGGAGGAGGAGCGTGCTGGTGTCACTCTGTTTTCTGATTGGCTACACATCACATTTAACAAAGCATGCATTTGTTTGTCCTGGAAAATTTGACCAAGACAACTCAAGACATTTGAAAGTTCAGATTATCATGAACTGTCACCTTATCGTGGTGGAGGAGTTTGAGTGCCCTAATGATCCTAGGAGCTATGTTGTCTGGGGCACTTTGTGCCCCTGGTAGGGTCTCCCATGACAAACTGGTCTTAGGTGAAGGGTGAGACAAAGAACGGTTCTCAGGATCTTTCATGGAAGTAAATTCAAAGACCCGGCCCGGAGGGTTACCGGGGTCCCACCCTGGAGCCAGGCCTGGGGTTGGGGCCCGTGAGTGAGCGCCTGGTGGCCGGGCTTTCGCCCATGGGGCCCGGCCGGGCCCAGCCCGAACCGGATACATGAGCTCATCCAACTGTGGACCCACCACCCGCAGGAGGAACATGAAGGGTCCGGTGCAATGTGGATCGGGTGGCAGACCAAGGTGGGAGCCTTGGCGATCCGATCCTCAGACAAGAAAACTGGTTTTTGGGACATGGAACGTCACCTCGCTGGTGGGGAAGGAGCAGGAGCTTGTGGCAGAGGTTGAGCGATGCCGGCTAGATATAGTCGGACTCACCTCGACACAATGCATTGGCTCTGGAACCCGAGACCTGGAGAGGGGTTGGACACTCTCCTTTGCTGGAGTTGCTCCGGGTGAGAGGCGGAGGGCTGGGGTTGTCTTTTTGTTAGCCCCGAGACTCTCTGCTTGTGTGTTGGGGTTTACCCCGGGGGACAAGAGGGTAGCTTCCTTGCGCCTTTGGGTCGGGGAACGGGTCCTGACTGTTGTTTGTGCTTATGCGCCAAATATCAGGTCAGATTACCCACCCTTTTTGGAGTCCCTGGGATGAATGCTAGATAGTGCTCCATCAGGGGACTCGATTGTCCTGCTGGGGGACTTCTATGCTCACGTGGGCAATGACAGCTTGACCTGGAGGGTTGTGATTGGGAGGAACGGCCCGCCTGATCTGAACTCAAGTGGTGTTTTGTTATTGGACTTCTGTGCAAGCCGCAGTTTGGCCATAACGAACACCATGTTCGAACATAAGGAGGCCCACCGGTACACTTGGTACCAGGGCAGCCTAGGTCACAGGTCGATGATAGACTTTGTAGTCGTATCATCTGACCTGCGGCCGTATGTTTTGGACACTCGAGTGAAGAGAGGAGCAGAGCTGTCAACTGATCACCACCTGGTGGTGAGTTGGATCAGATGGCAGGGGAAGATGCCGCGTAGACCTGGCAGACCCAAACGCATAGTGAGGGTCTGCTGGGAACGCCTGGCAGAAGAACCTGTTAAGACTGTCTTCAACTCCCACCTCCGGCAGAGCTTTGACCGCGTCCCGAGAGCAGTGGGGTACATTGACTCTGCGTGGGCCTTGTTCCACTCTGCGATTGTTGAGGCGGCTGTTACTAGCTGTGGTTGCAAGGTGGCCGGTGCCAGTCGTGGTGGAAACCCCCGTACCCACTGGTGGACACCAGAGGTTCGGGGAGCCGTCAGGCTGAAGAAGGAGGCCTACAGGGCGTGGCTGGTCTGTGGGTCTCCAGAGGCAGCAGACAGGTATAACCAAGCAGGGTGCAGCAGTGGCAGTTGCCAAGTCAAAATCTCGGGCATGGGAGGAGTTTGGTGAGGCCATGGAGAAAGACTATCGATCGGCTCCAAAGAGGTTCTGGCAACCTGTCCGGTGCCTCAGGAGAGGAAGGCAGCAACTCGCTCACACTGTTTACAGTGAGGATGTGGAGCTGCTGACGTCAACTGGGGCTATAGTCGGGCGGTGGAAGGAATACTTTGAGGAGCTCCTCAATTCCACCTACGTGCATTCCGAGGAGGAACCAGAGCCGGGAGACCTGGGGATGGACCGTCCAATCTCTGGGGCAGAAGTTGCTGAGGTAGTCAAACAACTACACAGCGGCGGAGCCCCGGGGGCGGACGAGGTTCGTCCTGGGTATCTCAAGGCTATGGATGTTGTAGGGCTGTCATGGTTGACATCTCTCTACAACATTGCGTGGTCATCGGGGGCAGTTCCTGTGGAGTGGCAGACCGGGGTGGTGGTCCCCATCTTTAAGAAGGATGACAGGAGGGTGTGTTCCAACTATAGGGGGATCACACTCCTCAGCCTCCCTGGAAAGGTCTACTCCAAGGTACTGGAGAGGAGGGTCCGATCGATAGTTGAATCTCAGATAGAGGAGGAGCAATGTGGTTTTCGTCCTGGCCGTGGAACTGTGGACCAGCTCTATACCCTTGCAAGGGTGATGGAGGGGGCATGGGAGTTTGCCCAACCAATCCACATGTGTTTTGTGGATTTGGAGAAGGCTTATGACCGTGTCCCCAGGGGCACCCACCCTGTGGGGGACGCTCCAGGAGTATGGGGTGGGTGGCTTTCTGTTAAGGGCCACTCAGTCCCTTTACCAGAGGAGCGTGAGTTTGGTCCGCATAGCCGGTAGTAAGTCGGACCTGTTCCCAGTGAGGGTTGGACTCCGCCAGGGCTGCCCTTTGTCACCGGTTCTATTCATTACCTTAATGGACAGAATTTCTAGGCGCAGCCGTGGTGTGGAGTGTGTCGAGTTTGGTGGCAGGAGAATCTCATCTCTGCTTTTTGTGGATGATGTGGTCCTCCTAGCTTCATCCAGCTCTGACCTTCAGCTCTTGCTGGGTGGGTTCACGGCCGACTGTGAAGCGGCTGGGATGAGGATCAGCACCTCCAAATCTGAGACCATGGTTCTTGACAGGAAAAGGATGGCTTGCCAACTCCGGGTCGGGGGAGAGGTCCTACTTCAAGTGGAGGAGTTTAAGTATCTTGGGGTGTTGTTCACGAGTGAGGGATCGGGAGATCGACAGGCGGATTGGTTCAGCATCTGCAGTGATGCGAATGCTGAGCCGATCTGTCGTGGTGAAGAGGGAGCTGAGCCAGAAATCCAGGCTCTCGATTTACCGGTCGATCTACGTCCTCACCTATGGTCATGAGCTTTGGGTAATGACCGAAAGAACGAGATCGCGGACACAAGCGGCCAAAATGAGTTTCCTCCATAGGGTGGCCGGGCTCAGCCTTAGAGATAGGGTGAGGAGCTCAGACATTCGGGAGGGACTCGGAGTAGAACCGCTGCTCCTCCGGATCGAAAGGAGCCAGTTGAGGTGGTTTGGGCATCTGGTCAGGATGCCTCCTGGATGCCTCCCCTGGGGAGGTGTTTCGGGCATGTCCTGCCGGCAGGAGGCCCCCGGGTCGACCCAGGACACGTTGGAGAGGTTACATCTCCAATCTGGTCCGGGAACGCCTTGAGGTCCTGCCGGAGGAGCTGGTGGAGAAGGCCGGGGAGAGAACAGTCTGGAGCTCCCTAGTTGGGATGCTGCCCCCGCGACCCGGACCCGGATAAGCGGAGGAAGACGACGACGACGAGATTTATGATCAGAGCAGTCCTGACGTCCTTCTGAGTGGACCCGAGTGCTCGTACACCACACATAGCATGAGCATCTCTTAACATTATCTGCCCCCCCCCCCCTTTTTAGCTACCCTTGCCAGAATTACGTTTTTAACCCTTTATTGGTGAACTGTTTAAAAAGTAAGGAATGATCTGTTTTTTTACTTTCTTTGTTTGTGTAGCCAGTGTGAGTCCTTGTGAGGTGAGCAGAGTAAATCAACTAAAATGCTGCTTAGAAATGACCAAATTCAAAGGCCTTTAGAGACACAAAATATTTTGCAGAAAATAATCAATAAAACTTAAATAAAAAAAATTTAAAAAAGAAATCTGCTTCAGCCAGCTAAATAAGTTACCGCCAACACCGGGAGTCAAACCGGTGTCGTGACATGGCAAAACAAGATGAAAGGCAGACACTTAAACCACTGGACTACTAAGACCAATAAAACTGAAGGCGTGTCTAAGACGCTGTTGTAGGTTTATTTTGTTAAAGCGGGTGTGGGCGGAGCTTCACTGAAATGAACTGTTTAATTTCTAGGAACAAATTTAGGCTGACGAAAATAACCCATATTTAAAATAAAAGGACATCTCAATAAGGCCATTGGTAATATTTGATTATTTTGTGCCTACCTTTGCGGTCAAAGGCTTAAAATATCACCACCTGGCTCCTGTAATATAATCTCCAACTTTTGCTAATAAACCCACTGTCTACACTGACCTAACAACCTGCTAGCTTTAGCTTCCATAAGCAGCTGTGGTATATTTTTGCTGTATTTGCAGCCATGCTGCCTGAGTATATTCAGCTCAGAGTTCAGAGCTCATTGCTACTGATCCTGTCAGTTGGTGAGTTTTACTCCAGATATTTGCATCAGGCAGTGTGGCATTGTGCACAAACAGCTCAGAGGACCAAGGGTCAAAATCATCCTATTATACTGCTTCTGTGAAAAAGATCCAGGACAAACATTAGCAAGCATGTGGCATGTGAACATATTGTACTTGTGTGGTGCGAGCAGAGTAGCCAGGGGTCATGAGGTGTGACAGGACATGATAATAGCTACGAGGAATATAAGAGCGGGCACCAAGAATGGAAAACGACATTAGTGGTGCACGCTGTTCTGTGGGTCAGGCAGCCATACAAGGACATCGAGGCAAGTCGTAGCCTTCCACATGCACTTGCACATACTACTGTATGTAGGTGTGTGCATCTGTGGTGTTAGCAAGGGGTGGAAGGAGTCAGAGTGCCAGCTGGGCAGTGTAAAAATAGTGCAGCGTAGAGGATTGTGACAGCACGGGACTTCAGGAACACATGATGGTTGGTGCTGTAGTAATTCACTGTAGATTTCTTTCAGCTTTGTGATGACTGATGAGATGTTGATTGGACAGAGCTGTGGCTAAGTCGCCCCAGACGGAGTCGTGATGTTTGCAAGTCAAGGAAGGTGACGGTGGATGACAGACGGGCCACGTCACTGATCTAATAAACTCAACAAAATGAAGTGGTGCCATCCAAACAGAGCTGCAGGGGCCGATGGGGCAGTAGGCTGAGGTGGAACATGATGAGGATCAGACTGACAGGATTTAAAGAGCATTGGAGTGACCCCTGCTAATGCACAGAGCACCGCAGAAGGATGAGGAACTGGAGGGAGGCTGAAGAAACAGCTGACCAAAGTCCCACTCCGCACATCAAACACTCACACAATCAGGTTAAGATCTGTGCAAGCGTCTCCATAAATACATCTCTCTCTCTCTCTCACACACACACACACACACACACACACACACACACACACACACACACACACACACACACACACACACACACACACACACACACACACACACACACACACACACACACACACACACACACACACACAGTGCAATATCCGCTATTTGACTGACACAGATCTAGTGCACAAAGTGGCTCTTTCAATTCATGTAATCTCAGTTTGGATTAAGTTGGATTATTGGATTACAAGGGCCTTCTGGGCGGGCGAGAGACACAGGCAGAGACAAAATGCAAAGTGCTGGGAAAATAAACAAATAAACAACAGTTGAATCATGTGGATTATATTTTTTCTCTATTTCCAGGCACAAATTATCTTGTTATGGTGATTCTGTAACACCTGTTTTGTAATCTGAACTAATTTTTTCAACATCGTTACATTTTTTTAAAATGTCAGTTTTCTTTTAAAAAGTAGGTCATTAATCTAGGAAATTAGAGTACATTTTGCTCTTTGCGGTAACCAACTTAATCTTTTTTACAGTAGTAATTAGGATTAGTCGGTTTCAAAGACACCCAAAGGTTTTGGTCAAATGTATGAAAACAGAAAGTTCAATCATTGATGTTCAAGTGATTTTCAGGATTACGAAAATATTTTTCCTCTATTAGAAGCTTAACTTTGCAAACTCAGCAGTTAAGCATGACGTTTTCATCTTTGTGGCCTCAGGGAAATGTTTCTAATTGTTTCTCACGAATTCCCGCCCTCCTTTTTCTGGTTTTCTTCAGCTCTAAAATCAAAAACTGAACCACAAAACACAACTTACAAGTTGTTCCCGGATGTTTGGTTGACTCGAGTGTGGGATAATTAACCACTATGGGGTCTTAAATGATGCAGTGTTCCAAAAATTCCAGGATTCTTGGACTCATTTGAACACAATTCCTGGATATTTTGCTAAATCACAGAACAGACCTGTCTTTGTGAAACACGGGACGGCTCGTGTACTGTCACACAGGCCTTTTACTTTCTATAGAAAATATTTTTTGGGCCATTTTGTACTCAAAACGATAGAAAATGTTGGAGATTGAAGCTTTTTTGAAGATGGCTCCATTTAACTTCTCAATTGCGATTCGACTAGCTGTTAGCTTATCAGTCCTCTTGATTGTGATCTCTATTTTTCCAAACTGAACACTGAGGAAGCTGTCCAAGTGGGAAAGGTAATAATTGACCATTTTCACACAGAAGCTCACTTGAACATGGATAAAACATCCATCAGAAACAGATGACGCCGTCCTTCCTGTTCAAGTCAGCTTTTTATAAATGTTTGAGGATGGTGACAAGTTTTATGTTCGCCTCGAAGAAAGAGCTCATCGTTTTTTTCCTGCATCCATTTGATTTGTTTTTTAAACAATTCAAAATTCAAAATTTTTTAAACCAAAGGTTCAATCATTGAAACACATCATTATATGCATTTCTCAGAGTTTGTTGTTTTGCATATCTTCTTCTAGATCAACATTTTTAATGAATTGATTTGAAAACATCTCTTTATGCTTGTCAGTTTTCTCCACACATCTGCATGTCATACAGGCTACAAAGTTATATTATCGACTTCATTTGAAATTTTTAACAATTATCCAAACTGCACTAAACTCTTAATGAAATACATCTCAGGTTGCGTGATTCTCTTTGCCCACCTGCTTCCCAAAAACACATCCAACTTCTCGTATAACTGATGTTACAGTATCTCCAGCTCAGTGGCCCAGAGAGAATCCCTGAGAAAGAAAAAGAAAAGGCAGCCCGACATTCCTGTGTCTGTTTGGAAACCGGCCATCCGGCCAGAAGCTCCGATGACTGCAGAAACTCTCTCTGTGCAGGTTAACTGGAGCATCCTGCAGCCACGTGCCACTGGGTCAGTAGAATCAAACCTGCGGATTTGAGTAAAAGTGAGACAGAAATGAGAGGTAGCTGCGGGTAGATGAGCAACACGGCTAAACGAGAGTGTAGTTGTTTGTTAGTGGAAATTGGGGCATGCTTCACAGCTGAGTAGCATTAAAGAGGAGCTGGCATCAGAAGTGGGCTAAATGATCGTCTCCAATCATCAAACAGTCTCTTTGTTTATTAAAGGGACGAGAAAGAGGGGGGGAAACAGAACTGGCCATGTGACTAAAACGTGACAGCAACTGCACACACACAAGCAGACAAGTTGTTGTCCCACTAACCTCAAAAAATGACAAGACAGATAGAGAGCATGTGTTTTGTGGTTTAAATTCATTTGTCCGTTTAAAAAGTTTAACGTTATGTTCTCTTGTTATTTGTCCTTCCTGGTCTTTGTTTCTGCTCTTTCTTTTTACAGTGATTTGAAAAGACAACCCACAGCACTGAGGGTTCTCATCCCTCTGTACAGACGGATGTGATTCCATCTCTGTTTGTGGATAAAGGGGGCATTCCAGCGGAGGTCACATGTGTCCTGCAGAGCTGCAGAAGAGGACAAATGGTTTATGAATAACAAGCCATACATGGTTGTCCTTTGTGTCCTCTGCATGTGCAGCCACGCTTTGTGCAGCTTCTCTGTTCAAACGCTGGCATGATGGAGGCCTTTTCATGCTTTGTGTGTTTGTGTGTGTGCGTGCGTGCATGTGTGCATCCGTGTGTGTGTGTGTGAGGTGTGTGTGCGGTTGTCAGAGTGCACAGGTGTGTGTGTGTGTGTGTGTGTGCGTGCGTGCGTGCGTGCATGCGTGTGTGTGTGTGTGTGTGTGTGTGTTTATGGAACAATATGGGAGAGAGGTGAAACTGTTTGATGTTGCTCCTACATCCATCCATTTTCGGCCGCTTATTCAGAGTCGGATTATGGAGGCAGCAGCTTAAGCCAAGACACCTAGAAAGTCCAACCCCTCTCAAGGAAACTGAGTCTTGGGTTGAGGTGAGTCCAACCATATCTAGCTGGTACCTCTCAACCTCACACACCAACTTCGGCTCTTTCCACACCAGAGAGGTGACATTCCACATCAGCTTCCACACAGCTTTTGTAGCCGAGGATCAGACCGCCAACGTCCCTGCCTTTGGCTACCACCCAATACACAATGCACCCGGCCCCTTTAGACCCTCCCACGAGTGGTGAGCTCACGGAAAGGGGGACCCAGGTCTCCTCTTCAGGCTGTGCCTGACCGGGCTCCATGGGTAAAAGCGTGGCCACCAGGCGCTGAACCAACACGCCCCAACTCCAGGCCTTTTCACTACTCTAAAATGTAGTGTGATTAATGATTGACATTATCACTACAAAGAGCAACATGATCACCTCATCTTGCTCCTCAGTGCCTCTAAATGGAATGTAAACACACATACACACCTATCATCTCGTGAAGATCACTGCAGACTTTCACATCCAGAAACCTTTTTCTGCAGTGGAAGTGAATTTGTGCTCACTATGTCCATCTCTCTACTGAAAAACTAGACAGAGGGTTTTATAAAATTCAAAAATGTTAGAAGGTGGATTTAAAACAAATACTGTAGACAGTCAATAGTGTAATGTATGCTTGTGTTTAACACATGTTTTAGGGTAAACTGGGTCTGGGGGTAAATCCTGGTGCAAATAATCTGTCCAATAGACGGAGTGAAAAAGTGCTTTTGCTTTAAATCTAAATTGACCAAATTGTGTGGTAACAAGTTCAGTATGGTGGCTCAAGGATGAGAAGAAGGAAGATGAATAAGGCTGATACAGTATAAACTGATAAGATACAAAACGATTCATTATGATGTGATATGATACAATGAGGTGATACAATGTAATATGTAGGAAAATGATACATCATGTATCATGTTAATAAAATAATGATACAATTAAAAAATCAGATGCATTAAATACAATAAAAATACAAAATGATATTGTATATAAAAGTAGAGATGGGAAAAAGCTTTTTTGCTTTGCTGTGTCAACACCACACAGCTTATTTCCACCTTGGAAGTAGTTTTGATTCTTCATCCATTAATTTTACAGACACAAAGAGAAATGAGAGGATCACAGAGGCCATTATGGGGGTGCTTGGGTGTGTGTGTCTGTTTCCAGCAGCGAGGTGAGTCGGTTCAACGGGTCCCATGTTGGGCAGGAGGCTTGTGAGGATTCAGGTGCTAGAATCCTATATCAGAGCCAGTGCTGACCATGGGTCTATATCAAGAGTCGGCTAGGGTTTCAGTCCAGGGCAGAGGATTATTCTGAGAAAGAGGGGTTCTGTCCCGCCTGAAATAACTGCTCCAAACTTATGCATGCTAATGAAGAACAGGGGGTGGAAAAGAATGCCACGATGAGATGTACCTCATGCACCCGACATTTTTGTCCTGGAACAAAACTTTAAACGAACAGGACAGAGTGTAAGTGGGGAGAGTTCTGGGAAGAAGCAGAGAAAGGGGGAATGTCAGAGGGCCAAACTGTGTAGCTCTGTGTGCAAGCCACACATTCCTGATCCATGTAGAACAACACAAACTTTGTGTCAACGACACATAACTCAGAGTCGGGAACAGAAACCCTCCTTGCATTTAATTTTGTGAAGTTGAAATGAGGCAAAATTGTCTTTTTTTATTTGTTTTGAAATGTTTGTGTAAGCAGAGAAAAAATTTTCCCTGCCATACCATACCATACCAGACCATACCATACCATACCAGACCAGACCATACCAGACCAGACCAGACCAGACCAGACCATACCATACCATACCATACCATACCATACCGTACCATACCATACCATACCATATCAGACCAGACCAGACCAGACCAGATCATACCGTACCGTACCGTACCGTACCGTGCCGTGCCGTGCCATGCCATACCATACCATGCCATACCAGACCATACCATACCATACCATACCAGACCAGACCAGACCAAACCGTACCGTACCGTACCGTGCCGTGCCATGCCATACCAGACCATACCATACCATACCAGACCATACCATACCATACCATACCATACCATACCATACCAGACCAGACCAGACCATGCCATACCATACCATACCATACCATACCATACCATACCATACCAGACCAGACCATACCATACCATACCATACCATACCATACCATACCATACCATACCAAACCATACCATACCATACCATATCAGACCAGACCAGACCAGACCAGATCATACCATACCATACCGTACTGTACCGTGCTGTGCCATGCCATACCAGACCATACCATACCATGCCATACCAGACCATACCATACCATACCAGACCAGACCAGACCAGACCAAACCATACCATACCATACCATACCATACCATACCATACCATACCATACCATACCATATCATACCACACCACACCATACAGTTATTAATAAAGCACTTTTAAAAAGTTCACACTTGTCAAAGTGCTGTCCAGACAATATGGATGATAAATTAATCCGTGCAAATTAACAAAACCCAATATACGCAATAACCCAATAAAAACAACTAAATCAATAATCTATAAAAACACAACAATGTCACCCCCCATTTACATTGAGAGAATGACCACTTGCGGCAGGACCTCATCCCTGACCCGGAGAAGGTATTCTACCCTTTTGCGAATCAAGACCATGGTCTCGGATTTAGAGGAGCTGATTCTCATCCCAGCTGTTTCACACTCGGCTGCGAACTGCTCCAGCAAAAGCCGAAGATCACGTTCTGATGAAGCCGAAATGCACATCTTTTTGTTAATTGAGACACACACAAAAAAAAAAACAATGATATTAAGCTGCAATGAGGAGTTCAATCCTAAACATGTTCTGTTCACTGATGCAGGTCTGTTCCACTTCTGCAAAGTATGATCCATCTCCACTTCAGTATGAAAGTTGTCACATCAGTAATAATAATAATAAAATTCCAATCTTCACACCAGAAGACACTTAGCCTCAGTCTAGCTCAGATGATAAAACACATTTGCCACTGGTGTGATAAAACCACACTGCGTGGGCCTATGACGCATTTTCTTGTAATGCCTGTGGAGAAGTCGTCAGAACACACTCTGTCCCTAACAAACCTGTTAAAACTCCCTTCTCTGGTGTATTCAATGTGCGTGTCTATATTTATACATGTGTAGATATGTAGAAAGCATCTGCAACTGTACTGCGTGTGTACGTATGGTGATCTTGAGGGCATGTGTGCCACTCCTCTTACATAACTCAAGGTAATTGCAGTGAAATGCATTCTTAACAAAAGTACAGGGTTCTCTCTGTGCCAGCCACATTTTTCTATATGGAGAAGCTGTCCTTGTACTTTGAATTAAGCACATGACTTATTATATATCCTGTGGTAATAAGGTGCTTGGTGAAATCCTTAAATTTGTTTATTTATTTTTTTAGGATCTTTTTAGAAGCTTAAAAATTGAGAGATAGCCTGAAAAGCCATCCTATAAATGTAAATATATTGTCCGGCCATTAACCATGGAAAGAACCTAATCCTCACCCCGATGGAGTCCAATGGACTTGACGTGTTTTTTCGATTTTTGTTGAATGA
The DNA here is from genome assembly GCF_043380555.1 of Nothobranchius furzeri. Classification (NCBI taxonomy): domain Eukaryota; kingdom Metazoa; phylum Chordata; class Actinopteri; order Cyprinodontiformes; family Nothobranchiidae; genus Nothobranchius; species Nothobranchius furzeri. The sequence goes on along the minus strand of NC_091743.1, from coordinate 50,987,337 downwards.
GCCCCACCTCACCACTGCAACATGGACCCCATGGGACAAACCACCAACCCTGCTCAACAATCCTCTGTCCTTGAAGAGCCACTCAAAAGGACAGTGGGTCATGGGGCATAATCTATGGTTGTCTGTCAAACTGTAACTACACACAATTAGGCAGTGCTATGACCAGTTGAAGAAACAAACAACCTGATGTGTTTATTTGTTTGGAAATCAGTCAGTGGTGCAGTCCGCCTTACATCGTCAAAGAAGTCGAAAGTTGATGCCAAAGCCATTTCAAACAAGCCTCATTCCTGAGTCAATACCATCGCTGTAGTTTATCGGTTGCAGCTATGGTGCTAAGCCAGATCCAACAAACATGGAGCACTGTGATTGGCAAGAAACAAAACTGCTCAGACAAATAGTTGATCTGCTGCTGAGACTACCATGAAGCATGGCCTGACCAACCTGCTGAGCAAATCTTTTGCAACTGTTGGTTTGTCTAGGTTTCTAGGCTAGTTGAAAAACGTAATCAGCCAAAATTTGTCCTTTATTGCAGGGCCTCCTTAAAGAAAACTACAACACCTTAGACTCATAGATAAAACATACAGATTATAACCTTTTGTCTATTTTAAAGAATTCTAAAACGTTACTTCATTAATAAATAGACTAAAATGTGTGAGATAAGTCCCAGTCTCTCTAATCCATTAATAAATAACTTCGTTCAAGAGTGTGTAAATGTACAATTTATTCACAATTCTTTGTTATCGTTTTTGAATAACTTGGAAAATGTGCACTGGAGCACATCACATGCATACAAGGCAAAACAAACAAACAAATGTCAGGTTTGTACATTCAAAGTTCAACCTACAGAAACTTTACCTGACACACTGAATCATTTCAGTTGGGAACACAGGACACTTTTCATGCCTCAGCACTTCTGTTGCGGAAATAAAAATGCCCAACGACAAGGTTGCCTATTGAATATCAAGATTATGCTGCCATCTAGTGGTGAAATGAGGTTCTGCAAATACATTTAAACAATCAAGACGAAAATACAAAGCTAAGAGTTTATAATGAATTCATTGGTGATTCAAACATGTTTTTAATTCTCTGTTAATATAATTGTGTTTTATGCTTATTGTTATAAATTAATGTTTTTAGAGTTTAGACTTGACAAGCACTAACTATTCAAACATCTGTTTATCAATGAGAAAAAAAGAACAGTTTATTAAATCAGATTAGATAGGGACTGGATGAGGGAAAATAAAAAAGTCTTATTGTGTTGATGAGATAATTACTTTATAAGCTGGAAGTCCCACCAGTACTGGAATTGTACGCTTCATTTTAGCACTTAGTGTGATTATGAGGACACACACACACACACACGCACACACACGCGCGCGCGCGCACACACACACACACACAGACACACCTACATTTGTGTAAATGTTTTACTAATATATCTGATCAGTTCATTTCGTGTTCTCTTTATCCTAAAGTGTAATTTCATGAAGAGGAATCTAAATGAAAAATACTGAATGATCTAAGTGCAATTCTAAACGACACTGCTACACGTCCCAAACTCTCATTTAAAAACTGAATCAAACTATTGACTTTAAATGAATATTATTTAAGTACCACAAATCAAACAATCTTGTCTTCAGGACAATTTACTTTAAGAAAAACATGTTTATCAATTAAGTTTTGACACCAATAATCTCCCAGTGGAGATAATAAAAGTAAGAAATGTTTGTCATGTATGCGTGTGGTTTTAAATCGACTGTTAAAAAATAAAAAAGAAAAAATATATAAAATTATAAATGAGTGTTCAGTGCCTAATTCCTTATTGGGCCGATCCTTTATTTGGGTCTACCCTAAATGCTCATTCCCACTTCAGAGGGCTTAAATTATCCCATTAACATTTGTTTGGTAGCAGTGCGTCTTCCCAACTAGAAAACTGAAACCGGATTAATGAGTTGAATTCATTTTGATGTGAAACAGTGATGTGGAAACAGAAAAGCCCTAACCTTGAGGTAACCTGTTCCTCTCCTCTCACAGACTAGTCTGCGTCTATTTTGGTCCCTCGCTGTTGCTCTTTAAACGCTGTTAGTGGCCGTGTGGACGTCCCCTTGTTTATGTACTGAATACAATCCAAACAATCAAACTCAACAAACATATAAAACGTGGTTTACTTTATGATTCTCTGGCGATTATCAGCGAGCCAGATAATCCGGTCATTTCCTCTGTGGTACTTCTCCTTTAAGAACAACACAAAAAAAAAACTGCCATGACGTCATGAGTAAACCCTGTCCACCGAAAAGTGAAGTGTGTTTGTCGCGTTAGCTTGGTCGGACTTTTCCTCTCATTTCACGTTATTTTACTAGGTGGTTTTGGTATTTTCAAAGCCGAATTGTGAGATTTCTTGATTTTAGTAGCGTAACACAACATTTTAAGCGACTTGAAGGGTGTTTTAATAAGTTCCTGAAGCGTTTTCGTCTCTTCGATTTTTTGAGGAACCGGTGGAAGGCGGACACTACCGGAGATGGATAAGCTAACAGTTAGCTTAGTTGTTAGCCGGGAATCATAGGTCATAGAATAGGCTCGAGCTAGCATGCTAAAAATAGCTTATCTGATATTTTTCGGATTACCAAGTAACTTTGTTAATCTGTAATTTTAATATTACTGTCGGCTTGTCTCCGGGCCTTAGTCTCTTACGGTGTTCGGTCACCAGCTAAGTCGGGAAGACCCAATTTGTGTTCAAAGGGAAACGACGGAGCGGTGTTGTTGAGTGGTGGCGACTGATTATCTCTAAGCCCAGAACATGAACATGCTAAGTAACCCTCAGAACCAGCCACGGTTTCCGAACCCAGCGGGCCAGCAGAACCCAAGCGGGCAACAGAACCCTCCGGGTCAGTTTGCCCCCTTCATTTCGAAATCCAACCTACAAATCAAGAAGAACGCCATCACAGAAGACTACAAGATAACCAACCAGGTGTTGGGGCTGGGCATCAATGGAAAGGTGTTGGAAATCTACCAGAAGAGCACCGGTGATAAATACGCCCTAAAGGTGAGTTACAGCTGGAAACAACAGTGTGCATGAACTGGTTATTGAAGGTAACACCACTTGAAGTGGCAGTAGAGGATACAGATTTAGAAAATAACACATAAACACACCCTAATCCAGTGGTGTCCAACTCTGGTTCTTGCAGCCCAACTATCTAGCATGTCTTACACTTTTGTGTGCTCCAGATGGTAATCATTGACTGATTAACAAGATTCTACAGAACTTGAAGACATGCTTAACAAATAATTCAAACACTGAGTCGGATGTGTTGATGCAGGAAAATGGCAAACATGAGTAGGAGTTGCCCTTATGAACAGCACTGTTCCCTTTGAGAAGACCTCCCATTTTGGTATATTTTTATAAATTTTGCTACAAATGTGTTAACATTAATATAATTTAATTATATAAAATAGCATTTCCACCTAGCTGTGACGGATAATGGCGAACTTAAAAAAAATAAAACGTAGATATTTAGTAGTGCTGGGTATCGATTCAAATTTCCAGAATCGAGTCGACTCCGATTCTTGAGATTTAGAATCGATTATCACTATGTAACCTGATCGATTCTGATCCGATATCGATTCGATTCGGGTCATCAATTTAAAAACATTTTTGCAGTTACCTTAATTCCATGACTGCATAGTTGTGCAGTGTATTGATAATATTGACATTCAGTGATAAATTAATGAAATATTGGCCATTAAACATGGTTGTAAAGATCAGTCCCTCTCACAGAATGTAATAATAATAATAAATAAATAATAAAGTCCCATTAGTTGTCACACACACAGGTGTGTGTGCAAAATTTGTTCTCCGCATTTGACCCATCCCCTGGGGGATGGGGTGAGCTGCAGACACAGCCGCGCTCGGGAACTATTTGGTGGTTTAACCCCCCAATCCAATCCCTTAATGCTGAGTGTCAAGCAGGGAGGCATTGGGTCTCATTTTTTCAAAGTCTTTGGTATGACCCGACCTGGAATCGAACCCCTGATCTCCCAGTCTCAGGGCGGACCCTCTACCACTAGGCCACTGAGAAAGGTAATTAATGATGTCAAGTGTTTCCAGTGTTTTCTAGGACATTATTAAATTCAGACGTTAGGAATTCAGCCAAAAGATATTGCTGTTGAAAGCAAATGCCATTTTTATTCAAATAAGTTTTACCATATGACAAAAGACATTATTTGCCAGTGCAAATGTAAACAGAAACAGAAAGCTCAAAATTAACTGCTTTCGTTTTACTTTGTGCAAATAGAAATTAAAAGGTACAGAACCTTAAACAACTGTTTCACAGTCTTGTGCAAAAACTTAAACACTTCAGGTATCCAGAAACATTCAAATGCCGATAAAGTACAAAAATGTAAACTTGTGAAAACTGAAAGGCATTCCATATTGATGTACAAACAAAATAGAACAGGAACATAAACTTGACTAAAGACAGACTGTGTAAACTGTCCTTATGTACATCACTTGCGAATGGTAAGATTCTTCTGCAGGAAAAGTAACTGATTCACATGACCAGGGGTGAGACAGCTTCTTTTTGCAGTAATTATATCACCTGCAGTTGAAAAAACCCTCTCAGATACGACACTGGTCCCAAAGACACAGAGATATCGCTTAGCCATGCGAGCCAAAAGAGGATACTTTTTCATTCTCTCTCCACCAGACCAGAGGATTGTCCTGCAGTCCTGCAGGTTTCCTCGCCCTGTACCTCTTGATCTCATCTTCTGCCACCTCTGCACAAGTTTTCTTTGCATGCCCCCTCTCCTCTCTTGGTCTGTAGTCTTCCCCAAGGAGAGACTCCAAAGCACTGGATTGCTTGGGGTTAGGTGCAGGGGGGTTGTTTTCCTCCTCTTCCTCCATTTCATCAACTTCATCTTGCTGCGTGAGAGAGAAGAAATACTTATATGTGGTGTTGTGCAACAATAGGCTTTGGTTTGGCAATGAATAACTTAACATAACATAAATCTGTCATTTTGATCTATAAAGTCAGACAACCACTTGGATATCAGGAAAAGTGTTCAGTCTTGGCTATAACAGAAGGTGCATCCTCACACCTGTAACCATCATCTCATCTGGCAGGAGAACAATGATGAATACATTTCAGTTAAGAAAAAGAAAAACAGAGTTGTGCAGTTGACTGCAATCTATTTTATTGCACACGAACACAGTCAGCAGTGTAAAATGAGCTAAACAGTGCAAAATATCAGTCCAGAATAATTTTTTGGCATCAAAATATAAGAGGTAAATTCCATAAAAAATAATGTAGAATCTAGAATAGAGTTTGTAAGTGGTATGCATTGCTGGGGGGTGAGTGTCTTGTTCCCCATGTAGTTGTCCATCGTTGCTTGTTTTTTTTTCTGCATGAGAAACACAAATAGACTGAAATAAGTACACATATAAAATAAAGCAGCACACACACTACAACACTAAATCAATATTATATTATTTGAATTAACAATATACAGTGATCATTTATTTTGACAAAAATGTGTTGTGAGGCGTTTTACAGTGTTAGATAGTAAAACAGCCTTTTAATAGTAAAAAAAAAAGACTTTCTGAATTTCTCCTGTATTTAAAAATTGAAAACGTACAACTATGCCGCGTTATATTCACCTGGACACAGCTCGTCTGCATATTTTTCACCGCGGAGTTGACCATTTTAGAATGAGGAACATAGTTATGGGTTTGTGCCGTTTTTCTCTTAACGAGAACATTCTTATAAACAGACGTGCTAAATTTGGCAAGCGCATGATTCACAACACGGAGGAGATTCACGATTGCATCTAGTCAATCAGAAGTAGAACACCGTAGACTGACACAGCAAAAAAAACATGTTTAACATCCACTATAACGAACTCAGCTAAAGCACTAAGTCCCAAATTTGATCTGCGTGTAGTGATGGACCACTATATTTAGCTTGTTTATTTTCTGTTACTTACCGGGCTGGCGTTTCCTCTGCTGCATTTGCCCCCACGTTTTCGTCTCCAATGTTCACTTAGGGACGTCGTGCTTCCGTGCCATGCTAGATGGTTTTTGCATATTTTGCAGGTCACCCGTCTTTTCATAGCATCTAGAGTGAAGTGCTCCCATACTCGTGAGGTATTTGTCCAGGGTTTCTCTTCAGTATTGTCGCTTCTATTTTTCTTCCGTATTTCTTCTTGTTCCGCCATCTCTCACAGCAAGATGCGCGTCAGTAACGTGTTACGTCATGAACACCGAGGGCACTTATTGGCTCGTTTCTTCTTTTACGGCTCCACTGGTAGATCAGTGGCTCATTACTGCCACACACTTGCGGCAAATTGAACAGATTGTAACCGATGTCAGATTGTGGTAAAAATAGACTTGATGCGGTAAAATGTGATTATTAAACAACTAATCAATGACTAAAAAAGTTGTTAACTATTTTAATAATCGATTATAATCGATTAAATTGATTAGTTGTTTCAGCTCTAAAGCAGAGCAAATATTGAAGGCACTCAAAGGAAGGGAAAACCAGGAAAAAAGAGGAGGACTAATAAAAAGGGAAAGTAACTCATGTCAGAAGAGGGGGGAGTTTCGCAAATCCAGTTAAAGGTAAGATTGTTGAAAATTTAGTGTAAGGGGCCCCATGTCTGTGTTCGCCTTGGGCCCCCAAATTGCTAAATCCGCCCCTGCACAGGTCCAGGTCTTAAAGTGCACATAAGGTGAGCTACACAACAAGAAATTGTAATTATTAGTTAGTATTCTACTCTGTGTGGTTTTTCCTTCTCTCCTCCTCAGCCAGGCTGCACTCCTCTAATGTGGCTATAACAGAAGGTGCATCCTCACACCTGTAACCATCATCTCATCTGGCAGGAGAACAAAAACAGCTGGTGGCCAGTCACTCATCTATTTTGTTTTTCAATAAAGAATGACAAATTATTTAAGTTTATGGTTTTTTTTACCACACAATTATCTATTTGTAAAAATATCTACAAAGCTAATATTTACATAACAAGTATGATTGGGTTTTGTAATACGGCACTCTTTTTATTTTAGTAAGATTTTTAAACCAAGTAAAGTTAGTAAAGAACACCTTTACCTATGTCCTTTACTGCTAAGAAACTGTTGGACTTAAAATGGGCCTGTTGTAGAAACAACTTGGCATAAATGATTCTTCCTTCCTTTTTTGTCTTCACCAAAGAAATTCCAGTAATTGAGCAAAACCATTTTTTACATCACATTTTATAAAATAACAGGACACAAAGTGTCGGGACATTTAAAAAATACTTAAAATAATAAAAGGGGCCCAGAGAGCTGCAGAGTGAGTGGAACATTGGGTTGTGAAGGAAGAACAGTTCTCAACAGTGTGATATGAGGGTGTAGAAGGTGAGGCCGGTGCAGGTCCTCCTTCATGTTCACCAGCTTCACACTGCTGACCACCCCCATGTCATTGCCGACACAGTGGATGAGAAGGACATCAGCCATGCATGGAGTTGAAAAAGAAGGGGAGAAGGTCATTCCATCTCAGTCCGCCCCAACCGAACCAGGAGACACAGACGTCAGGGAGGCCAAGGTTGTCTCAGAGGGTCTCTGCAGCTCTCTGGGCACCACGGCTCACGTAGCTGTCACCAATGAGCCAAATGGCTATGGAGAAAAAAAAAACAGGTTTGGCCTAGCTGTTTAAAGTACAAAACCCTACATGAAGTGGTCAAGACAGGTATTTGGAATTTACACTTGCTGCGTTGTGTAGCTGATGTTGGAGACCCAGGCTGCCATGGTGACCTTTTAACACATCTAAGAAAAAAATGTAATAAAAGAATGAAACCTAAAAACTCCCAGACCTCATTTCATGATTGCTAATCAGCTATGGCTGATTTTTTGTTTGGATCACTGAGTTACACTAATTCTAATATATTTTTATTTCTATTATACATACATACTTTTTAATTATTATTTTCACATGACTGTTATCAGGCTGTCTTGTTCTGGTTCTCATGATAATACTTCTGTTTCTTCCAGTAAGTTATCTTGTGCGTACTTCATCTGTATAATGTCTCTTTACTTTTGGTGAATTGTACTGAGTCCAGAATAAAGGCTACTTGGCTGTACAAGATACAAACAAGTATTACGTTTTGGAAATATATGAAATGTATTTAGCCTGCTAATTTATCTCAAATACTAATAACTACCGTATTTTCCGGACTATAAATCACACTTTTTTTCATAGTCTGGCCGGTCCTGCTACACCGGAGCGACTTATATAACAAAATATGTAGGCTACACCACGCTGCTGCGGGTCGACTCCGACCCAAGAATTAGATCCCCTGTCCCGCTGGGAGGGTTTCAAACACCGCCTTCCTCTGCTAGAGACCGTGACGCGCTGCTGCGGCGCATTATTCGGTTATTGTTACTGGTACTTGTCTTGCAATGTGAAATGCTTGGTCTCAGATTTTGTAAGAAAAATAATAAAATTTCCCCCCAAAATACGACTTATATATGTTTTTTTTCTTCTTCGTTATACATTTAATGGCTGATGCGACTCAGGAGCGACTTATAGTCCGGAAAATACGGTACGTTAAAAATAGTGAAAACTTGCTCAAGTTACGGGAATAACTTATAAACTTACCGATTTTATATTTTTTTATTCACAGAAAGGTACTTTTCATGAAAAAGCGCCGCAAACCTCCACCTGAACTCCATGCGGTCGATGGGTGTTCCACAGAGTTAGCTCTGGTTGTATCTAGGTGGCTACATCCGTTAGCTTGGCTCCCACCTCCGCGTTAGCTCTGGGTTTGCCAGGGTTAGCTTCAGATTAGCTTGTAGCTAGTTAGACAGGGTGTCGTCAGTTGATCCCAGCCTTACAGCCCCACCCTCAGCTCCACCTCTCTTCCCTTTTTTGGAATTGTCTGGGCTTGACGGAACCTGTGACACGGTCAAAATGGCGGTGGTGGCCACCTCCCATTTTAGTACAAAAACGTGTTATTGGAGCCTAAGGAAAGGAGATGTCCAGTATATTTATGTCGATGGTTTAGACACTCAAGAGGGTGTTGGCAGTGCATTTGAGGAATTCATTTATAACAGATATTCCTCCAGCATTTCCATAATTACCATGATTATCACTAGAGCTTCACAACAGACCTTTTTTTCACAAAAAATTAGTTCCGTTTCCTTCACCCAACTCATAAAGTACCTTGTGTTAATCTGCAATGTGACACTGCTGTATAAAGAACACCTAGATATCACTTTCTACTCTGGTCGATGATTAGTAAAGGGCAAACGTCTCAACAGATATCCTCACACAGGTGACTGATAAGCCTGCATAAAACTTAGATTTATGGGCAGATTACACTATTCCCATTCAAACGAGAGTGGGATATAAAGTTGTCTAGTGGGGTTAAAGTGTGGGAACATCTTTGGCAGGATAATCACATGTATCTAATTAGTTTATGTAAACACACTGTCATTTGGTGTGTTCTTTGTCGATAAAAGATGTATAACTAGTATTAACATGGAAATTAATGTTACACCAGCTTCACAACAGCAGCAGTGCGCATAAACTACGTGGGCATTGACCTGAAGATAAAACCAGTGACCTGCAGCTCCCCAACTTAAAAAAAAAGTAAATTTAACATGTCGGAAGCATACTTATTCACAAATACCATTGAAACAAGGTCAAGGTGATAATCTACAAATGTTTTAGTTTTGTGAAAGAATTTTCGAATACTTAAGTCAGGTGTGAGAAATACTCACTAGTGAGTAAGTTCACAGATCAAGTAGGGTCTGATGATTTTTGCTTTGAGGAAAAGGTACAATTTGTTTTAGAATTAAAATTTAAAAGTAAAATTTTATGTAAAACAAGGGAAGCAGCTGAATCTGGTTGTGATTTAACAAATGAGACTGTTTGGGTCGGTGCTGCTTCTGCTGTCTCACATCACATCTTGGAGAAAAACCTTTCAGTAATTTTTGTTAGTGCTGCCATATCAGAACCAAGAAAACTCTTAGCATCCAGTAAGCCATCAGAACACAGGAAGAAAGCTAGCATTAGCATATTTTTGCTAACTCTTCTTAAAAACACAAGAGAAATACGAGTTTATTAAACATTCAGTTGCTGTAGATTGAGCTTTTCTGTTCAAAAGAACAAAAAAGCAATTTATTTTTCGGTGAAATGTTTGCACTAAATTTCACCCATAGTTGGGCTTAAGCCAGGTAAACGAGTGTTGCAAAAGCTGAACCTCCAGAGGATAAAAAAAAAACACAGAACAAAACAGCAGATATTTGGATATCCTGAACATCACTGGTTGAGAGGTAAATAGGACACAGTTATAATATGTAACAATTAGGGCTGTAGCAAAGCGTCGATGACGTCAATGGCTCGATTCTAAAAATTCGTCGACGTCAGATCCGGTAGTCCACGCCCACTTGTTGCATCCGCAGGAGTTTGTAAATAGAGGAGGAATCAGCCTGTTTTTCCTCTAGTTCGCCCTCTTCTCCGCCTTCATTAACATCTCCACCAAATACCGAAGACCCGGAACAATGTCCGTCCGCTACTAGATTCCTTTCCTGTTTTGCCCGCCTTCGTCTCCCGGCAACGGACAACAACTTCCGGGGTCAGACGCGCTGCTCCGTCTCTATCGCAGATGTAGAAAATCACCGGGAGTGTTTCTCCCTTCATAAAGGAGCTTCTTTCAGACATTAGGAGAGCTGTTTTTGTGGTAGCAGTCTCTCCTCCGTGCTGGTCTGTTTGCTGGGTATTTTTGGTTTATTTAAACTTGGTAACTTGAATTTAACGTTGGTAAAGCTACTGTTAGCATTTTTGCTAACAGCTTCTTGCGTTTCGATAAGCTGTTAAGTTTTGGTTTAGAGTTCATCTTTTTTGTTGTGTAGATCTCCCTTTTATTACATTTAGAGTGTTGTGGGTTTTCGGTTTGGTTTAAAATATCACCTTGAGTTTGGTTTAACCACCCAGTTTAGAGTTTGGACCTTTGGAGATCCTTATTTTGTTCCAGAACCCTGTAATCTTTGCCCAGTGGGACATCCCTAGTTATTTGTACTTTTGTTTTAATTCCCCTCAGGCAGAATTAGTTGAATTATTTCCAACCTGTGGATGGAAAGATTTATGTTTTTTTGTAGTTGTAAATAAACCTGATCATCATTTTAACTTTTAAATCCCGTGTTATTGTCCCTTCCTTTTTGCACACGAGCTGAACTCCCCAGGAATGGTCGTAACACCACTCGCCTCACACACATAAGTGACCAAAACAAAGCAGCATGGAGACACTCCGTCTCCAACCACCTCTCAGGCAGCAGCCTGCACTCCCAAGTTCTACATGTCACCAGAACATAACCAACCGCAACACAATAAAAGCAGTGTTATACAAAATGGAAGGCCTGTAGTGTTTATTCTCTTACAGTAACAATTTATCGATTTTTGAGGAATTTATTTGAGATATTTTGGTTTTTAACTGCAATAGAAAAATAATCAGATTAATTGTCTAAATAGTCATTAGAATAGTCGACTATTCGATAAAATCGTCAGAATAATCATTTTAAAAATAATCGTTTACCCCCAGCCCTAGTAACAATAATGTTACACGAAACAAAAATTAAATGCAGTATAAGCAGTGTTTTGTTTGCTTTGATATGTCAACATGACATAAGCTTTCTTGCGCCTTCGGGTCGGGGAACAGGTCCTGACTGTTGTTTGTGCTTATGGGCCAAATATCAGTTCAGAGTACCCACCCTTTCTGGAGTCCCTGGGACGAGTGCTAGATAGTGCTCCATCAGGGGACTCCATTGTCCTGCTGAGGGACTTCAATGCTCACGTGGGCAATGACAGCTTGACCTGGAGGGGTGTGATTGGGAGGAACGGCCCGCCTGATCTGAACTCGAGTGGTGTTTCGTTATTGGACTTCTGTGCAAGCCGCAGTTTGGCAATAATGAACACCATGTTCGAACATAAGGATGCCCATTGGTACACTCGGTACCAGGGCAGCCTAGGTCGCAGGTCGATGTTAGACTTTGTAGTCGTATCAGCTGACCTGCGGCCGTATGTTTTGGACACCCGAGTGAAGAGAGGAGCGGAGCTGTCCACTGATCACCACCTGGTGGTGAGTTGGATCAGATGGCAGGGGAAGATGCCGCGTAGACCTGGCAGACCCAAACACATAGTGAGGGTCTGCTGGGAACGACTGGCAGAAGAACCTGTTAAGACGGTCTTCAACTCCCACCTCCGGCAGAGCTTCGACCGCGTCCCGAGAGCAGTGGGGGACATTGACTCCGAGTGGGCCTCGTTCCACTCTGCGATTGTTGAGGCGGCTGTTGCTAGCTGTGGTTGCAAGGTGGCCGGTGCCAGTCGTGGTGGCAACCCCCGTACCCTCTGGTGGACACCAGAGGTTCGGGGAGCCGTCAGGCTGAAGAAGGAGGCCTGCAGGGCGTGGCTGGTCTGTGGGTCTCCGGAGGCAGCAGACAGGTACCGTATAGTCAAGCGGGGTGCAGCAGTGGCAGTTGCCAAGGCAAAATCTCAGGCGTGGGAGGAGTTTGGTGAGGCCATGGAGAAAGACTATCGATCAGCTCCAAAGAGGTTCTGGCAAACTGTCCGGCGCCTCAGGAGAGGAAGGCAGCAACTCGCTCACACTGTTTACAGTGGAGATGGGGAGCTGCTGACGTCATCTGGGGCTATAGTTGTACGGTGGAAGGAATACTTTGAGGAGCTCCTCAATCCCACCTATGTGCATTCCGAGGAAGAACCAGAGCCGGGAGACCTGGGGATGGACTGTCCAATCTCTGGGGCAGAAGTTGCTGAGGTAGTTAAACAACTACACAGCGACGGAGCCCCGGGGGCGGATGAGGTTCGTCCTGGGTATCTCAAGGCTATGGATGTTGTAGGGCTGTCATGGTTGACACGTCTCTGCAACATTGTGTGGTCATCGGGGGCAGTTCCTGTGGAGTGGCAGACCGGGGTGATGGTCCCCATCTTTGAGAAGGGTGACCTGAGGGTGTGTTCCAACTATAGGGGGATTACATTCCTCAGCCTCCCTGGAAAGGTCTACTCCAAGGTACTGGAGAGGAGGGTCTGATCGATAGTTGAATCTCAGATTGAGGAGGAGCAATGTGGTTTTCGTCGTGGCTGTGGAACTGTGGACCAGCTCTATACCCTTGCAAAGGTGATGGAGGGGGCATGGGAGTTTGCCCAACCAATCCACATGTGTTTTGTAGATTTGGAGAAGGCTTATGACCGTGTCCCCAGGGGCACCCTGTGGGGGACGCCCCAGGCGTATGGGGTGGGTGGCTTTCTGTTGTGGGCCATTCAATCCCTTTACCAGAGGAGCGTGAGTTTGGTCCGCATAGTCGGTAGTAAGTCGGACCTGTTTAGGTGAGGGTTGGACTCCGCCAGGGCTGCCCTTTGTCACCTGTACTGTTCATTACCTTTATGGACAGAATTTCTAGGGCCAGCCGTGGTGCGGAGTGTGTCGAGTTTGGTGGCAGGAGAATCTCGTCTCTGCTTTTTGCGGATGATGTGGTCCTCCTCGCTTCATCCAGCTCTGACCTTCAGCTCTTGCTGGGTAGGTTCGCGGCCGAGTGTGAAGCGGCTGGGATGAGGATCAGCACCTCCAAATCTGAGACCATGGTTCTCGACCGGAAAAGGGTGGCTTGCCAACTCCGGGTCGGGGGAGAGGTCCTACCTCAAGTGGAGGAGTTCATGTATCTCGGGGTCTTGTTCACGAGTGAGGGTAGGAGGGATCGAGAGATCGACAGGCGGATTGGTTCGGCGTCTGCAGTGATGCGGACGCTGAGCCGATCTGTCGTGGTGAAGAGGGAGCTGAGCCAGACAGTCAGGCTCTCGATTTACCGGTCGATCTACATCCCAATCCTCACCTATGGTCATGAGCTTTGGGTAGTGACCGAAAGAACGAGATCGCGGATACAAGCGGCCGAAATGAGTTTCCTCCGTAGGGTGGCCGGGCTCAGCCTTAGAGATAGGGTGAGGAGCTCGGACATTCGGGAGGGACTCGGAGTAGAACCGCTGCTCCTCCGGATCGAAAGGAGCCAGTTGAGGTGGTTTGGGCATCTGGTCAGGATGCCTCTTGGATGCCTCCCCGGGGAGGTGTTTTGGGCATATTCTGCCGGCAGGAGGCCCCCGGGTCGACCCAGGACATGTTGGAGAGGTTACATCTCCAATCTGGTCCGGGAACGCCTTCGGGTCCTGCCGGCGGAGCTGGTGGAGAAGGCCGGGGACTAGGGCTGCAACAACGAATCGATAAATTCAATGAAAATCGATTACTAAAAGCGTTGGCAACGAATTGCGTCATCGATTCGTTGTGTCGCACAACTCTTCCAAAAGCGCCCCGCCTTCCCGCCCGCCGTTGCGCGCAGACCAGAGCAAGTCTGATCAGCGCGAGGGAGAGCCGCAGATCAGTGCGAGGGAGAGCCGCAGATCAGCGCGAGGGAGAGCCGCAGATCAGCGCGAGGGGGAGCCGGCAGATCAGGGCAAGGGAGAGCCGGCAGATCAGCTCGAGGGAGAGCCGCAGATCAGCGTGAGGGAGAGCCGGTACCGGCAGATCAGCGCGAGGGAGAGCCGCAGATCAGTGTGAGGGAGAGCCGGTACCGGCAGATCAGCGCGAGGGAGAGCCGGCAGACTTGCGCTGCTGCGAACCGGTTCCACATTGTTGCACAGCGATCCAGGCAGCTGCTTCCAGCGCACGGTCCATTCTCAAAGTGGCGCAACCAAAAAACTATAATTAGCATACGATCGTTCATGTCCGCACATGTTCTCTATTTTCTGTCTTATTTGTGCCTGAAGCTCGCTACTGCGGAGCTCATCACCTGTGCTGTGGTGATGTCACCTCACTGACGCAGCATCGAAAACGCGCTCTGCGCTTTTCGGTCAGGAGATACCTTTGATCTGCTCAAAAGTAACTGATGAGGTGAAAAGGTAAGAATACAGGCAACAGATTTTCTGGAGAATTAAGAGGAGATGCAGGAAGATGAGAGACAGACAGGACAGGAAAATAGTTTAAAAAAAAAACAAGAAAACAAAACAAAGTGTTGAAAAGTAAAATGTAGGTAGATTTATCTCCACTACACGTTTTTACCAGTAAAAAACAATAAGTTCTATTCATGTCATATTTATACATCTGATACAATTCAGATCACCTTCAAAACTCAGTCACACACCCAGGGCCGTTTCAAGACATTTTGGGGGCCAAGGCAAAATGCCCCCCCCCCCCCCCCCCCCCCCCCAAATAACTGGGCTCCCCAGAAGCCTCTGTGTAATTCATGCCCTCTCCAGTAGTGTTAGTTATATGGTGTTTATAAAAGCCCCTCAGACATTACTGACATGTTCTAATATTATCAGATGAAAAACTAAATTATCAGACATGCTGTCTCATCTGCTTCTTTTATAAACTTGCAAAAAGTAACAAAACCATTTGAAAGCCACTATCTGTGGATTCTCTGAAAGTTTCCATGGAGTGTGTGACAACTTATTTTTTCATTGATCCTATCGTCTAATCTCACAGCTGAAACAAGCATCCTTAATAATTTGTGCACAGGAAGCTTACCGATGCTGTAGTAAAACAAAAGGTATAATAATTTATTATTAATAAAACCTTGTTGCAGCACTAAAGCAGAAAAATTAGATTTTGCATTAAATATGCAAAATATTTACATATGAGTTGTTTTAGAGCCCTTTTATTGGCAGAATCTGATATTAATTTAGTTCTTACAAAAAATGGGTCCCAACATGGTTTGTGTGGCGTTGCCATAGTGTGATGTCATAGGCACAGATCACCTGTCCTCTTGTTTGGAAATGGAAATATGGTCACCCTACATTAAACAAACTGTCCAACCGGGCTTTTGCACTGCACAGAGACGCTTCGCTGCCTACGACTGAACGTCAGTTGAGAGTCAGTCTCATGCAGACTGACCAATGAAGAGAGGGCCTCAAGTTAAGACCCCCTCCTCATTGGTCAGTCCACACGAGGTGGGTCAAAGGTTACTCTGGGCGGGTTACGTGTTGTCAGGCATTAAAGTATTGAGTATATTTACTGCATATTACAGTAAACTATTCTGTATGTGACCACATTATGGTGATCCTTGGGTCGTGATGATGGAGCCCTTGAACATTGTTGCCCAGGGTACAACAAAGTGTTAATCTGGCCCTGGTTCCGCCGTCACATTCCCGCAGAAACTGGTTGATCACACCGGGGCCAGACTACTAGCATGTGGCTTTACAGCCACAATGTCCTCAGAAGCAAAAATGCTTTTCAAAGGGAGGGAGGAGTCCTAACTGTTGCTGCAGGCGTGTTGTGTGAGAGTGCAGTTATATACTGGTTAATATATTTTTGGGTTCAGTTGCTTTCATGTGGCCTAATGTGAGTCTATTTGGGATCATTGGAATGATCAGCAGCATTTCTTGATGTGACTTTATGGCAGTTGCCCAGGGCATCATCGCAAGGAGGATGGCATTCATTTACTTTTGTTTTATTTGGTATTTTTTCAGTCATTTTTGGAAATAGTGATCAATTTTGATTAATTCACAGCCTATGTTTAATTACATTTAAAATAAATGTCAACAGATGAGATCAAACAAAACAGATGAAAATTGCCCTTAAGCTGTTTAACTTGGACCAAGCATTTTAGGTCACAGATAGATGTAGCTTAGGGTCTCTGTCTATACACCTTATAAGACAATTTAGGTGATGGCATGTTGTTTTTCTGCTATTGAACTGTTTTCTAATAATGTTGTGTTAAATAAAGTGAAGGAAGGAGAGAAATAACATTTCCCTAGCAGTTTTTAAACATTTCCCCATGTAATCCGATTAATCGATTAATCGTGTCGAGACCCCATCCGATTAATCGATTATCCAAATAATCGTTTGTTGCAGCCCTACCGGGGACAGGACGGTCTGGAGCTCCCTAGTTGGGATGCTGCCCCCGCGACCCGGACCCGGATAAGCGAAGGAAGACAACGACGATGATGTTAACATGAGGGTCAAAATGGAAACTGCAATTTTCCTAATATGTATTTATCACAGCATACCTTAATAACAAAGCCACCATTAAACTCCATCTGAATGCTTGTCATTGTTATACAAGGTTGTCCATTTCAAAGCACAAATACCTGACATGCATCTTGATGGAGAAAACTGATATGACCTTCATAAAATTCTTATTTGAAGATGCAAACCAAAAGGTATTTCCTGTGAAGTGTGTGTACACATACCATGCTTTGGGGTTTTCCGGTTGTAATATTCAGAGTTTCTGACACAAATTGTTTTATTTTTGATTGGGAAACAGTTATGTGTGTGATATCACTCAGCAATGTGTGAATGTACAAGTTTGTGAATAATGGAAAGTGCCTTGAGTGCCTAGAAAAGCGCTATATAAATCGAATCCATTATTACTATTACTAGTGTTGCTGTCGGTGCTTGCCTATTGGTATGCCCACCAAAAGATGCATGTTAAATGGGGAGGTAGTATTTCTGACCCCTTTAGTGTGTCCAATGGGGTAAGGCAGGGGGGACATTTATCTCATGTTTTGTTCAACTTATACATTGATGAGTTATCTGGGTGCCTGAGAGCTTGTAACAAAGGCTGTTTGATAAGTGATGTTTTGATTAATCACCTTATGTATGAGGATGACCTCGTAGTTTTTAGTCCAATTAGTGCAGGACTGCAGCAGCTCCTAGATGTTAGTACTGGGAATGGAATGGAATATGATTTAAAATATAACTCGAGCAAAATTGCTGTTCTAATCTACAGAACCTCTCAGGATAAAAGGCTTAATTTTCCTGTGTTTAAGTTGTCCAGCAACAGTCTTGCAGTCTGTGAAAAGATAAAATATTTTGGTCACTTTATCACAGCCAATATGAGCGACGCTGCAGGCAGTGCTGCAAGCTATCTGTGCAAGCAAACACCATTGCACGGAAATTCAGCTGTTGTTCCACACCTGTTAAAGTGGCATTATTTAAAGCATACTGCACACCACTATATGCTGCACATCTGTGGTCATCCTATAAAAAGTCTAGCTTGCACAGGTTACAAGTGGCATACAATGATGCAATGAGAATCCTCAAAATTCCTAGGGGAGGAAGAGCCAGTCAAATGTTCATTTCTGTGAGAGTGTGCACATATAAGGCACTTCTAAGAAATTTAATGTTCAAGTTTATGAGACGGCTGGAAGAATCTTCCAAGAGTGTTATAGTTGCACTCTCAAATCCCACAGTGAGCTGCTCTCATTATATGTCTAGGCTGAGAATGCACTGGTTAAAATGTTTGGGTAGATTTATCTCAACTAGTTAGTTTTGTTGTCCCTTACTCCTGCTGCAGTTGTATTCTGTGATTTTATATAAGATCTTATTGTTATTAATGTTAATTGGTATTTTTTCTTTTTGTGTTTTTTTTGCATTGTTTCTTTTATCTGTATATTATTTTTTTTAATGGACTTTAAGTCTGGCAATAAACTTATAAGTATTTTATTGACATTTCCATTTAAATGTAAAGCTGTTGGCACAGTTTTTAATTGTAGCAGCTTTACATATTTCAGTCTGATTTTGGACACATAATTCAAAGAACAGCATGATTCTGGGGGGTGAAAGCTGTTCATCGCTGTATCACTTTGAGCACCGACGAACATTTAACATTGTTTATAAGACAGGAAAGCAAAAATGCGGATGGCTAAAATCAGCAACTTTCAAGATGTAGCAGCTGTGCTACCGTGGCACTTATGTCGCAGATGCAGGTGATGACCCTCTCCAGAGCCCGTCGCTGTGAGGCGGTGCAGATGGTGTGCCCTGTCATAATGCATAATTAGGGTAAGGATTTTCTGATCATTACAACGAAGCTTAATGGCACTTTTATCCCACGTATTTCCAAGTGGACACTTAGAAAATTAACATTATGTTAAATCATTTTGGAATGCACAGACTAAAACAGCTGGTATCCATATCATAGCTTTTTTCCAAAACCTGTCTTTCAAGACTGGAAATAAATGCATATTATGTCCCCTGACTGGCACGTGTATTGGATTCATTATGAAATCAAGAGGACAGTCCAGTTACCTAGCCCTGCAAAATGGTCCTCTACATTAACGGTCCGGTCTTCAGTAGTTGTTTCTCTTTGGGACACTAAAAGCATTAAACACAGAACTAAGAACTAAATCCAGGGTTTGTGGATCAGATTGGTCATGAGCAAAATGTCCTCTGAGTGAAACTGATGTAGTAACTAATGCAACTGGCTGTTAAAGGGTCTATATATTTTTGTCTCACCACATGACCTGTGACAGCATTGGACTTCATTGGTGGGCCAGTTAAGCTGAGGTGCAGAAGAAGGAACTGCTCTGGTCTGAATTTGGATTGCTGTGTGTGCCATTTTGAATTGTGAAACAGGATACTGTTGACTCTTAAGAGACAAGAAATCAAGCGTGTTAGTACTCTCTCTAAAATCATCTGCACAGGAAGGAGACAGTATGTAGTAACCCAGTCCTGTTTTTTAACGCGTATGTTCAATAATTTTATTGGAACCTTAGAGAAAAATGTCTTGTGAAAAGGAAGCATATTACCTCCTCTGTAAGTACAGATGCCTCAATATCGAATACCATCACCTGGTATCAGTCCGCAGCTGTGACCGTGTTCTCATAAAAGTATTCTGATATCATTGAACTGATACTAGTTTGGAAAGACAAGAAACAAAACAATCTTCTGTACAGCACCTCTCTAGATAAAAATCACATGGCACTTCACAAGAAAAACATTGTAAAAAAATAATTTAAAAAATCATAAAAATGAGAAAATAAAATTTATGTGATTGCGATCGAAGGAAAGGGAATGAGAAAATTAATAAGAGAGTGAAATCATTGGATCCTGAGAAGGGCAGAATTGGTAGAAAGAGTAGAATAAGGAGAGGGTGATGATGAAGGTCACACAAAAGCCAGCCTGAACAGACGAGTCTTCAGCTGCTTTTTAAAGGAGACCACCTCCTTAGGCTTAGGAGGAGAGAGTTCCAGAGTCTGAAGGCTACAGCAGCAAATGATCTGTCACATTTGGTCTTTAGCCTGGTGCACTGCACAACCAGTAGACTTTGGTCACTGGATCTCAGGGACCTGCTGGGGGTGTAGGACCTGAGAAGATCACCAATGTATGATGGTACTCGTTCAGAGCAGGATAGAATGGGACTAAGCTTAGCAATGTTCCTGAGATGGAAGAAGGAAGAGCAAACAAAAGAACTGACATGAGAATCCAGGGTGAGAGTTGGGTCAAAGGTCACACCAATATTCCTGGCATAGGGCTTGGTGTGAAAAGCAAGGTGACCATTAGTCTCTGACTTTAAGAACCAGCTTGTCTGGGACACAGATGAGGATCTCAGTCTTATCTTCATTCAGCTGTAGAAAATTCCCAGCTGTCCAGGTTTTAATAGTCTAAGCAGGTGTGTAACAGCTGCAGCTCATGAGGCTTGAAGAAGATGTACAGTTGGATGTCATCTGCATAAAGATGGTAGGAAATTTATTTAAAAGAGCTCAGGATGTGCCAACGAGGAAGCAGATAAAGGAGGAACAGTAGAGCCCCCAGCACAGAACCTTGTGGGACACCTGGTTGGTGAGGGAGGTGGTGGAGGACCTAAACTTGGAGACGGCCACAAAGAATGAATGCTCAAAAAGATACGAGGAGAACCACTCCAGAGCAGTTCCTGATAGGCCTACCCAGTCTCTCAGCCTCTCCAGTAGCACGTGATGGTCAACAGTGTCAAAGGCTGCGGTCAGGTCCAGCAGGACCAGAACAGAACAGTCCCCTGCATCACTGTGAGTCAGAAGGTCACTAGAGACCCTAAGAAGAGCGGTTTCAGTAAAATGAGCTCTACAAAAACCTGAATGGAAGCTATCATAGATGTTATGTTCATCAAGAGCAGCTGTGAGTTGTTTAGCCACAACCTTTTCCAAGATCTTGGAGATGAAAGGAAGTTTAGAGATGGGTTTGAAGCTGCTATGGAGAGAGGGGTGAAAACTTTGTTTTTTAAAGATGCGGTGTAGATTATCGTGTTCCTAAATTAGGCAGGAACCTGACCAGAAACCCTAACACAGACTGGGACAGATAGATTGAAAAGCACTTTTAAACAGGGGTGGACATTAACTTCAAAACCAACCGGCCAGCCGGGCCGGTAACTCTGATTATTTACCGGCCCTGCCAAGAATCTACCGGCCCCGCTGGTCAGCAGCCAAAACGAGTCAAAATAACAACTGAACCGTTTTAAATGTAATAAACCTTTATTTTGTACACATTCACAAACATAATAACGTATTCAAGTTTGAATTTGTTTGTTCCCTCAACAAAACTCGATTTTGTCGTCACATACTTCTGGCATACAACGCAGTACATCACCAACGCCGCTTTGCTGTACTTGAGCCATTGACTGTGTTCGAGATGAGCCAGTTCTGCGCAGATTAGATCACCGGTGATCGGCGAGCGGTGCATGCCGGTTAGATTTGTGTCCGACTTGACACCGACTTGCTCTGACGTCATGCATACGTAGGCAACGATAACCTCGTGAGATCAAGGCGGCCGGAGATTTTGGAGCAAGGCGCTGCAGTTGCTCTCTACCGGCTGCATAACCTAGAGGATGACGGGAAACGCCTGGCTCTCACCTGATCTAAGATCTGATTGGTTCACATTTTGATCCAAACATCCGGTGGTAGAACATGAAATGTTAGTTGGTCACATGTGTTCTGTAAATCATGTTATGTTGATGATAACAACTATATAGGCCATAAGGAGAAATGTGTTTTGTGTTCTTTTGTCACGTTTCCTATGAGCACACTGAAGCTACAGCTGCTAACCTTTACTTATTATTACAGTCATGTTTTCATATACAATACATGATATCCACAAGCACGTGAGGATGTGTTTCAGCTGCTAACAGGCACCAGAATTAACATAAATAATTTAACAAGTATGAACTCTAACGGGATATCTTCATCCATCGTCACCCGCGAGCTACACATGCAGGGAAATCCAAGAGATTCAACTGGCAGAAACAACTGGTTCACACACACACACACACACACACACACACACACACACACACACACACACACACACACACACACACACACACACACACACACACACACACACACACACACACAGAGGAAAAGAGCTGAGGAAATGGAGGACAACAAGTAATTAAAAGAAAAACTACAGCTGAGCCGAGGCGCGCCTCGAATGGGGCGCGTCTGATCTGAACTGAGGAGCGGCGAGCAGCGGCCGGACTTCGTGAGCGATTCGCTTCGGGCGCTTCCGCGGCCGGTGTGTCCCCGGCGTTAAACGCCGGCTTTCAGCCACTCCCCCTGCTGCTTCCGTCTGCTCTCGTCTGTGTTCCAGGCGAGCCGCTACTCAACTCAAATACGGCCATTCTCCGCGCCTCCCGTCTTCTTTAAACCTCCAAGAATCATTCCTCCTACGCACACGCTTCTCTGCTTCATACCGTTTCGAACTGTCTCGCTTCTCCTCACCAGTTTTAAAGCGTTTTGCCGGAGATTTCATCAAGAAATCCCATCCCTGTGGAGGCGCGATCTTCCTGCGTGCTTGTGTGTTTCTAGCGTGGTTCCACTTCGTCTTTAATAGTGAACTTATAGTTCACGTGACAATAACTAGAATCGTGCAGGACGTGCACGAATCGTACAAGTGCAGTACGTGGCTAGAGGCGCGCAGGTTCACGCGCGCGAAACGAAAACAGTGGCTTCCTACAGGGCGGGGCCATGACGTAGGTGAAAGCCGGTGTGTAAATGACAAATAAGGCTTGGGCGCCACCCGGGCGGTAAGTCGTCAAGTATTTACCGCCCGACGAGAAAATTTAGCGCCATTGGCGCTCGGGCGCTTTAACGGTCCACCCCTGTTTAAACAAAGATGAGGGTAAGATGTCGAGGCGGCATGCAGAGGTTTTCATACAGTTAACTAGTTTGGTTAGCTTGGGCAAAGAAACATGAACAAAACTATCTAGGATGACCGGCCGGGTTGAGTTGGGAGAGGCAGAGATAAGGCTGAAAGAGAGAAGCTAGATCTAACCATACTGACTTTGTCCACAAAGAAAGACGGTATGTTTTCACGGTCTGTATCGGAGTAGATGGAGGCTGCAGGATGGACAATGCTGCTGATGTTGTTAAACAACACCATGGGAGTTTACATAGTGTTAAGAGTCTGGACTTTCCTTGTTATCTTGAAGATGTTTCAATGTTCATCCAAGAAGCTTATTCAGTTCTCTTTGGAATGAGGCACTTGTGACCTGTATCTGCCACAAATCAATTGATCAATTTCCCTCTGGGATTAATAAAGTATTTTTGAATTGAATTGAACTGAATGTAGCTCTGTATGTCACACAAAAACACAACACAGCGAAAAAATGACGGTAACATTGAACATTCTGCTCAGTCTGTGCTTTTATCAGACACTGAACCTGGAAACGACAGCAGGCAGTGAGTTAACTGTGAGTGACTCCTGTAACCAATCAGTGGTTGACAGTTGATGACATCATGTTTTTGGCACAGCTCGATTCGCTTGGAACCACAACGAAGGAGGTACTGAAACGCTGGGGTAAAATACCAAACTGTGTAGTTGAAATAGGCTTTCCAACTGGACTGAACCTCTCTGAGCCATGCAAAGTAGTGATGTTGTAAAACGGTCATAAGATGCCATCATTGCAATTGTGCTTTATTTGTAAAGATTATTTAAATATTCTTTATTAAAATGATTTAAAGGCTTCAATGACCTAATGGCAGTCTATAGCTGGTGTGTCAAACTCAAATTCACACTGGGCCGAAATTAAAGTCTGGGACGAAGTCGCGGGCCAAACTTAATATTTTTTGAAAAAGTGACGGTAAATTTGCACATTTTCTTTATCAACATATATGCAATTTTGAACCTTTTAATTCGGAAACAAACTTATTTTTGCATTAACACCGAATGTGGAATAACCAAATTACACACGAGCAAGTCAATTTTAAGTAAAATGCATCAGTGGTATTCATTACTTGTGGTTTATTCAGCATTTTTAAAATCTATTCAGGATTTCTGTTTTCTTTTTGTTTAATAATTTTTCTTATTTTTTATTCTCCTTTTTTTCTCCTGTAATACGTGTCATCGCTGCTGCGACATCTAGCTTTCCCCACTGAAGAACAATAAAGGGATTTTCTATTCTATTCATCTGCAGCCTTCCAGTTCCTGTTTTACTGTAGGTTAATTCTTTTCTCACGGGCCAACAACAAAGTAAAAATATAATTTTATCTTAAATGAAAATGCAATATCTCACCTGTTTCATGTTTTGGAGCAGAAAAAGAGCATAAAACCAAAATATTGAAAGCTCCGTTTGCTCCACTGATTTACTGTGATGCTCACCTGTTCCAGCCAGATACCTGCATCATGGGGTTGATCTGAGCTGAGGAGGAGACTCCTGTTGTTTTGTTCATCTTCATCATAATAATGACAACATTAGATGACAACAGGTGCTCACATAGGTTTATGCTGCTGAACATGGAGAACGGCTCAGCAGCTTGACCACGTTGTTGCGTCTCGGGGAGGAAAAATAAAAACTACAGCAGCCACATAGTCATGCTGATTTGAGCATGTCGCTGCTTGCTGGAGTTATGTCAGCTCTGGAAGTTAGTTGGAAAACTTTCTCTTTCAGTCATGAACACATTACTGAGCGGTTAAAATCTCAGTTTCTGGGCTTCAACCTCGGCAAATAGCTGAGTAAACTCGGCGCTGAGTGAGAGGAGTGTTTAGTTTGTCCGAGACAGCGGAGCTGCAGACACCAGCAGCAGACGCTGGAAAAAACACAAAGGAGGGGGCGCTTCGGCTCCGCGCTAATGCTGTAAAGCATTATGGGAGTTGTAGTCTTTGCAGTAAATTCAGCCAGTGGGTGTCAGTTTTAATATATTTTTGATATTTATTTCGCGGACCACTAAAAATGGCCTTGTGTCTGACACATGTAGTCTATAGAATGTTGTATTTGTCTCCAAGAACTTTTGAGTTTGTAAAAAATATAATAAAATCAAAGACATGAAAACATAGCTAGATCGTTTTTATTTTCTTATTAGTGACAAGTATAATGCAAATCTTTATGCCTGGAATAAAATAAACTAAAAACTTCTGGTTTTGCTTAAATAATAACACTAGTTGTGTCTTTACAAAACAAACTACCCACATGATAAATCCCTCTGATTTGTCATTATGCCAAGTTAAACATTAACATGAATTGAGGAAGACATCTGACCCATGTTTCAGTCACAAAAGGAAGGAAAAGAAAAGGGAAGTAAGAAGAGATTGTTTGACCCTATGAATAAATCCTTCACCTTTTTTCGCTTGGGTGTTACATTTTGTTTTTAGTTTGTTGTTAAGGCTCTGCCACTGGTTGCTTGCATGAGCAAGAGAGAAATCTCCAGCTTTTAGGCAGAACTTGTTAGTGTTGTGAAGCACCTTTTTTTTGGTTTTTGTTTTGCTTTTTATCCTTGGCACTGTTTCTTAATCATTTGTTATCCTTGAAGGAGTTTTTGTGATGGCTGACTTAAGATATGTTTCTATAGCGAATGTGGGTTCACTGTATTTAATAAGAAAATGTATTTATGTATTTATGATCTCGATATAACTAAAGCAATGATCTGTATTTCTATTTTCTGATATTTTATTGTCAGACATTCATTGTGAAGAAAAGTTGGACCAACTAAGTCTGGAAAAAATGATTCTCTAAACATTGCAGCACCTTTCCCCCCCTTTCCTTCTGTCCCCAAACCCTCCATCATGGTCATCTTAAAATAAATTAGTCTTTAGTCTAATCCTGGGTGCCATTTGTTCCAAATCTGATATGTTTACCTTTGTGTGTTACTCTGAGGACTTTTTACTTGTCCTGCAGCTACAACGTTGGGGGTGGGGGTGTTTAGGAGGTTTAAAGGCACACATTCTCTTGTTCTCTTTGTGCTTCATGCATTTGGTTTTAATGACCAGCAGACATAAGGGGTTTAGTATTTAGTTTGCTGTGCATCTCTATTATTTTTGTATTGTATGTGATGACTGGAGTAGCCTCCTACTTATACTTGGACCTCATCTTTTACTTTCTGTTGAGGGAATTGCTCTTGAGAGGATGTGGTACTGTGGTTTCTGTTGCTACATAAAGAACCAGTTACCAGCTCTAAGATTGATTTGTGAAATTAGTTTTTTCCTAGTAATACTTTTAAACCCTTGTTTATTAATATTTGTTTAGCATGGACTTTATGAAGAAATCTTTTGATGTAAAATTTCATTCACATTTCTTTAACCATGCAAGGCGTGCCTGCTATTTTTAGTCTGGGTTTTGTGATTTAGTTCCTTACAAGGAACAAGTGTGTTTAAATTGAGCTGATATTAACGGGAAAAAGAAGTGATTTCTCGTTCTCTCTCCCTCATAGATTAAAGCCCTCTTGTATTAGAAGCTAAATACTTCATATTTAAACCAACAAAGCATTACTTACTAATTTGAGGAAATGTTTTTTTCTTAATACCGTATTTTCCGCACCATAAGGCGCTATTAAAAACCTTTCATCTTCCCCTGAACTGGCAGTGCGCCTTTTAATACGGATGCTCCTTTTATACATGTATTAAGGTAACTCTGGCCCAGCGCGGTACCCCCAGCGCCGTCCTTATCACCCTCACCAAATAAAAGGCGTAGCACTGCTCCACACAGCTATACCGGTAACCAGCCATGGCACCAGCGAAGAGACATGCTTACGAGGCAGAGTTCAAGCTCAAAGCTATCGCTCACTCCGTTGAGCGTGGAAACAGAACAGCAGCGAGAGAATACAAGATTAACGAGTTGACGGTTCGCAAGTGGAGAAAGCTGGAAGACCAGCTGCTGCAGGTTAAGAAAACACAGCGTAGCTTCAGAGGCAACAAGGCAAGATAGCCACTGCTTGAAGACCGAGTTGAGCATTGGGTCGCAGAGCAGCAAGCAGCGAGCAGAAGCGTCTACCATCTCCATTCGTCTCAAAGCTGCAGCATTAGCACGAGAGATGGACCATGCAGACTTCATAGGAGGCCCTTCCTGGTGTTTTCTCTTCATGCGGAGGTGAGCGCTTTCTATCCACACCAGAACTACCGTCTCGCAGCAGCTACCCGCCGACTATGCTGAGAAGCTAGAGTTGTTCCGCTCCTATTGCACTAAGAAGATGGCAGACAAAAACATCCAGCCTCAGCACATCATCAACATGGAAGAGGTCCCGCTTACCTTTGACATCCCGGTGAACCAGACCGTGGAGAAAATGGGGACCAGCACGGTGTCTCTGTGGACGACCGGCTACGAGAAGTCCTGCTTCACCGTCGTGCTTGCCTGCCAGGTTGATGGCCAGAAACTGCCGCCGATGGTCATCTTCAAGCGGAAAACTTTACCCAAAGAAAAGTTTCCTGCCGGCGTGATCATCTAGGCGAACCCGAAGGGCTGGATGGCGGCATGGCTGCGGGTGGTGTACACCAAAAGATGGGATGGCTTCTTCTCCAGCCATGCTGATCTGCGACTCCATGCGGGCCCATCTCACCGATGCCGTTAAAATCCATGTGAAGAGGATGAACACGGAGCTCGCCATCATACCGGATGGATTAACCAAAGAACTCCAGCCGCTGGACATCAGGGTGAACTGGTTCTTCAAAGCGAAAGTCCGAGCAGCGTGGGAGCACTGGATGACTGATGGCAAACACACGTTCACCAAGATGGGCAGGCAACGGCGAGCGACTTATGCCACCATCTGTGAGTGGATCGCTGATGCCTGGGCCAACGTTTCCGTCCAGACTTGTTTGAGCTTTTACCAAGGCAGGGATCACAATGGGAGAGCCGAGCAATGACAGTGACATTGACGGCGATGAGCCGGACACGTCGGAGCCGAGCGCGCTGGGTTCAGTGCTGGGTCAGTTCTTCATGTCAGACACGGAGGACGAGGATTTTGAGGGATTTATGGACGAGGAATGAAAAAGAAGCACCCTGCGTGAAACTGGGACTTTAAATATGTTTATATTAAACATATTTAAACAGTTGTGTTGCTGCTGTCTGAATGTGCATCTTTGCTCCAGCCGTGCCTGCACGTAAAAATGGGACTTTTGTTTGTTAAACAGCCATACGTCTGATTGTTAATTCTGTCCTGCTGCTGTTCCTGAGTCAAGTTTTTATTTATCGCAAGTAATATAGTCATCACAATATTAATCACTGTTATCGAATATCACAGGTTTTCCTAATATTGTGCAGCCCTAGTGAACAGAAGTGACAAGTTACAGTGAAGCCACTTTCAAGCAACTGCATCGGTATCGGTTCCTGGTATAGGCTAACTTTTACAGATACTGTTATCAAATCAAAAGATTTCTTCATAAAGTCCATGCTAAATAATTATTAAACAAGTATTAATAAACAAAGATTTAAAAGTACTACTAAGAAAAAATACAAATTTCACAATCAGTTTTAAAGCTGGTAACTGGTTGTGTAGCGATCAAAACCACAGTGCCACATCCTCAAGTGCAATTCACTCAATGAAAAGTAAAAGATGACCAATACTGGTATCGGTATTGGTGCATCCCTAGAAACAGGTGTTGGGATTTCTATTCAAAGCAGGATGAATCAAATTGAAAGACAAATTTTAAACATCCATCACTGCATTTTATACCATGTACTTTGTTGTATCATAAAATCTCTGCCAGCCAAAACAACAGCAGACACTCATTTTTGTGGAGAATTTGCTTACACATTACACATTGAAATTTAGATTACAGCTTCAAAACAAAAAGTTTACATAAATTCAAAAACTTTCTGATATAACAAGTACAGTCAACAGAATCCTGTGGGATAATAAAGTGCTTGCAATAATTTCCCAGTGAAACAAAAATCAATTGGGCTGTACCTTCTGTTTCCCCACAAAGGAATCTGCCACATTTGTCAGATGCCTGAGATGAATTCTGCATGATTCAAACATTGGCAACAAAACATAGTGTGATAGGGTAAGACCGCGGATAGGATAGAATGATGAAGTTTCATTTTGATCCAGAAAATGGGGTTGATGTAGAGTAGGGTTGAAGAAGACTGCTTTATAAGGGTGGAGAAAGTATGTTTTGTGTCAAAACATCTGGTGTCTTATACTTGAATAAAAATATAATTTATTTTCTCAAACTACCACTCACCTACCTGCATTTCATCTTCAAATACTTAACTTTATTTCCAGTAACTTAAGTTTTTATCTGTAGATGGGAGCAGAAAGTACAAGCCAAACACAAATATGACCAAACACTCATACTATTAACCCATGTGTGACTGGCAGGCTGGGGGTTGGAGCTGATGCAGCACTTGTACATCTCTGAGCTGTTAGTGAGGTGGTCAAAGAGATAGTCAGGTACATAAATATTGGGACATCGACACAATGCTAACATTTTGGCTCTATGCACCACCACAATGGATATCAAATGAAACAAACAAGATATGCTTTAACTGCAGACTGTCAGCTTTTATTTGAGGGTATTTACATCCAAATCCGGTGAACAGTGTAGGAATTACAACAGTTTACATTTGTGCCTCCCACTTGTTAAGGGACTAAAAGTAATGGGACAATTGGCTTCTCAGCTGTTCCATGGCCAGGTGTGGGTTATTCCCTCATTATCCCAATTACAATGAGCAGATAACAGGTCTAGAGTTCATTTCAAGTGTGCTATTTGCATTTGGAATCTGTTGCTGTCAACTGTCAAGATGAGATCCAAAGAGCTGTCACTATCAGTGAAGCAAGCCATCATTAGGCTGAAAAAACAAAAGAAACCTATCAGAGAGATAGCAAAAACATTAGGCGTGGCCAAAACAACAGTTTGGAACATTCTCAGAAAGAAGGAACGCACCGCTGAGCTCAGCAACACCAAAAGACCCGGAAGACCACGGAAAACAACTGTGGTGGATGACCGAAGAATCCTTTAGCTGGTGAAGAAAACACCCTTCACAACAGTTGGCCAGATCAAGAACACTCTCCAGGAGGTAGGTGTATCTGTGTCAAAGCCAACAATCAAGAGAAGACTCCACCAGTGTGAATACAGAGGGTTCACCGCAAGATGTAAACCATTGGTGAGCCCCAAAAACAGGAAGGTCAGTTAAGAGTTTGCCAAACAACATCTAAAAAAGCCTTCACAGTTCTGGAACAACATCCTATGGACAGATGAGACCAAGATCAACTTGTACCAGAGTGATGGGAAGAGAAGAGTATGGAGACGGAAAGGAACTGCTCATGGTCCTAAGCATACCACCTCATCAGTGAAGCATGGTGCTGGAAGTGTTGTGGCGTGGGCATGTATGGCTGCCAGTGGAACTGGTTCTCTTGTATTTATTGAGGATTTGACTGCTGACAAAAGCAGCACGATGAATTCTGAAGTGTTTCGGGCAACATTATCTGCTCACATTCAGCCAAATGCCTCAGAACTCATTGGACTGCGCTTCATTGTGCAGATGGACAATGACCCAAAGCATACTGCAAAAGCAACCAAAGAGTTTTTGAAGGGAAAGAAGTGGACTGTTTTGCAATGGTCAAGTCAGTCACCTGACCTGAATCTGACTGAGCATGCATTTCACTTGCTGAAGACAAAACTGAAGGGAAAATGCCACAGGAACAAGCAGGAACTGAAGACTGTTGCAGTAGAGGCTTGGCAGAGCATCACCAGGGATGAACCCCAACGTCTGGTGATGTCATGTGTTCCAGACTTCAGGCTGTAATTGACTGCAAAGGATTTGCAATCAAGTATTGAAATGTATAAGTCTGATTTATGGTTCTTATTCTGTCCCATTATTTTTGGTCCCTTAACAAGTGGGAGGCACATATGTAAACTGTTGTAATTCCTACACCGTTCACCGGATTTGGATGTAAATACCCTCAAATAAAAGCTGACAGTCTGCAGTTAAAGCACATCTCGTTCGTTTCATTTGATATCCAATGTGGTGGTGTACAGAGCCAAAAATGTTAGCATTGTGTCGATGTCCCAATATTTATGGACCTGACTGTAGATTGGTGTGTGTGTGTGTTACTAATGCTGTCACTGGTTTCAGTAGAGCTGATGAAACTAATCTATTTATCAATGCATCGAGATGTGGGCATAAATACTTATGAATCATTGAAGATGCACTCCATAATCGATAATTGTGGAATATTGACGTTTGTTGTTGTGCTGCAGTATAAATATTTGATTCTAAAACTGCTCCAAAGATGTTAAAAGGTAATATATGGACCCATTATGGATTAATCAACTAAATGGAAGGCAAGATTCCATTTATCCGTCCCGCAGCGCTCCTCTGTGAAAGCGAGGGTGGGGTGGTTGCACACGTTCTGCTGCAGCTTCTCACCAGTATCAGCTGATGGAGGGCTCTAGTTGTACTGCGCCGTTCGTGCCAGCGGACACGGTAGGGTCGGGGAGGGCGGCGGGGCATGACACTTCGCCTGGCAGGTGGGCAAGCAAAGCCTGGCGTGGTGCCAGGCTTATAAAGCGCTGGGGGAAACCCTGCAAACAAACATCATTTTAAAACATATTATGCATTAATAGTACTTTTGCTTGTTTTGATTCTAAGGCTATTATGTCAACAAAAGATATTAAGGACATTACCAGCTGCCAGGGTAGAACCATAAATCCTGGAGAATTGGCAAGCAACAGTTCTGGTTCTGCTGCTGATAAAAGAGCAATAAACAAAGTATAACTGTGGAAGCACTTATTTCCCAGTAAAGCTCTAAATACATGATGCACAAGCAGTTTATTTTTTGTTTTGACTAAAGAAAACACAATGGCTCTGAAAATAACTGACACAAAAGAACTCTGCAAATTTGAATACCTCTTTAATGGGATTTAGCATGTGAGTGTCATTGTGACTTGGTCCATGCTAATCTATTACAGACGTCACATTGATTCTCAGCGAATTCTTGATCTGGTTTCCTCCCAGCAGGAATAATGCACAAGTATTGATTTCTGTTGGCCTCTGAATAAACAGTGGCTGCTCCCATTCATGTCAGAGACAAATACATGCTTTTAAATTTAAGAGTGAGTGTTGCAAGTCTTTCACAATATAGTATGTGGTTATTAACCACATACTATATTGTAACCACTGGTTACCTCTAGAATATACGTAACGTAATAAAATGCTTTGGATATTAGGAATGGATGCACATCTTTTAAACAGTTTCCAGCTGGCTCATCTGCCATACTAGTAGACTGAGAAGTGTAACTCAAGCTTAATTTATACTTTTCCATATGCGTCAGTATGGAGATTTGCAACGCCATAATGTGTCGGCGCAAGGGCTCTCCGACAGGCTTGCAGAGAAAGACGGAGACGTGCCCAAATTTGTAACTATCCGTCAAAAGTGACAGAGACCACAAGCATGTGATTGGTCAGGACACCATTTCCTTTAAATTCGTCAATAGCACTGCCAATGCCCCTCAAAAAATCAAAGATATTTAGCAGCAAACACAAAACAGATTAAAGAATGCCTCGTGGGATAAGTCAGAAAATATTAACGTTTATTCTCCCGTGACTCAAGGAATACAAAGATACGCAACAAGTGTTTAATTTGTGAATGGAAATGATGAGAAATAGGGATTTAGAGGTACTGATTGCATGAAAAGGTGGGGGACAATGAGGGACAATTTTGTTTGTTATAAAAGTCTCTGAAATGCATTAAAACAGTGTAACCGCAATAGTAATTAAGTCATTTTAAAAATTAATAGTAATTTATAAAGTATCTTAAGTTAATTAAAACACTGTAAACAAAATAGTCGTTACTCTCTATTGGACCGCATACGTGACTGTGGTGGTGCCAGAATACCCCAGAAAAGTGCTACGCCTTCTGTTGTCTGGGTGGGGAATTGCTTTGCCACTTTCCCCAGGTGATGGAGAAGTCTGAAGAAAAAACCTCTTTGTCAATGTGTTTGTGTGACTCCACACTTGAGCTGATGGAGAAATATAAATTTGACTCGATACAAATTTTTTTTGCATATTTACAAACCAAAAGTGAAAGGCCAGTTATATTACAAATGTATACACATATATTACAGGATCATGCTCCAATATACCATCATTATCTTCTGGTTTGAAGTGTGATCAGCTATGTGCCATCTAATAATAAAGGCAAGATGATAGTTTATCAAACAAGTTTTAATTAACTTTGTAACCTGTTAATCCAAATGTTACTGTCAAATGGAGGTAGGCACATAAAACCGAAAATAAATTGTACACAAAAATGACTTGTGTTCACAAGAGGCATGGTGACAAGGTTGAACTGCTTCATCTTCCAATCTTAACTCAGGAAATGGCAGGACACACCTAGATACGCCTCTGTACTACGGCTGGTCCACACATCAGGGGATCATTGACAGCCCTGAGGGTCTGTTTTATCATAAAGATAAAATATATTAAAGTTAGTATATTTACTAGATTAATAATTCTGTTTAATAGAGTAAGTTATGCTTTAAAATGTTTAAGTTTCTTGATTGTTCAGTTAGCAACATTTTTATGTAATCATAAAATGCATTTTATTCTTTATATTCTATTTGTGTCCAGAGAGAAACAGACAAAAACGTGGCGCGCGCGCGCGCGCACACACACACACACACACACACACACACACACACACACACACACACACACACCTTAAAGGTTGTTTCATATTTTTTTTCCATCATGGTGGTAAAATGGGATCGGCCCGGTAGATGGTTGTCGTGGTATCCTGGGTTTAGCTGCTTGATGATCTCTTTGAAACCTTGATACCGACAATGGGCAGGGGTCTAATGACCAACATGCTCACAATGGCCTCGGTCAGGACATTAGCTTGCTGAGGTGTGAACGTAACAAAGTCGTCCATTGAAGAGGAGCACTTTTATTAATGTAGCGGGATGAAATAAATCATTAGCGTTTGTAATTAGAGCAAAAATACATGACATACAAACGTGTTCTAAAGGTAATAAAATCACCACTGCTACTGGTGTTGCTACGCCTATGTTAGCAGCTAACAAGAGGTAAACTTACCGAGGCTACTTTTCATTCTCCGCCGTGACTGGCTTCCTTTTAAGACTCATGCATCATCAATGTGCTCCCATGAAAGAAGAGTTTCACTTAGCAGAGTTTGCACTCTACGGGTCTTTCTTTGTATATTGCTCCCAAACTTCTTAGCTACGTTGCCGACTCGCCATGTTTTCTTTCTCTGGTGACGAATGCTGATCTGGATGGCCACTACTGCGTATGCGCCTCGAAGCTAAAGCGGCGTCTGAGCAAAAATGCGGAAGCAAACGTGCCGCAGCAGGCGAGATAAAAATTTTTTTTATAAAATAAACAACGCCTGATACCACTGATGACACTGTGTAGGGGACTTGGTGAATGGCTGAATTGTGAAGCACAATAAGAGGAGCCTCCTGGTGGGCAGTGGAGACTAGAGGCTATGCTGTTGCACATCATGGTTTTTAGTTTATTCAATATGCTATCGCACTTTGTCCATTAGATCACAAATCCCAACACATGTTCATAAAATACAACACTGGCAATCTCAGTGTTAAAACTATGCAACAGCACTGAATATTTTTAGTATGGTAGCAAAAATTATTATAGGTTGTTCCTTTGCTGGAAATGTTTGACAAAACTAAATTTTAACCATGTAACAAACATTTAGTGAAGGACTTTAAACTCACATTTTGGTTGTAGTCATGGTACTCTGGCACCTAATGATACTGACATCTAACAAAAAGCAGCTAAAACAAAACTTTCAATAAAATATGAACACTGAGAAGGATTCAAACCTCAGACATAAATGGTGAATGGCTGCAGTCATTTTCATAAACCAGTAGCATTGTCATGTAAAATGCATTTATCAATTAGCATAGTATTGAGTCATTGTTTTAGCTTTTAGTCTAATTGCACACCTCCTTTTTTCATACCATCAAATGATGATGGTATGAAACTTTGGTTTCTGGGAATCAGCCTAATAAAACTAAACTATTTTGACACTACTGAAGTGACCTCTGGAGGCTTGCATGTTGCACCAACCCTCACAGGGGCCACTCCTTCAGGTTTTGCTGGTACATGACCCAGACAAGACAGTTGTTGTGGTCTGTCGTTTCCTTTACGGCACAGTTCGTGTTACTTGTGTCACCTGTTATCTCACTGTTAACCAAGTGTGTTCGTGAGAATGTAAACACTCTTGTGTGTTAAACCAGAAAACAAACTGGACATGTGTTGCATCACAGAATAAAGACCATTGTCATGTTATGATAGTAGGCTGGTCTGGAATGTAAGACCGCTCGCCGTCAGAGCTACGTTGTTGATGTTTTCCTCTCTTACTGACGAACATAAATTAACACTCATCCAGTATTCATTTGCCTCCATTTTGCTTTTTATATTCTAAACAGCTTTGCAGCTGGTTAGAAAGTGTATCAGTCACTGAAAACAATTTCTTGGTCCACACTGCTGAATATGCAGAGATTCAAGCTTTTTAAAAACATGCGAGAAGCTCATATGTGACTTTAGCATTCAACTCAAATAATAATAATAGTGTCCAGAAAGCCAGGCTTTTGTTTGGCCTTTTTAAATGTCATTTACTTTTAGGTTAGCAGAACCTCAAACTCAAACAAAATGGCTTGTTTATTAAGCAAATAATAGAAAAGAAAATACTAGTTAATTATTATAAATAAAAAAAAATGTAGATGTAAAACATTGATACCAAATAAATTACCACACCAATTTCCCAAAAGAGCATCTAATAACACAAATCATTTCTGGTGCAATAAAATAGTGTTACAGGCAGAGGGGGCCACTTCCTCATGTAGCTGATTAAATCTAACCACCTTCAGAACTCTGCCATCTGATGGCAGCGTTTCACTTCTGTGTTTTATGTTTGCTTTTCTTGTAAATTAGTTCTGAAATCCAGTATTTTGGGATTTTCTTTAGCTTCAATAACACAGATTTTTTTTTACTTTTGAGCAATTCTATTGCAGTGCTTCTTTTCCCCCTACATAGCATTCATGTCAAGCTTGTGTTTAGGATAGTCACCTTTCTGTCTTTGTCCTTTTGGCCAGATGCTGCAGGACTGTCCCAAGGCCCGCAGAGAGGTGGATCTCCACTGGAGGGCATCACTTTGTTCCAACATTGTGCGTATCGTTGATGTTTATGAGAACCTCTACCAGAGCAGGAGGTGTCTGCTTATTGTCATGGAGCAGTGAGTATACAGCACTTTCTCTGTTGCTCTCTCTCTCTCTTTCACCTGTCCACATATGTGAATATTTATTTCAGGTATGCATTATATTACTTTATATATATTATATTACGTCTCTGCTTGAAAAAAATGTTTCATGTATTTTAAATGGGAAGACTTTAAAAATAACCTGTTCACATCTAGTTCTTACCTTTAAAGAGACAATGTGTATTTTTTACTGTTGATCTCTGGAAACATCCATCAAAATTTGTTAAATGAATTAAATGATGCCGAGTTGTTGAAAAATACTGGCATATTTTTATCTATAACCATAATAATCTGGTCTAAAATACGAGGGAGTGGGTGTAAGTCTCTGGGCAATGCCATACTAGTTGCCATGTTTCGCTCGTTATTTAATACGAGTTTTAAAGAAGAAACTCTGGGCGGTGTGAGGTGAGTTTTTAAGAAATAAAGACACGTCAAACACAACACTCGTCTGTATGAGAGTGTGCTGCGCAAATCAAAGACATAAATACGTAGATGCCCCATTGGGCGCTGGAGACTGTAACTGCGACACCGCCATGTTGGATGGGTCTCCTCACTCTCCAAAGCCAATGCAGAGTGAGCAACTGTGCCTGTTTCTGTGCAGCCTACGGTATGGTTACATCAACCAGCGTACAATTGAAAAGAGATCACATGGGATTACTAGTGACTTTTCTGCCCTACCTGATAGGATTTGATATTTAATATTTATTTAATTAAATTATATTTATCTTGTGTTTGATTTTGTGAAAAATCCTAATGTACTTATTAGTTGGGTAAGCACCTCCCTCAGCAGAAACGATGCACTGGGGGCTAATCTATCTAAAATGGCAGTCGGCCACTACGGCGTCTCCAATAGACAGCGACAGTCGACGGGGCATCTATGTATATATGTCTGTGGCGTAAATACCCTGTGAAATAATTGTATACATTATGCTAGATCAGCAGCCTGTGATGGCACCTGGTTCTGCTCACTATAGGAGCCGCTTCAGATATTAAATAAATAATTAATATACTGAAAATTAATCGAATCGAGCCCTTCAAAACACTGAACCGAACCAAATAAGAGTTTAACCTAGTTACACCCCTATATAATAGTAATAACAGTAATTGTGGGAATAATAATTATTATAAAACTACTACTACTACTTGTAGTAAAGTGGTCATTTGACAAGGTGGTTGTTAGATTTAATTTTTTCCAGTTTTGTTCAAATCAGATATTTATTTACGTGTTGAAAATATATAAATGTCTCATAATGGGATTTTTTTTTTAGAAACAAGAAATCTTTATATAGAAAGCTGTGTTACTGAAGCTAAATAATACCAGTTTTTCTTTCTCTAAAAAAATCAAACAAGCAAACCCAGTTCATACATTTTTAATAAATATTTTGTTTTAATACATAGGATTAAATCATATAATTTATTTGTGATTAAATGTTTTTCCTCACTTTATTCTCATACCTGTCCTCAGATCTTTGTATTGTCCCAAAAGTGAGAATTTAAACCATACTATTAACACGAGAGATGCTGTTTATTTAAATGAAAATCTTTGTTTTTTAAATAAATGTGAGCTACTTTTTTATTTTATTTATTCAGTTCTGGAATTGTAATTAGAGTTTTTAAATGGAACATGGAATATTATTACACATACAATAAGACTTTCAGTCCAGCTTCTGCTTGTTAAACAAAACAATTCAGTGAATTATTCAAATTTCTATTTATTACTGACCACAGTTATTGGGGAGGCGAGTAAGTGAGTTTTGCTTTCTGAACCAATGATTTGCTCTGAGTACCTTAGCAGGTAAATTATTGTAACTCAGCTCTGGATGGTCCTATTTCTTCTAAATGAGCTTTGTGTTATTTCCTTAGCTTACTATTTCCATCTTGTAGCATTTTAACTCCCTCCCCCGTTAACTCCTTACACGTGCACACACTTGATGTGTGGTTATGATTGCGCTACAGAGGAAGACGTGTGTGCTGACACGCTCACATGTTGTGGTGATGATTAACTTCCTTGATCTAATAAGCTCAACATAAAGGGCTTAAATGTTCTTCTTATGAAATCAAAACACTTCCTAGAATATAACACTAATAGAAGTAGTACTGCACACATCTTTGTCCTACTTGCACTGACTCATAGAGCGAGTCTGACCTATATTCTACTGGTTGTCCCACGTTGTGTAAAGGGTCACATTGCCACAATGTCAAATAAACACCATCGTGTAGGAATTTCAGCTTGACAGTCACCTGCCTTATAGGTGAAATAAAATGTTGCCTAAAGCATTTAATTACAAATAACAGAAGGTGATGTGATCAGTGTTGAGGTAAATACTTTGTAAAAGTAGTCACAAAATACTGAAAGCTTGCTTTAAATTCCCACTGAAATGAAAATCATGTCTTTTCTGCTTTTAACATGTTTGAGACATTTTTCTTGTGCTACAGGACATATCTAAAGAAATGTAAGCTCAAAATTGCATTTCTGAGTATTTCTGCGTTCAAATAGCCGTGAATCAGTGGCAGATGAAGAAATTCAGTCTAAAACTTGTGTCAATTATAATTGTTTTTTACAGTAAAACAGTAAAATGTATTACTGTGTATACTGTATTATTGTACACTAACTAATACAGTAATAAGATGCCCACTAACAGCCATTAAACATCCAAATAAGACACATGGGCACGTTGCTAACGCATTTCTTCAATGATTTTATCGATTATTTTTTTGTTGCAGCCCTAGTGATTAGCTCACATTGTTAGTAATTCAGGAGCATGCGGAGACGGTTTAAAAGACAACCGTAGATCCTGGCCCACGACTGAGTCATCAATGGACTGTGGCCAGACTGTATATTCTACACAGCGCGGGGACACGCATTGACCGAAGTTTTTCTGTATTCATCTTTCGGGTGGAAAGTGGAAAACACACAAATATTCAAATGGTACTACGAAAGTAACTGCATTCTAAAGACCGTGTTTAAAAATAGTACCTTAAACAAAATACAGTTACTCATAATTGGTACTCTAAATACTTAACAGCAGTACATGTAATCCATTACTCCCCAACACAGTGTGTTAGAATGTAATTCAGGATGTTAGATGACCAACAACTGCTGGTTTACATTTAAGTAAAAGATGACAACGTTCTTTAAAAACAAAATGTGGAACATTTGATCAAACACAAGATGTGCTTACAAAGAGTTTTAGTGTCTTTGTTTCATTATCCTTGTAGATAAGGCATCTTCACACCTCAGGTTGCACGTTAGACGACGTGGGTTGATGCGTGTTAGGACGTTAAGATTTTCTGCTGTTTTAGTGTAACCACGTGCACCTTGATCAAAATCATCACTTTTCATAAATAATCCATGCGTTGACATTTTTCAGAAACCGATCAAGTGGGTTGGGTTGAGAGGCTTTAAGAATAGCTCCTACCACATTTAAAGGGTGTAAAGTGCATTAACCAGGGATTGCCTTTCTGCGTCGAGCCTCTGGTGTCTCTTTTCTCAGTAAGCAAAAATGTGGAGACGTTTGTGTGGCTGTGGTTTGGCAGGGGTGTCTCTTGGTTCTGAGTTCTGCTCTCCTGTAACCAGCTGCAGGGCTGAAGAACCGCTCTTTGGTCTCATGAGACATTCAACACAGCTATTAGAAAATGTAACTGATGATTTGTCCTGAAACTTGCAATCATTTACTGAAAAAACCCAAACTTAAATGAAACTTAAAAGTGAGGATAAGTTTGGTAAACTCAACTGAGGTAACTAATCATTAGTTTAACACTTGTCTTTGTTAAGACCTGCTACCTTTTCTCTTATTCAGCCTTTTCTAAAGCGAGCTGTGGAAGTCCTCTTAGTTTCTGTGGTTATTATACTGATTAGCTATGCTAGTTTCAGTACCTTAGCTCTGGGCATCGGAGTACATTTTGTCCTTACAATCCAACAAAATACTGTCCCTAACAAGCTTTGACCTAATAAATGCAGAACAAATACAGTACTTTCACAGTACTGGAGGAATAATGCATGAAACACCTACCCCTAACCCTAATATAGAATTATTTTTCCAAATCTGGAAAAAACAAAAAGAAATAACACCTTTGTCATGTGAATGAAAAGATTTTATGATTTGTTTAAAATGACACCAGAATTGAACTTTCTCTGCTTATTTTGCGATCAAGTGGAATTGAATTCACTCACTAGGCTGTGTTTTGTTTAAAATATGAATTACTTGATAATATTTGTAGCTGCAACCTTTGCTGACTCTTGGCCGGGACTCCCTTGAAAATTAGGTTTTCAATCTCAATGGGACCTTCCTGGTTAAATAAAGAGTAAATAAAATAAAGTAAAATTTCTGAGGTGTTTTATACATTATGCGCATGCATTTGTCTTCTGTGAAAAACTTAAGCCATAAGCTATAAATCTATAATCTAAAATTTAATGCCCAATACTAAATTTCTTAAAAATAAAACTAATTCTGAATGAATCTGCAATTGAACTCACTGTTCAGTGTTTGAACGAAAAATGTTTTTTTGCTTACTCTAAAAAAGTGCTGCTTTCAAACATCATCATTACCTTCTCAGTGGCCTAGTAGTAGTGTGAGTTCTGTTTGAATCGGTCTTGTTGCAGCATTATTTATAGTAGTCAGAAATGATGGTTAACACCTAGAGAAATGTATTCCAGTTTGTTCTAAAATAAAATGTTTTATTTTATTTTAATTACCTTAAAAGACTCAAAGTCTCTTTTTACACTTTATATTTATTTAATCAGGATCGTTTGTCAAGTCGACGCCAGAAACAATGAAACACAACTTGAATATTAGAGGAACAACAAGGCTTTATTCAACCAGCATTCATACAAGTTATCAATCATGAACAAAACATTTCTCTTACCGTTGCTTATGGGTGGAGAGCTGAACACCCCAGTTAGAAAACGTAATCCATGAACCTCGTCAAATAGAATCCTTCAAACAGCTCTAACAGCTCTGAGCTCTGCTCTGCTCCTTATACATTCCCTGATGTGCGTGCAAAGCTGCACACCTCCACCAGGATTACCTTGATTACATCCTCATGATCACATTATGTTCGGCTCTCCTTGATTACATCCTCATGATAAGTGTGATTGACAAACAGTAGTGATCAATAACTTGTATAAAGCAATTATACAACAGATGACAAGTTCATTTTTATTACATTCCACTCTTGAACTTTTCATCTAATTTATGTAACATATCCATCACCATTTCCCCATCAAAACCAACGTCATTTATAACATACCTTGTAGTTCCACTTTAATTTTCATCGTAGTCTTTGCATTATTACCCAATTTATTTCTCTTCTTAATCGAATAACATACCAACAAATAATAAGATTACACAATGTTAGAATGCTGATTATAATTAATGCTGCAATCATAGGTGG
Source organism: Nothobranchius furzeri (assembly GCF_043380555.1). Classification (NCBI taxonomy): domain Eukaryota; kingdom Metazoa; phylum Chordata; class Actinopteri; order Cyprinodontiformes; family Nothobranchiidae; genus Nothobranchius; species Nothobranchius furzeri. Next base: position 50,945,710 of record NC_091743.1, on the reverse strand, counting down.
AATTAGCACTTTATTAGCGGTACTCGACATGCCTGTAAATATATCCCACCAATGATGAGCGGAAGCCTGTTCAATCAATGTAGCAACATGTTTTATTTCCCCTTGTGCCACAAGAGTAGACACCATGAGCCTGGAAAGGTTGGACCTATGAGAGTCAATCAATTTTGCCACTTCAGTGGAACCATCCAATGCGCATTTGAATCGTTCCAGTGAGAGTGTCCAAGGGGAGTGTAAAACCTCCCATTGTATCTTAGTCAGCCGACTAGATACAGTGTAATTACTCAACCAATAGGTCACGTTATTCCATTCCCACATATGTATACCCTTGAGACAACCTGAAAAGGGAACTGAAGGTACCTGTGGGGAATTGGTCATTGTAGCCACGCATAAGGTGTTAGGACCCACCTGCCAAAACTGTTCCTCTGGGGGTGTGACCGTCCAATCACAGAGTACGACCCTTGAATCAGTGAAACATGGATTGCTATGTCCTTTTACCAATGGGCAGGCTAAACCCTTATCAGTCTCATCACAGTGTTTTACTTCATATGTTCGATTTGTTTTAACATCCCACCACTCTCCACTAACATGGAGATACCAAAACCCTTTAGTGGTTATCACCGGCAGTATCTGATATCTACACACAGTCATTACTGATGTCATATTATACTGATCCCAGTATCCAGTACACATAGATTTATTACAAATCGTCATTTCTGCATGTAGCTGTAGCCATAATGAACTACTGATGTTCCATAATGTTCGCCATGCATGATAGTTATTACTCATTACCTGTATTTGAAACCTATTTCTCTGTGTCTCAGCATGAATAGTCTGCAAGGAACAGACTGTCCAATTACCTATGTGTGACAAATTATGCAATGCATCATAAGTTTCATTCCAAAGCTTTAGATTCCATTTAAATACACTTTTCCACACATCACTTCCTTCTAGCTGACTAGATACAGTCGAAGGCATCCATCTTGCAGTCTTGGTGACAGCTTGTGCGGTGTATTCTCCAGTGTTGGACAGCATAGTTCGTGTTACCTCATTGTTTGCTGTGTTAGCCAGACCATACAAAGTTCCAGTTCCTCCTAGCACGGTGTCATACCATGCTCGCCTCCTCCTGTTGCAAGGCGGAATAGGAGGGAATTTCACAGTCCATCGCACATATTCGGCTACCCTTATTTGTCCCATTTGTTGACAAGTGTGAACCAGGGGAGCTACAGCTGTCTGCGTAGCTCTAGCTGTGTCGGGCAGCACCCAGAATATGTACAAATAGGCGCGTCCTCCTGTGATTACAGTTCCATTCCTGATCCGGAAATCGCGATCAACCTTCATACTCCAATTTGTGCCATTTTGTATGCAAGTACCATTCCCCTGATGGTATGCACAGATGCACGCTGCAGAATTAAAGGTTACTGTTGATCCTTGAACCAACACCCCCGGGCTGATCACCCTTCCTCGGATTTTAAGACATCCTCTGCACCGGTACATCTTACCGGTAGATGTTAGGTTTCCCAAGTAGCAAGCGTCATTTGCTCTGCATGTGAATGTGCCTTGAGTGCGGTTGGACATACTGCTAACCAATTCCAGATGGCCCATGACCCCTTCTTCCAACACTTGTCCTTCCGTGAGCCCCCAACAGAAATGTGCCCTCAGTGCGATGACAGCGAGGACATGGAGGACGATGACCAAACATCCGACACCACCAGGTCCGCGGAGCCCATCCATCGCCTCGACAAAGGTTCAATCCTTTTGTAGGGGAAGGGGACCCAGTCAACCACCGTCACTCAGACACCCGCCTATGGGATACATACAAAACTGCAGATAGAATGACAAGCATTAATTTTCTCTCCTGTAACATTTGTTTATCGGAATATTAATCCATTTTTCCTCTCCGGGGAACAATACACTTACCACAGCATCTTTTCCCTGTGCAATAATCTCTCCAGCTCTGGGAGGACCATTGAGCTGCTCCACCCACACTTTTGCCCCCGCAGTAAAGTCTGATGATTCAAACCCAATTTCACCCCTCTGAGTGATAGTGGTAGGTTTAGTAATCTCTTCAACTTTGGACATTACACACCGTTTGATTACTAACTGAGCTATCTTGTCTCCTTTTTCCAGTACCAACGGTTCTTTACCTGTATGCTGACACACCACACCTATTTCCCCTTGATAGTCTGAGTCTATTACCCCAGCTAAAATGGTTAGACCCCTCAAAGCTAAACCACTTCTTGGACACACATGAGCATAAGTTCCTGGTGGACATTGTATTCCCAATCCTGTTTTTACCACTGTCACTTTATTGGTTACTAAAGTGATGCTTTCCAAGATTTTAAGATCTAATCCCACAGAGCCCGCAGTTGCTCTAACAGGGAGTTCTGCCTCAGAAGTTAGTTTCCACATTCGTATAGGAGGGTCAGTAGAAGTTGTTTCCCTTCCTGCCCTGGCAACCATTAGCATCAGTGGAGTAACTCCATCCCCCACGGGTCTGTTATTTAACTGATGTACTGCCCTAGTCAGATTTTCTCTCCATTTGTCCAAAGAATTAATAACCGATAGTTTCCTTAGTTTCTCTTTCAGTAACCCATTCATTCTCTCAATGAGTCCACTAGCTTTCGGGTGATATGCTACATGATAGATCCATTCTACCGCGTTGTTCTCTGCCCATTCTTTGACCTTATTTCCAGTGAAATGGGTACCATTATCAGTCTGAACCTGCAAAGGTAGTCCATAATAGGTCTCTATTAATGACAGACATTTCAATGTAGCCTCCTGATTGGCGTTATGACACGGATGCACCACCAGTACCCCTGACACCGTATCCACGGCTGTGCATGCATACTTACAGTTTTTACTTTTTGGCAATGGTCCAATGAAATCAATCTGCCAACACTGTCCCGCTTGTTTACCTTGATGTATCTGTCCCTGTATATGTCGAGGGATTCTCTTTTTCTGATGTTGACAAGGTTCACAATCTTCTATGGCAGTTTTAATATCATCAATGATGAGATCTATTCCTCTGTCCCTCGCCCATTTCAATGTTCCCTGCACACCCCAATGTCCAGCAGTAACGTGAGCCCATTTGGCTAATCCAGGACTTGATTGTCTTACAGCCTGAATTTTCACTATCTTATCTACAGTCTGATTATGCAGGGATTCAGGATCATTGTTATTAGTATGAGCATCCACATGTAATACTGACACAGGAATATTTTGGCATTTCTCCCAAATGTCCTTCCATAGGTCAGCTCCCCAAACCTCTTTTGAATGTATCTTCCATTGTGTAGCATGCCAAGTTGGCATCCAAGTTAACATTCCTTGGGCTACTGACCAGGAGTCAGTATAAATACTTACTCCCTGCACCCCAGCCGTCATTATTACCATGTGTACTACTTTCAACTCCGCCCATTGACTACTCTTTCCTGTCCCTGTGAGTTCCATAACTTGTTGTGTACCAGGGTTAAATGCCCCAGCCTTCCATTTCCTGGTTCCTGCCACATATTGACAGGAACCATCAGTGAACCAGGCTCGCTCCTGCTGCTCTGGGGTGAGTTCGCTCCATCTTACCCCCAGTTTCACAGGAGAATCCTGGATTGGTTTTACCTCAAAAGGCACTTCATCCATTTCTGGAACGTCTGCCACTTGCTCGTGGAGCATTGATACTCCTTTTTCTACAATGTTTCCCTTTATTTTATCAGGATTGCCATGAATTACCGAGGCCTCCGCCCCAGTGTCAACCAATGCCATTACTGTCTGTACTGATTTTTTCCAATAAATCTGTAATTCCACATGTGGTCTGATATCATTTATTGACCATCCTGAGGCACTGGCAACAACCTGAGCTTGACCTTCATCCTATTCATCATCATGTTCCCTTCGGTGCTGTTTTTTCTTTCTACGCTTCACTGCCGCCACCTGATAACACTCATCTGAACTCTCCTCCTCTGAAGATTCCTTGGGAGGGGCGGAAGGTTCAGCAGGCTTCGACGCCACCTCCCTGATCACATTCTGCAACATTCCAACCAATTCTGACACAGACATCCTGTCGTCCTTTTCAGGACAATGTCTGAACTGACAATGGACCTTCAGTCCCATTTGGCTGCATTTCTCCATCAATGCATTAGTGGGCAATCCATCAATCTCCTCAAACGGCACTCCCGCTTGTCGCAGTGCCCTCCACAGATCTGTTCTAGAGGGGCCCATTGCCCCCCCTTTACGACCCCTTGAATGTGGATCAATCCTGGGTTTATTTTCAGTTCTAGCTCCCTCTCTCCTCGTCTCAGACCAATCACCCAGCGTGGTGAGTTCGCCAAGACGATCTTTTATCGCGGCAAAAGTCTGGTCTGCCGCGCCAAACAACAAGCTGGTCACCATGGGTTTATAATGTGGTGGGGCATGTCTGATGAGGTGATCTCTAGTTGCCTTAGAGATGTTACAGTCCACCACTCCAGCTCCCCCGTTTTGAGCCACTTGCTCTCTAATAGTGAGTCTGGTGAGCCGCTGAATGGCATCTCTCACTGTCTGCCATTGCCCTTTAATCTCAGACCAGTCCGCCGTGGTAGGATAGATTACATGACATGCCAGAGCATATGCATCCCCCACATTGAAATCTTCATCAGCTGGCAATGCCCGGACTGTAGCCCGGTATTCAGCATTTATCTGTGCATCAGTACTTAATCCTGAAAATCTCATGGCATCACCGGCATCTATGGCTATATCACACGCGCCATCCTCCATAAGGCGATTAAGCCAGGAGTCAGTTGGTTCGCCTGGGCGCTGTTTCAGCTTCCCATTCATGTGATTTAACTCATCTTGTGAATAATCCTCTAGCGTTGTTAGCAGCCTAGGGGCGGGTTGTGGCTGCTGTTGTAACATCCTTCTTATATTACCCGCCTCATCGAGTTCCGGCCGTCCCTGATCATCCACCATATCTACCAGTATTGGTGGAATAATTTGCTGTTCTCGCCGACGCCTAGTAATAGGTCTTTGTTCTGACATCTTTATCCCCTGTAATGATGGATACAAGGGCTGAGGTGGTGGGTCAGGTTTAATCGCCCACTCCTCCTCCTCATCATCCCCCCAAAGATCCCCGTTCCATTTCTCTGGGTTCCAATCTTCACCAACATTCTTTACAAACGCCCGGATCTGAGCAGGACCTGCTCTACGAGGTCGCTTCTTTTCCTTCCTTTGCGCTCGAGACACAAAAGTCAGCGTTTTATCCAAAACATTCTGAGCATGCTTTAGCTCTTTCCCCATCACACACACTCTCTGCTCAAACTCTGAGCATGATTTTTCAACTTCTTCAGCATGGATTTTCTCCTGCGCCGCTCGCTCTCTACAACTGCTCAATTCTAACTCCTGTTTTTTCCATGCTTCTGCAAAAAGCCACATCATATCTCTCACTCCTGCCAGCGGCGCTTTTTTTTTTACTTCTATCCGCGTCAAACGGTCCAGCACCACGGCGGGGCTGACCACTCCATTTAACTCTCCCCACGGCCCAGGGCGTCCACCGCGCTGCCTTAACATATCACCAATGGATCGGAACTCCTCCGTTTCCCAGCCGGGAATCGGCACGGGAATCGGCGTTCCCTCCCCAGAAGCACTCGGCTCCTTTTTGCTTCTCCAAAAACACTTCATTGTTGCTGGAATAGCTTGACTGATCCTGTTCGTGACGCCAAAAATGTTCTAAAATAAAATGTTTTATTTTATTTTAATTACCTTAAAAGACTCAAAGTCTCTTTTTACACTTTATATTTATTTAATCAGGATCGTTTGTCAAGTCGACGCCAGAAACAATGAAACACAACTTGAATATTAGAGGAACAACAAGGCTTTATTCAACCAGCATTCATACAAGTTATCAATCATGAACAAAACATTTCTCTTACCGTTGCTTATGGGTGGAGAGCTGAACACCCCAGTTAGAAAACGTAATCCATGAACCTCGTCAAATAGAATCCTTCAAACAGCTCTAACAGCTCTGAGCTCTGCTCTGCTCCTTATACATTCCCTGATGTGCGTGCAAAGCTGCACACCTCCACCAGGATTACCTTGATTACATCCTCATGATCACATTATGTTCGGCTCTCCTTGATTACATCCTCATGATAAGTGTGATTGACAAACAGTAGTGATCAATAACTTGTATAAAGCAATTATACAACAGATGACAAGTTCATTTTTATTACACAGTTATGAAGTAGCTTGCTATCTAGAGACTTTAGATGTCTTGTCTGACAGATTTTATATCAGTTTACAAATAATGAACCAACATGTCTTTGTCCTGGCCTCCCAGGAAACCACAGAGCACCTTAAAGACAGTGGGGGGAGAAAAAATCCATTGCATAGTAGGTCTGAACGATTTTAGGAAAAGATTGATTTGCTATTTTTCCCAGCAGAAAATGCGATTTCGGTTCAATTCACAATTTTCTGCAAACAAAGGTCCAACGCTATCCTGCCAAGCCATCCTGTAGATTAGGTGAAAATATGGTCTAGATTCTAATCTAGTACAACAAATCATTCACATTAATATTTACTGTTTAATCATACAATAAAACAGTTAAAGCTATTAATATTTTCTCCCATTATCGTTTTTTTAATGTGTTTGTGAAGCAACTTGTATTTGTGATTTTTATCTAGAGAGGAGCTTTCTAAAAACATGTTCTACTCCAAAATGCATGGAGGAAATCTGTAGGTAGAAATAGCTTTTAAATGTATTAAATAACAAAAAATGCACAGTTTCCCTGCATTACCAAGGCTGACTGGCTGCACGTTTTTCACAGCCGTCTGATAGTTTTTCCTCACTAAAACATCAGTCCCGGGAGAGAGACGCACGCATTCTGACACCTTAGCTTGTTTGAACTAACGTGTGCCATCGGAAACATTCAAGCCAGTTTTAAAAGAGAAGTTGAGCTTTCAAGTTAACTAAAGTGAGCGACTCCGCACTCGCGCTGATGAAGCATAAACCAAGCTTTTAGAAATCAGCCTGAATCTGCTCCGATGTGGGAGGAGTCTCTCTCTCTCCCTTGCTCAACTACGTTCTCTCTCTCTGTCCCGGGCTCACCTACGGTGCCGTTATTATCGGCTCTAGCAGCGCTGTGTGTGGGAACATAAAACAGGGAAAATAACCTGAATATGCAGCTCTGACAGCTGTGGAGTTGGGCTCGGCTCTGGACGGTACACCCCACCCCCCTCCCGTGCGCTGGCTTTTGCCGCCGCCATAACACGGGGAAAACCCTGGATGTAAAAAAAAATTACACAACTGATCCCCGATCAGTCAAAACCGCTAAAACCGCAGCTTTGACGGTCACGTGATCGTGCTGTTTGAAATCGCAATTTCAGTCCAAAAACGATAGATCGTTCAGCCCTACTGCATAGTCATCGAATCAACTATTGGGATCATTTTGATAAAGTGATGCACCCTAGGATTAAATCTTTAAACCTTAAAGGCCTGTCCTTATTTATTTTATTATAAAGCGTAAAGTTTTTCTTAGGAATTCTATCCAGCTTCCATTGGGTTCCTCACCAGTAAAGAAGGTTTCTGCTGCACCCCGTCCTTTTGGGAATAGTTAGTCACATTAAAACCTGCTTGTGTTTCTCTAGTAGGAAATCAATCCCAAAGCACCAGTGTGGAACCATTTTATTGGCTTTGTTCCAATGTGCCAGCTGTAATACTTGATAGAATTGACCTTTGCATGAAACAAAAGGTTTTTTATTTTTTAACTAAACGGCATGTTAAGTCGTGTGTTTCTGTGTTTACAGTATGGATGGTGGCGAGCTTTTTAGTAGAATTCAGGACAGAGGAGACCAGGCCTTCACAGAGAAAGGTAACAAGCCCTGGCCGGACCTAAAATCTGCAGCTACATGAAGTACTAATATGTGAAAAAAGTGCACCTTCTAATAGTTGTGACATTTGTCATGTTTGTGTCGGCCACAATCCATTAGTGAATGATTTTAAACAAACTTTGTGTGTCATTGTAGAGGCTTCTGATATTATGAAGAACATAGGAGAGGCTATCCAGTTCCTACATTCAATCAATATTGCTCACAGAGACGTCAAGGTTTGTGTTTAATTAATGTGGTTTTATATTAAATGACCCATGTCTCCAGTTACTGACCTGTTTCTGTTGATTTTGTCGTGGGTTTCTGAATGCAACAGCCAGAGAACCTGCTGTATTCTACAAAGAGGCCGAGCGCTATGCTCAAACTCACCGACTTTGGCTTTGCTAAGGAGACGACCTCACACAACTCTTTAGATACTCCCTGCTACACGCCCTACTATGTTGGTAAGAATGCCCATTCTGATCTGTTCTGTTGGGTTTTGTCATTAGCTCACTCTGTGTTCATGCTCCAATCTCTGTTTGCAGCTCCAGAGGTTCTCGGCCCGGAGAAATATGACAAGTCATGTGACATGTGGTCGCTGGGCGTCATTATGTATATCTTGTATGTCTGCCTTTGTGTGATTTACAGCATGGTTGATTATTCAGTGCCATAGCTGATGTTATCGTTCTTAATATTTTAACAGGTTGTGTGGGTACCCTCCATTTTATTCTAACCACGGGCTGGCTATCTCTCCTGGGATGAAGAAGAGGATCAGGATGGGCCAGTATGAATTTCCCAACCCCGAATGGTCCGATGTATCAGAAGAAGGTACAGAGCTCTCCCTAATGCCAGCTCACCGTAGCCTCCATCCTTCCCAGATGTTTAGGACCCCCATAGCCCTTGTGCGATTTATCAAAAAGGATCAGAAGACACATTTCTTTCTTCATAATACACACCTGCTGAGGGCTGGTTGAGAAGGACTGTTCAGGGAAGATTCACATGACTTCAAAGCATTAAAAAAATCAGAAATGGTTTCAGCAAAACTCATAGAAAGTCCTGTAATTTCATGTTATTTCATAAATTATAGATCGTAATAAAACTTTGTTCTAATAATGTCATTTTTAAGTGAACACATCCAGTGCTAACGGGGGGAGTTTTACTTGATTTCAGTCTTTAATATGGATATTCTCACTTTCCTAAAATATTTGATTACCTCCGTATCGATTTTGTAAACATCTTATGTAAACACAACTTCGAAGCTGATCTTAAGTCAGATCCAGGAATTGAAACCGATTCAGAGGTTTCCCTGCGTTTTTACTGCTGAAAGTTAGTTTCTGTTTTCTGACTAATTTGATGGTTTTAAAAAGAAATGAAAATTGGAGCTTTGATATCTAATTTCTCTCTAAATGATGCCTGCAGTAGTGAAACGAAAACATCGACAACGTTTTCTAACTTCACTGCATAAGTTGGAGTTGGATAATCCTGTTCATCGTAGATCTAGGCCCCGGAAAATCTGGTGAGGGAAAAACAGAAGAAAAAGGCATCTAGCAGCTTCCTTCAAGGCACCTCCAGCTTTAGATATAAGACGTCACTAAGAGAGTTATTAATCTTTTATGTTAATGTAGTTTAAACTATTGGAAAACAAATTATATTTACGGTTTTATCCTTTATTGCTACTCTCCTGTGTTTGATCCGGGAAGTAACTCTAGAACAGAGCTCAGAAAATGAAGTTTAACATTTAAAATCCCATCTTGTGTCCGCAGCTAAACAGCTGATCAGGACCCTCCTGAAGACCGAGCCCACCCAAAGGATGACTATTGCAGAGTTTATGAATCATCCATGGATCAATGTAGGATTCATGAAACTTTTAGTTCACATCACTGTTATTGCTCTAGAGTGAGTTTGAGTTGTGTTTGTTTTCATTTAAAGCAATCAATGGAGGTCCCTCAGACCCCCCTTCACACCAGCCGGGTTTTAAATGAGGAGAGAGATGCCTGGGAAGATGTCAAGGTGAGTTTTCTAATGACTAAAGTAAATCTCACAAAGTTTCTTTATTCTTCTTGGTTGCTGTAGATTCTCATTCAACCAGGTCATGTTAGTCCTAAAGGGAAAAATATTACAACAGATCTGTTGAATGAAAACCTTTCAGATCTTTAGTTGTGTAGATTTCTAAAGACTTTAACAGCTGACATGACTTTCTATCAATTTGGATGTTTTCACACTACATCCTTATGTGAAGGATGTAAACACCTGCCCCTGGTGTGTGTGTGTGTGTGTGGGGGGGGGGGGGGGGTATACAGTGGTCCCTCGTTAATCGCTGGAGTTATGATAAAAAATAACTCACGATAGGTCCCCCCCCCCCCCCCCCCTCTCTCTCTCTAGTATGGGTAAACAGTTTTATTTGCACACACTAGGATTGGGCAATAAATTGAAAATGTATCTATTGAAATATCTGACTCTTATTCAGATGATTTTTTTTCCATGTCAAATTTAATGAAAAAATGAAAATATGTGTGTAGGTTGGCAACCATGGCCCTTGAAGAAGCTGTACCACCTTGAGTCACAAGAATTCACGTGACAGCCCCATCTAGTGGACAACTTTAGTTTCTGCGCACACCTGTAGTTATTGTCCATTTATGGTTATCGAGGTGAAATCCTCAATATATCGTGATATTGATTTTGGGCCATATCACCCAGCCCTAGCACACCCACTCCAGCATTTCCTCGTCTTGTAGAGAATCAAGTCTTCTCCTCCTGTAAAGACACGAGCGCAGATTACTAACGTACTCCAGTTGTAACACGATGTGCTTCTGCTGACATAGCCACTCTCCTCTGCAGACGTGCTCATCCCAGCGCATGGCCACAAGGTTTAGACTGTAATACCCCTCACTACACACTTTATGCACTTTTCTCAGACAGACATTAATATTTTCACACCTTTCTGTCTTGTTTAAACACTCTCAAAGTTCAAACCTTTGTACCTTTGGACGCAGAACTCAGTATGCAAGAAAAAAAAGTGGGAAACTACGAGGGGGCGAAAGGTGATTTGCGTTATAGTGAGGGACCACTGTATATACACTCACCTAAAGGATTATTAGGAAAACCTGTTCAGCTTCTCCTTTATCCAATTATGTAATCAACCAATCACATGGCAGTTGCTTCAATGCATTTAGGGGTGTGGTCCTGGTGAAGACAACCTCCTGAACTCCAAACTGAATGTCAGAATGGGAAAGGAAGGTGATTTTAGCTATTTTGAGCGTGGCATGGTTGTTGGTGCCAGACGGGCCGGTCTGAATATTTCCCAATCTGCTCAGTTACTGGGATTTTCACACACAACCATTTCTAGGGTTTACAAAGAATGGTGTGAAAAGGGAAAAACATCCAGTATGCGGCAGTCCTGTGGGTGAAAATGCTTTGTTGATGCTAGAGGTCAGAGGAGAATGGGCCAAGTGATTCAAGCTGATAGAAGAGCATGTGGTGGAACGGGAGCTTTGTTCCCTGGATGTGCGTCCCACAAATCTCCATCAACGGCAAGATCATATCTTATCAATATGGGCCAACATTTCTAAAGAATGCTTTCAGCACCTTGTTGAACATGACTCTAAAGAGCAGTGTGGTGAGAAAATCAAATGATGGAGCTAAGTTTTCATAGCCTAGCTACCCATCCTATGTATGTAGTCTGGCTGCGAACTATTGTAACGGCTCAAATGGGCAGAATCTATGGTTGTCCATCAAATTGTCTCTGTACGTAATTCAACATAGGACCAATCAGAGCAATGAACGTGACACACTCATATCGATGGAAAACTGTCAACGGGGCAGTTTGCACCGTGGAAGAACGGAGTGGTCATGGCTTCCAACAACAACCTCAATGGTTTCTGTCGTTTAATAAATTGTTAATTCTGGAAGATTTGTTCAATTTAATGCCAAAACCAGTTAAAACGTATTCCATTCCTGAGCCAATGGCATCGTTGTTTTTCTCTGTCGCAGCTCTAGCGTTAAGCCTGACCAACAAACATAGAGCGCTGTGATTGGCCAGACACAAAAATGTTGGTGCCAGTGGTAGACTTGCTGAGGCTAGAATGGAGCGTGGCTATACTGACCTGCAGAGCAGAACCTTTTGTGTTTGAGTCTACACCACAGAGCGCTGTGGTCAAAGTTCAACCTTAAGACATTGAATAAATAAAATAAATAATTTTATTAAATAAAGTAAAAAGTGAAAGGCTAATATTTACATTAGAACATCTGCATTTATGTTTCCATAGAAACCACAGGCTTTGAGGGGTGAGTTAAACCATCTAATGACTTTATTTTCCTTGTTCCCCAGGAGGAAATGACCAGTGCCTTGGCAACAATGAGAGTCGACTATGAGCAAATCAAAATCAAAACCATCGAAGACTCGACCAATCCCCTGCTAGCTAAAAGGAGGAAGAAAGCCAGTAATGCCATGAAAGAGCCAAAGTCAGCCACCCACTGAGAGATGCACGCTTGCATGCACTTACAACACCGGTTTTGAACAGGAAGCAATAATTAGTTGACAAGTTGCATTGCATGGTTTTTTTTTTCATCAGTGTTTCTTTTTTGGGCAAATTTTGTTTTTATAAAAGTGTTTTTCTCCTGTTTGTTACTGTATCATTATATCAAGTTCATCATTCTGTTCTGATGGCACGATGATGAGCTGATTTGTGTTTTTACACCAGAGAAGAGATTATATAATACAGACAAAGAGGAAGTATCCATCTCTCCTCCTATTTTCAGTATATATCAGGTTGTGTACTCAGAGGGACTTGAATGTTGGAATAAAGCCTTAGTATTAGTAGTAGTTGTCCTCTAGCCCACTGCCCAGCTCCAGTTTCAGCACTCTAACCTGTGAATGTTCTATCACACGGCTAAACCCCAAAAATGGAAACAAGGGAAGGTTTCTCTCTTAGTGAACATGAAACACGAGCAGATGTATGTTTAACTGACAGGAGGAATGTAAGTACTATGTCGCCGTATGTTGGAATTAGTCGCAAATAGACGCCGATGTGTGTGGTTCGGATGGGGAGTGTCTTTCAAGTCCTGTTTTGTGTTTATGAATGTTAAACTGAGGCCTATGCACTCTCACCAGGACAGTGTGCCACTCTGACGGAGCACCTCACTCACTGCCCCCCTCTCCAACCCAAATCCTTCTTCAGGTTGAGTAGTTTAGCAGAGTAAGAAGCAGTTTAAAAACTGCTCTTCCTCTGGCATGTAGCTCAGTGGAGAGCAGGGGGCAGACTAGACTGTATTTTTTCATGTATTTTATGAACATTTTAGTGTAGGCCTTAATGAGTATTGCTTATCAGCAAATGGCTTTTAACTCCTTTCTACCTTTTTTGGTTCCAGCTTTTACCAGTTATACCCAACAGCATCTAAAATATCAAAAGATTATATAATATATATATATATCATTATATATATTATATAGTTAATGCTATGCAGGTTTGTCAGCTTGAAATTGTGTTTATATGTTTTCTTTTTATTTGTCCAGTTTGCTACTGTGTTGGGACGATGTTGAGCAACATTAGAGGGTGTTTGTGTGTGTTCCTGTGAGCAGCATCACCCTGTACGGTGTCGATTTACCATTTAGATGCGCTGTAAGTTGCATCAGCTGAACTTCCAGGAGCTTCTGTTTCAACTAATCTGACCTGATGCAATTCTACCCACTTCCTGGAGCACTGAGCGGACTTTGTCCTTGGTTATGGTGCACAGTCTGACATACCACCAGCAAGCTGGCATTACTCTGAGGGCATATAAAGCTTTCTTACTCATATTCTTGTTATTGGGTTAACACATCCCAGCTCTCCTGGGATCATAGAAAATGATTTTGTAAGTTTGGGCGTCTTCACTTTGTAAAATCACATCCACTTTGATTAAGATCACCGAGAAATGGCTCACCAGTGAACATGTTATTTGAATGTTTGTGACTTTTTTTTTTTGGCTCGTCACAATTTTGTAGTAGAAGCACGTGTGTGTGTGTGTGTGTGTGTGTGTGTGTGTGTGTGTGTGTGTGTGTGTGTGTGTGTGTGTGTGTGTGTGTCGTCTTTGCATACGTTCACCTCCACCTGCTGTACTTTGGGTCTGCTTCAGCTTTGGAATAAAAAAATAAAACATGGAAAACAAACTTGTGTCTTACTCTAAATCATAAAATCAAAATAAGCTTTAAATCTCAAGTTAGAATTTTTTCCATTCAAATGTGTAAAATTTAAGGATATAAGTGTCTAAAGGATAGGAAAGTGGAAAAATTCCTGTTGCAATAGATGACTACAAATCTTTGGATTTGTCCCTTTGGCTTCGGTCGTGATTCAGAATGTGCACACATTTTAGATTGTATAATGAACAGATGAAAACTAGTAGTTTTTATGTAATGTATATAATTAGCATATTTTCTTTAGTTGGATCACATCTCCAGTTATGACTCGGGTTTTTGTGTCTGGGATTTGTAGCTTAGACCTGGGCTGCCCAGAATCGACCTATGACACACTAGTCTCATCCCTGCCGACATGAGTGACTCCTGGAGTATACACATTTGCGTAGCAGTGAGTCAACACACACTTTTGCCAACACTGGGGTGTTGCGATTTCCCGCTAGTGCGCAAAGCGGTTTCTCCTCAGGTGAGGGGCAGCTGGAGCTTCTGAGCCTCCAGCTCTGAATGTAATGAAACCTACAGTCATCTCTGTCAGAAGTCAGATAAAAAGGAGTTAAGGGGGCTGCAGGGGAGTCCCGGTCGTAGCCCCGTGGATGTTCTACACCTACAATATGCACACAACCAACCGCAGGACACCCAGTCCGATTTGCACAAAAACAGCTGGCGCCCTGCACTGCTGTAGCTGTCTGAGAGAGGAGGCCAGGATAAGATGTTGGCTACTAAAGTCTTATGAAACGTGATGTAAGTGATAACTTTTATTAAATGATCAATAAAATGATATTCCATATAAATATGAATGATCAATTATTGATCTTTAGAAATTTGATCTAAGATTAATCCAGGTCTTTTTAGTTCTTCAGGGAAATCACACCTTCGTAAGAATTTGAGGCAGATGCAAAAATATAGTTTTGTAAAAATCTATTTCTCATCTCTTCTTCCGCCTATCTAGGTCCGGGTCGCAGGGGCAGCATCCTAACTAGAGAGTTCCAGATCGTCCTCTCCCCGGCCACCTCCACCAGCTCCTCCGGTAGGACCCTAAGGCGTTTCTGGGCCAGTTCGGAAAAATACTTTTTCCAACGTGTCCTGGGTCGACCAGGGGGCCTCCGGCCGGCAGGACATGCCTGAAAAACCACCCTGGGGAGGCATCCAGGAGGCATCCTAACAAGATGCCCAAACCACCTCAACTACTCCTCTCCATATGGAGGAGCAGCGGCTCTACTCCGAGTCTCTCCCGAATGTCTGAGCTCCTCACCCTATCCTAGGGCTGAGCCCAGCCACTTGTATCTTTCTGTCCTTACCCAGAGCTCATGACCATAGGTGAGGACTGGGCGGTAGATGGACTGATGAATCGAGAGCCTTGCTTTCTGGCTCAGCTCCTCCTTCACCACAACAGACCGGTTCAGCGTCTGCATCACTGCAGGCACTCCTCCAATCCGCCTGTTGATCTCCCGCTCCCTCCTACCCTCACTCGTGAACAAGACCCCGAGATACTTGAACTCCTCCACTTGAGGCAGGACCTCTCTCCTGACTCGGAGTTGGCAAGTCACCCTTTTCCAGTCGAGAACCATGGTCTCAGACTTGGAGGTGCTGATCCTCATCCCAGCCGCTTCACACTCAGCTGCGAACTTCCCCAGCAAGAGCTGTAGGTCAGAGCCTGATCGAGCTAGGAGGACCACATCTTCCGCATAAAGCAGAGATGAGATTGTCCTGCCACCAAACTCCACACCGTCAACACCACGGCTGCGCCTAGAAATCCTTTCCATAAACGTTATGAACAGGACCGGTGACAAAAAGCAGCCCTGGCGGAGTCCAACCCTCACTGGGAACAGGTTTGACTTACTGCCGGCTATGCGGACCAAACTCACACTCCTCTGGAACAGGGACTTGATGGCCCTTAGCAAAAGACCATCCACCCCATACTCCTGGAGCGTCCCCCACAGGATGCCTCTGGGCACACAGTCATAAGCCTTCTCCAAATCCACAAACCACATGTGGATTGGTTGGGCAAACTCCCATGCCCCCTCCATCACCCCAGCAAGGGTAAAGAGTTGGTCCACAGTTCCACGGCCAGGACGAAAACCACATTGCTCCTCCATAGAGACTAAACTATCAACCGGATCCTCCTCTCCAGTACCTTGGGGTAGACCTTTCCCAGGAGGCTGAGGAGTGTGATCCCCCTATAGTTTGAACACACCCTCTGGTCCCCCTTTATAAAAATTGGGACCACCACCCCGGTCTGCCACTCCACAGGAACTGCCCCTGATGACCATGCAATGTTGCAGAGACGTGTCAACCAAGAGAGTCCTACAACATCCAAAAACTTGAGATACCCAGGTCTGATCTCATCCACCCTAGGGGCTCCGCCGCTGCGCAGTTGTTTGCCTACCTCACCAACTTCTGCCCCAGAAACTGGACAGTCCATCCCCAGGTCTCCCGGCTCTGGCTACTCCTCGGAATACGTGCCGGTGGGATAGAGGAGGTCTTCAAAGTACTCCTTCCACGCCCGACTATAGCCCCAGTTGACATCAACAGCTCCCCAAAATCAATTTAATACTACATTTCTACTGCTAATGATGACACTGAACAAATTATGATGAATGATGGTTGCAACAAGATAACTGAGACAGTGAATGAGATGATGGAATGTAAGCTTAGAGGTTATGTAGCAAAAACTAATTAAGTGCCTTAGAAAATTGTTATGTCTGGGTTGTAAAATCAGCCAGACTGTATGGTTTAACAAGCTATCAATTAATAAAACCATTCCACGCCAATTGTGCAGAATCGGCGAACCCTTGTGTTTGAAGACTCCCGGCGATCCAGGGGTCCGGAGAAGTCATTACGGGCAAACTGCCGTTGGGACTGACTTCTGTGGTATTTGGAGCATTTAGTTCCACCCCAAATACGAACTGTCTGGTCTGAGATACCTTCCGGGTGAATGCTGGTGGTCAGATCAAGTTTGCATCTGACGCAGCTCTGCAGAATTGCAAAGAAGGTTTGACCTTGAGGTGAAAAGGAGGATGGTTCAACGCTTACTTGCTCAGCTTGGCCAGTGCCGAGCAGATGGCAGAACTGCCTTTAGAGGAAGTGTCAACTCTTTTTAATAACTGTTGTTTATCAACTTGGACAAATCTGCATTTGAAAAAATGTAAGTGGGCGTTATCAAAAGGACCTCAGACACCACTCCTTTCTCAAACACTTAGAAAGTTTATTTCACCTAATGTGGAATAAATCCTATTAAACATTAATGTGAAGTAAAAATGTTAAACATTCATAATAATATTATTAACAGTGATGCACTGATATCAAATTTTTGGGCTGATACCGATGTCCGACATTAATATCACTGTTATGTCTGATAACCAATATTTGCCGATACTGATAAATTGACATTATTGCTTCTAAAATCAGCAGAATTTGTCTAGAGTGAAAATTATTGAGGCTGATTTTACGTTATTATGTAGACACAAGACACACATTTAGCATTCTGAGAATGTTACAGTCACTGTCACATGACTCAACAAATACCCCCCTCCCCCAGTCACCTTCTGAAACATAAACAAATGGAAACAAGATAGAAAAAATATTGGTTGTTAATATCGACCCAGTTTTATTTATCGGACCGATACCAATATGTTAAAAAACGACTAACATCGGCCGATACTGATGGCGATATATTGTGCATCCCTGATTATTAATGTGTGAATATACCAACAAACAAATCATTATTAATTTCAACAAACAGACTAATCTGCCGTAAGTTAAGATCTGGAACAAATCATTATAGGAATGAACATTTGTTAACTCATCATTCAGTACTGTAGAGCATTCAACGTAATTAAAACACTTCAGATTTCAAAACATATTGCAGGTACCACAGAATAAGATTGGAACAACCTGTTAAGTTAAAAAGTCATTTTATGAGCCAGAAAATATATTATTAAAGGGATTTAGATAAAAAGAGTCTTGTGTCTTCACAGGCGTAGTGTGATATGGAACAGGATAAGTTAAAGATACTCCTCCAGTGTCAGGTTGGCATGACCTGTATGAAGAACTTAACTTTTGGCCATTTGATGAAATACAGGCCTTGAGCTACGCTACACTTAACAAGAACCAAGAGAACTGAGCACGTCATTCCTACTCTTAAAAGGTTTGCCTTAATAAAGTTAATCAGGTAATCGTAATACCAACAGGTATCCGTTTTGCAGAGCAAATGTGTCCTAGGACATCCACCTTCTTCATCTTCTGGGATGCTGAGGTAGGTAAATGACCTGTTGAGCTGCCGCTCACACACAAACACAAATCCTCTCACCGGGGGTGCTGCTGACCCTCTGCATAAGAAAGGCTCTGAACTGTTGATCTCATGAAGGTTTTTTCTAATGGAAACTGTCACATGATGAACAACAAAAAGCTTATCTTTTACTCATTCTGGAAATGTAATTGTGTTTACTGTCAGGTGCACCTTTATGTACAGGTTGTGGTTAGTGTGGCTGCATTGGTTGGCTGGTTATTTTAAAAACAGGCCTCTTATAGGAACTTGCTCTGCTCTGACTGCCAAGAATAACTTTCTGGATCTCTTCAGTACAAAGAAAGTGAAAATGTTTTAAAATGTTTGATCTATAAAGCTCACTATGTCTTGGAAAATTGTTTTTATTTTTAATGTGTGGCTTTAATTTTGTGTTTTTGAGAATTTTTATAGACCTTCAGCTGTAAGCAGACAATAACCTTAGAGATCTATATTCTCTGAATTGCTGCAGAACGTTTTATAATGATCAGATTCTCTTTTTCAATAAAAATAATCTAAACATTTAAAATCCTTTAACTAAAATCTGGAATGATTATGCAACGTGCATAAAGACTCATGTTGTGTTTTGATGTTCATTTTAAAAAAACAAGCTCAGGGTCAATTGATGCTCAGGACAACCTGTAATTACACATGTTATGTAAAACAGAAGATCGTGCATGCGGATTGAGAGATGTCTGCAGTCAGGAAGTACCCAGAATTCCACTTGTTGCAAAACAATGTAGTGGACGACCTCTGGGTGCTGACCTCTATCTGTGAGTGACTCATTGTGTGAAACACAGCTTCATCAGTCATTGATCAGCTCCTCATTTTCCTTGGAAAGTTAACAGGAAAAACGTCTCTTGCTATCATCACATGCCTACATAGTATTTTTCACTCTGTGATTTTTATTCATCTGGATGTGAAGCTGAACTGATGACACACTTTTCTGGTTTATTGGAGGCTGACTGACATTCTGTAATGGATCTCCTCACAAAGACTTTTGTTATTTTGTACAAAGAGAAAGAGAGAGAAAGCAACACAGAGAACATACCGTAATGGTATCTTGATCTTATTTTTGACTCATAAGATGAACTTAAAAATTTATCTCAGTGCAGTGAATCATGGCGGATACCGCTGAACTCTTTTGTAGAAATCAGTATCCCTTTCTGCTCATGAGTTTGATTGCCTTGTGTGCACGGTGGTTATTTAGAGAAGATGCTTCCACAAAAGAAAAACCTTCTTCAGCAGAAGTCACAAACAGACACACATGGACGTAATTTTGGGGCGGGGGGGGGGGGGGGGGGGGGACATGTCCCCCCCACTTTTTCCAAAGTCAAGTTTTGACCCCTGCACTTTTTACCATCCAAAAACAATATTACGCTATATTAAATTGACACTGGTTGAGCTCTAGGACCAAGCGGAAAACAACCGTTTGTGTTGAAGCCCGTTTCCCATTAGAACATACTGTAAAGATACCCCCCCCCACACACACACACACACTTCTAAAGTGAAAATTACGCCCTTGCAGACACACTTGTATTTTTAGATTTATGCAGACAGCATATAAGAATCGTTGCAATTGCTGCAGTCTGTGTTTTGGAAAAACAAGTCAGCTTTTTTTTTTAATTCCATACCCGCCCGAGGAGTAGAATCTGAATTTCAGCTGACTGTAAAAGTATTTTTACCACAGGAACCATTTTTTTCTCACTCACACACAAGGAAGGGAAACATTTCAGTGATGGCGCTTTTCTTTTAAATTCTCTTTTTGCACTTTGTGGTGAGCTGCTGTTCATAAATGCATCTGCACAACAGTTAAAGATGGTAATCATTGTGCTTGTAGGGTTTGAGAACTGAGTGCTTTAAGAGCTCAATATATATATTACCTCTACTTATGACCAATAAGCTGTGATGCTCTATCTAAATATAGAATATCAATCCTGCTTGGTCTTTGTGTGTTTAATCAGAAGATCTAGGATTCTTGCTTTATCAGGGGATTGTACACACTTCGTTTTGATTCAGAAAAGAGTCAGCTTTATAAAAGTAAGAATTTATTTGACCAACAATGAAAACATGACAAGTTAACTAATATTTACTGTGATGGATGGAACTAAATTTGATGTATGAACATGTGTCAATGCGATGTTAGTCAGAACTTTATCATCTAGGAGAGCTGAGTTCTGGATGTAAAATAATTTGGTTTGCGTTAAACTATGAAGTTGGTTCTTATCAAAACACATCAGATGCAGTCTGTCATGTCTACATACCCACTCGAAGACCCTCGTGATAGATCCGGAATGTCGAAGTCCTCGGACTTCCAGGCACCGAGGTTCGTAAAAGAACTGCGGCCCCACTAAACCGGTCTTAGAGTTGTCTCCGGGTCACAACAGTCGGATGGAACTGCGCGTCTGGCGGACTCTTTAAGGAGCCCAAGCAATATCAGCTTTGTTCTGCAGGAACTGTTTCTGTATCAGCTTCCCAGGTGCAAAAAGGTTTTGACGACGTGTCAAAAGCTTTGATGGTTAAAGAGGGTTTTGCTTCAGGTGGCCGGTCTGAAACTTTCTCCAGAACTGAGAGATCACTCGAGAGTGATCCAGTTTTGATGTTCTCATGTTATGATTTGTGTAGCCAACCAAAGGCTGACCAGTTTGAGAAATATTACCAAGACAACCCAGAAACACACCTTCTTTGATACAGAGGCTCTGACTGGGGTAAAAGACTATGTGTCAGAGTTTAACTTGACCTTTCTTGTTCTTGTGTGAGTGCAAATGGTGATGACCTTGCCGAACATGCTGAAACATATTTCAATCACTGTAATCATAACATAACATCAGGCACGTGCGGGGGTGGGGGGTGGGGTGGGGGGTGGGGGTGCTTGAGCACCTCCCTCTTTTGCCCGAAGTGCCCAAAGTGCCCTTTTCCCGGTCGTTCGTCAGATTTTACCGTACAAAACCGTTATACTGTGATACATATCGGGCACTAGGACCATGAGGAGGCAGCCGCCTCAAGCTGAAGCCTATTTTCCCTTAGACCCGCCTAGAAGCTCACTGATTGGCTCTGCCGCATCATACTAACGTGTGATTGGTTGTCCCTGCTGTTGCTCTACCTTGTAGCCATGGAGACGACAGGCTGGTGTTTTGCCTGCGGGCAGGAGTCTGCGTTCATCTACCTGTAAGTTTTTTCTGCCTGCTTCACGTCAGCTGGATAGATTTTAATATCAGAGCTTTTGTTTACGTGTGTTTGAGTCCGTGGTTAGTGTGTGTCGAGCAGAGTCAGGTAGCTGCATGTCTGGGACAGAAAATGAGACAAGAGAGAGACTTCTCCTGCAGTGTTGAAGAAACACAACAAAGAATGACAGATGTTGATATTTCTCACTCTAGATTCTCCGGGTCATAACTTCTGAATTTCTAACCGAATAAAAATAATTCAAAAGGTTTCTAAAAGTACATAAAACGAGCTTTCCAACGAGGTATTACATGATGTAATTCACGTTACTCCAAAAAATCGCTATTAGAGGGAAACCAGCTTTGCAGCGTCACAGAAAGAAACGAAGCTAAACGCGACGGGAGAGCAGAGAACCAAAGGGAGGAGACAGTGTGATCATCTTCATCAGCAGCTTTTATAAAGTTATGGAAATGTCACAAATAAAATCCACCTGGTTGGTCAGGTGTCCCAGAAGGCTGTTTCTGTAGATGGTGACATGAGGAAGGACAGATTACAGTCACACTGGTTTTTATTTGAACACTCAGCTGTTTACTAAATGATTCAGCTTCATTCCAGCATTATTTATACTTAAGATACATATTTATTTAGCTGAAAATATAATTTTATCAGTGCAGAATTTTATTAGTTGACTTTTTGTAATGAAACGTTTAGATTTAACCTTTTATCTGCTTATTGATCTTCATAATGCTGGTAGAAATGTAGCTACAGCTGTGAAGTAGCCCATGAGTGTTGTTTTATGATACCTAGTATTTATTTTACTGTATCCCGTTCTCTGGACCAGAGCATAGACCTGTGGTCACAGACAGGCTGCAGTCATTAAACTGGTTAACATGAGGTCAGGGGTCACTGTTTTCTGAGTGTTTGCAACACAGTTCTGAGTTTAAATAGTTCTTTTGACATAGTTTGCTCAAGTCATTTTGAAGTTTCTGTTTAGTAATAAATGTAAAGAAAATTCAAATCTGTTTTTTTTTTTCATTTAAGCTGCAGTTTTACAGACTTTAATAAACATAAACACTAAATACAAACCAGACACTGAAAGCTGAGGTTGTTCGGGAAAAAGGAGCAGAGTTACAAACATTTTACACTTTTATTACAATTTTAAAGCCATAAAACAAAACAAAAAATACCAGTTATATTCATGGTCATAAGAGGGTTAATCGTGATAAATTTTCTGCCTCCCACAAAGAGATGGTAAAAGTGAATGTGGGCATAATTACATTTTATTACTGTATTATGTATTTTTTATTAATGACTATTACTCCAAAGCAGTGGTTCCCAAACTTATTTAGCCACGCACCCCCTTCTGTGTCCCGACCATGTCGACGCTCCCCCCAGCCCCCCACATCAGGGCATGGATATATATATGTATATATCTATCTATATATCTATATATATATATATATATATATATATATATATATATAGCTATATATTGCTGCTGGGGGGGGGGGGGGGGGGGCATTCCTCTGCAGAGTGAAATCCCATTTGCACACTATTCTCTAGTACCCTGCTTTGAAACCACTGCTGTCTAAACATACTCATCCGGTAACAACCAGATATGACGTTATTCGATTCACACAGAAACAAGCCAAACCACCAACAGCCAAGTTGGAGATGTTTAACGTATAGTTTCTTTAAAAGAGTGCAGAAAAGATAGAATAGTGCAATTTATGCATAAGAAACCTACTGTTACCACAACTAACTAATTAATTATTGTTGTAAATTATATCTTTTTGTAAGCACTGTCATTGCAGGAATGGTACTATTCAAATAGTCCCACGCTGACTAAGCATGTGGCTAACAAAGTGCCTTAGAGTAGTGAAAATAGAAAAAATGCTGCAAGTGCTGCAGGGGTGTAAGAAATTTTATCTGGTGCTCTCACTGGTGCTCTTCAGCCAAGGGATCCACGTAAATGTTGGCAAAAGGAGATGTGCGGCACTCAGGAGATACAAAATAAAAAACGTAAGTGCAGACGCGTCAGCATTTATGTTTTTTACTATTTAAGCCATGTACTAACAAAGGCTTTTTATTTTGTATCTCCTGACTGCCTCAGATCTCCTTTTGCCTTAGAGTAGTTTCAGTGTCTAATGTTGAGTCAATTCAGGATCGAGCCAAGTCAGACCCTTCTGTCAGAGCAATGCTGCTACTTTATTTAGTAAAAATGTCTCTAAAGGACGCTCTAAACTCTTGTTTTATGATGCAAACCTGCACTTATCCTCTTCAGGATTAGGTGACGTCAGTGCAGCCTGCATCTTCTCAAGTTTCAGTTTAAGGTTGTTATGCCACAGTTGTGTTCTATAGGAGTGTGACCAAGCATTTCTGCACACTTTTCGTTTGTGCAAGAGCGTGTTCGCCCCGAGGGTGAGGCTGGCTTGTTACAGTAAGTTTACGCGCAGCAGATCTGCTGCTGGTAAGTGATGTATATGGGTCACGTTTGAGGTTAGAGCCTGTTGAGTTGACACTGTCTAGATTTTCTGCAGGATGTAATGCAGCGTGTACTTACAATCAACACAGTCACATGATCACAGCTATGGAACGTCTTATTCAATCAAATATACAAAAGGAATCTTAAAAATGTTTATTTTTATGTCACAGTAGAAAAATATGGAATAAATACAAACAATACATTCGATGTGTAACGTCCAGCAATGGTCAGTTTAGGTACTGTTTGACTATTCAACATCTGGTCAAAAAGGAGACATGAGACTGCACGTGTTCCCTTTAAATCAGCCTGCCTTCCTCACACCAGCTGGAGCTCAGAGCCTGCAGCTCTGACAGAGATAACGAAATCATAACATTGACTTCCTGTTCTTTCCAAAGTCCCTCACAGAGCACCTCTTTTATCTAAGTCTCCTTGCTCACAGAAGAACAGAAGAAAGAAATTTTTAAAATTAAATATGAACTTCTAAAATTCACGAGCTAGATAATCATTAAATAAACGTTTGTTTATTGCTACTTATAATAATTGTAAAATAATGAAATGTTCATTAATCTGTGCTCAGTGATGTTTGTTTCAGCATATTTACTTGACAAGGTCATAACATTTGCACTCACACAAGAACAAAGTAAGGTAAAGTTAAATCCATGACACATAATTAGCCTTTGCCCCAGATCAGAGAAGGTCAAAGATCAAAGAAGGCGTGTTTCTGAGATTCTTGGTAATATCCTCAGACTTGTCAACCTCTGGTTGGCTACACAATCATAACATGAGAACATTAAAACTGGATCACTCTGGTGATTCTTCAGTTCTAGAGAAGCTTCAGGATGGCCACCTGAAGCAAAAACCTCTTTAACCCACCAAAGCTTTTGACATGTCCTCAAAACCTTTTTGCACCTGCGAAGCTGATGCAACAAAATAGTTCCTGCTGATTTGTTCAACTCCTTGAGAGTTATTCCTGAAACGTAAACTAGTTCCAACTGTCGTTACCTGGAGATGACGCCTGGGCTGACCTGGCTGTGTCTGGATGTGGTTTTGATAACAATCAACCTCATAGCTTAACGCAAACCAAAGTCTTTTACATCCAGAACGCAGCTCTCCTAGATACGGAAGTTCTGACTAACATCACATTCACACATAGGGTCCATACATCACATCTAGTTCCATCCATCACAGTAAATGCTTAGTTAACTTGTCACTTTTTAATTATTTGTAAAATAAATTCTTACTTTTATGAACCTGACTGTTTTCTGAACCAAAACGAAGTGTGTACAATCCCCTAATAAATAAAGAATCCTAGAATCTTCTGATTAAAGCACAATAAAAAACAGGCAGGGTGATATTCTATATTTAGATTGAGTATCCCAGCTTATTGGTCATAATAAGTAGAGGTAATATATATTGAGCCTTAAAGTACTCAATTTACCTAACCCTACAGATGTCACATAATAATTAAACAGAATAAATAATACACTTGATCAGTTCATGTGTATGACACAATGTGGTGCTCAGTTTGTCCTCGGGACAAAATCAGAATAAACTAAAGTCTCCGAACAACAAAGACAACAGCAAGTTACTAAAGACATTCAGTATTATGGACACATGTCTTCTCTTTAAAGGAACACTCGGCAAAGTTTTTGAGCAGAGATCACATGTGTCTCTCCCGTTTCGATGCCAGGTAATTTTCAATGTAGTTAAATAACAAGTCCAGCTCTCCCATGGCCTTAAACAGACCTTTGTTCTCCATCTGCAAACAGACGCACAATACTTTAGATTTTCTGTCACAGCATTAGATCTTATTGTTTATTTTTTACATTATCCAACACGTTTGTGCCAATGTAGATTCTGACTGATGCTCACCTGGCTGTACGCTGAGTTCAGGTTTCTGATGTCAAACTGCTTCTTGCAGGAGAAGTGGTGTCGCTGAAGAAATGAAACGTCATTTTAGATTGTTTTACCACACAGCTTCAAAGAACGTTTGTTCCCCACTAAAGCCTCTGTCTCACCATCCTAAAGTGTCAAAATATTTTAATACTCATGCAGAAACCACTCTAAGAAATTAAATGTTGAATTCGCTTAACCAAGTTATGTCAACTGGTTCCACTAAACCCAGTAGGTTAAATGTAAAGAGTAATATAGATTTACTTTTAACACAGCAACATTTAACTGTGAACATTTCTGTATGTCTGTATGCAAGCAACTAAGTAAATTCAACAATTTATTTCTTGCAGTGTAGTTGTAAAATTTTAAGTGCATTTGACACCTAGAAGTAAAGTAATCCTTAAATAATAATAAAATCACATGCACATGCACATTTTTTATAATAAATAATGAAATCCTCGCATATCTGCGGTGAAACTCTGATTTACAGAGGGCAAACGAACGCCTCCTATTTACGTGACCGTTTTCCCGTGTAGGAGGGCACGTGCTGAAGATACTCACACATTTAGTCACATCAGCTTTGAGCTGGTGGAAGATGTGCTGGATGGACTCCACATGAGGCTTCAGGTCCCTGGTCTGGTTGGTCACGTCGGCCACGGCGGTGGGCAGAACCGTCCTCAGGTAGAAGTCCAGGATGCTGTTGATGGCTTGGCAGGCGAACGGACTCTGGAGACAGAGGAGCACCGGTCCGGTTAAGGCTCGGATGTGGGTTCTCCTCCATTCAAAGAGGCAGCTTTTTAATGAGTTATAAAGAAACGAACCTTGAAGGAGTCTTCTACGCTCTGGTCTAGCAGCGCAGTGTCAAAGTCATCGTTTGCTTCCTGAAAAGGAAAAAAAAAAAAAAAAAGTTGAGCGAGTGAGTGGTGCACCTGCGGCGACGAGGCGCAGCATCACCTGGAGATCACCTGAGTTAGTGATGCTGCAGGACCAGCAGATGTTTCTACTCACATAGAAGTCTCTGATCCGGGAGTAGTCCCGTCGGAGCTCCTTCAGCCTGCTGGGGAAGCTCTCCAGGAAATGGCAGCAGTCGTTTATGCACACAGGAGTCAACCAAGCAGGGGCGAAGAAAGAGAGCAGGAGAGACAGGAGGAGACACCGGAGAGACATGATGCTGTAAGGCTCAGAGCTGGGAAGGTCCTCAGAAGGATGAAGTCCTCACAAGAGTGGAGATGCTGCAGGTTTGGGTGGATAATTCCTCCTTGTAGGGTCTTGCTGGAGACCTAAGAAGTGCGCATTTTGGGGCTCATGTCCCCATCAATATATAGCCAATTGGGAGGAGACTTTACTGGAAATGGTTAAACATGCTTCGTTCATACGGGGGATTTTTTTCTACAATCTTGTATTGCACATAAGGGAAGGTCTTCCCACGAGGTGTGTACAGCTGCTGACAGATGAAGACCTTCAACCACCAAGGACACAAAGTCAAACTGATTTTGGAAACAAATGGGAATTTTTAAAAAATGATGTCATGTTTTATCATCAGCAATCACAGAATATTTTATTTAATATTCAAAAGAAACATGTTTATTTTATCAGCTTATTTAATTTAATATTTCTTAATAGTCAGTTATGCTATTAATAATAATAATAACAACAACAACAACAATAATAATAATAATAATAAATGTGTTGCAACAATGTTTCTTTCAGATGAAATATAATTTTTTTGTAAATTCATTGTTTAGGTTGCAAGTCAAGATTTAAGGCAAAAAAAGAAAAAAAGTCTAATCTTGTAAAATAATAATTACTGATGACCGGCAAAAACTGTAGAAATGATTGCCTTTAAATTGCTTAACACTTTCAAATACATTTCAATATTTTAATTATTTCACACTTTCTTCACAATAACAAAGGAAATCAGCCCAAGATGGAAATAATAGACGCTGTGGTGTCAGCGGGGTGACGTTGGGGATTCTCTTCATGTCAGAGGTACGTAACAAAACTTATAGGGAGGTGAGCCTGAGCTTCTCTTGTGCCCCCACTCAGTCTTTTTTCTGTTTGAGGTTTAAGAAAATTAGAAAAGAAGAAACTACATGGAGAAGTAGTCGGGTAAGGGCTGTGTTTTCCCCTTCAGTACTTTTCTTCTTCTCTGGAATGCCCAGCGATCCTTATATGTGTCTGTCCGACACATTTTTAACCTTTTCTTTGTGAGGCAATCCTGGGACTTTGACATGTCTTTAGTGAGCTCTTTATCAAGATGTTAATAAATCCGGATAAACTTAAGGATGAACTGTGAAAATGGAATGCTGATGTGTCATTGTGAAAATTTGCAGTTTTTCACTAAATGAGATCAGCAAAAGAATAATCCTCATTTGATGCAAATGTGCAGAGAAATTACATCACAGCCAGAATTGAACACTTTGTTGTTTGTCTTTTTTCAAAGGTTTACGGTAAAGATGCTTCAAGAAGCCACAAATAAAGCCATAGATAAATAAAAACTCAGTGTGAAACTTTTGCGTTATTTTTGCAAAACGGGTCTACATGATGGGGCACCCTGTGGGGGACGCTCCAGGAGTATGGGGTGGGTGGCTTTCTGTTAAGGGCCATTCAGTCCCTTTACCAGAGGAGCGTGAGTTTGGTCCGCATAGCCGGTAGTAAGTCGGACCTGTTCCCAGTGAGGGTTGGACTCCGCCAGGGCTGCCCTTTGTCACCGGTTCTGTTCATCACTTTTATGGACAGAATTTCTAGACGCAGCCGTGGTGTGGAGTGTGTCGAGTTTGGTGGCAGGAGAATCTCGTCTCTGCTTTTTGCGGATGATGTGGTCCTCCTAGCTTCATCCAGCTCTGACCTTCAGCTCTTGCTGGGTAGGTTCGCGGCCGAATGTGAAGCGGCTGGGATGAGGATCAGCACCTCCAAATCTGAGACCATGGTTCTCGACCGGAAAAGGGTGGCTTGCCACCTCCGGGTCGGGGGAGAGGTCCTACCTCAAGTGGAGGAGTTTAAGTATCTCGGGGTCTTGTTCACGAGTGAGGGTAGGAGGGATCGGGAGATCGACAGGCGGATTGGTTCGGCGTCTGCAGTGATGCGGACGCTGACCCGATCTGTCGTGGGGAAGAGGGAGCTGAGCCAGAAAGCCAGGCTCTCGATTTACCGGTCGATCTACGTCCCAATCCTCACCTATGGTCATGAGCTTTGGGTAATGACCGAAAGAACGAGATCGCGGATACAAGCGGCCGAAATGAGTTTCCTCCGTAGGGTGGCCGGGCTCAGCCTTAGAGATAGGGTGAGGAGCTCGGACATTCGGGAGGGACTCGGAGTAGAACCGCTGCTCCTCCGGATCGAAAGGAGCCAGTTGAGGTGGTTTGGGCATCTGGTCAGGATGCCTCCTGGACGCCTCCCCGGGGAGGTGTTTCGGGCATGTCCTGCCGGCAGAAGGCCCCCGGGTCGACCCAGGACACGTTGGAGAAGTTACATCTCCAATCTGGTCCGGGAACGCCTTGGGGTCCTGCCGGAGGAGCTGGTGGACAAGGCCGGGGAGAGGACGGCCTGGAGCTCCCTAGTTGGGATGCTGCCCCCGCGACCCGGACCCGGATAAGCGGAGGAAGACGAGACGAGACGAGACGAGGGTCTACATGATTGTGTCATGCACTTATATATCTCCTCAATCTTTTTATATTTGATTAGTTAGACTTTTTTAGGTTTATCTTTTTTTTAAACAGAATGAAAGCACACAGGGCATATTGCACTGCTGCAATGAAACCTCGCCGACACTTTTCTTTTTTATTTAGTTCTGCATAAATTCATAAAAAGTGCAAAAAGTGAAAACAGGATTATGTCTACTTTCAGTTTTATACGTAACCAGAATAAACAAAAACTTAAAGGAGAAAAATCAGTAAGAGATTATTGTGTCTCTATTATTGCTGCAGCAGAGACCATCTAAAAAGAAGTTTTAGCTCACACTTGGTGCAACTCAAAGTGAAACCAAATGTGTAGCTTAAACGCATCAAGTGAAGATTACATTTACAAACGTTTGTGTTTTTCAAAATCCATGCAACATTGTAATTTGCACAAATGAAGCTGTAAAAGTATGAAATTATGGCCAAAAAACACTTTGCAGGCAACATTTTATTTCTGACTTTTGCAAATATTTTATTTAAGAAAAAAAAAAGAAGAAAAATCTACATATTCACATTATGATCAAATCATTTTTAGGTGTGTGTGTTGGGGGGGGGGGTACTTTCAGCCACTTGCTAGGTCTGATTAAAACTAAATATTAATTTGTGAACATGCTGAGTCAGCAGAAACTACATGGGAATCCCCCTCTAAGATGGGGTCTGACTGGACGCCGATTAATCAATGAATACTTTCCTCCTGCATCGAGGATCTGGTCGGCATGTCATTTATGACATTTGAAGATTGTCGGTAAATCAACTCTATTTTTGATAGTATCAGTGCATTGTTCCTGCCTCATGGGACTGAGCATCAGTCTAACAACCCCATCGACCACTGAAGATGGTGAATCAGCCGTTAGTCAGCTCTTCGCAGAAGCGGGAAGTCGTCATGTGGTGTATTGATACCCTAATGTTCACGTTAAACTTTAGGCTGTTCTACGAAATACTTACCAATTCTGTAAGGAAACTCATTTTAACAACATCAGCCACACGACAGTTGAGAACAGCTGCATCATTTCACCACTAAAGAGGAAAAGGGAGTAATCAGTGAGTTACTGAATGGCACCACAGACTCGTGTCCTGTTCAACGTGCATCTCTGCAGAGAACTGGGACAAAGCTGAATCAGTCAGAGCTTTCCTGTACCGCTCTTGTCTGCACAACACTTCTGACCAGGTGTCAATGTGGCGAGGGCGTCTCTTTGTTCTCACCGTCCTTTAACCCTCACTTTCGAAAACAGTTTTCTGATGTTCTGACTGCGGTGCTCAGAATCTGCCGTCAGCAGTTTGCAACCACATTACCTGAAACCAGACTGCTGATATCACATCCAGTCGATTCAGTCTCCGGTCGTTGTAACATGGATCACTCTGCAGCAGAAGAATTAGGTGAAGAGCTTCAAGCAAACAGCTGACAGCTCTATGCATTATCTGTGCAGATCTTAGAATTTTACCTACAACTTCATAAGACACACCTGTTTAGTTGTTTGTTTGTGGAAATAGCTAATCAACCAATCATGTGGCAGTGACTCACTGCAGTTAGGCAGATGGGTGCTGAATTATGAATTGAGCACCAGAATGGACTTGATGGCCAGGACTTTAGAAATGGTCAAGTTACTGGGATTTTCCCACACAATCATCTCTGAAGAATGATCTGGAAAAGGGAAGACATCCAATGAGCAGAGGTTGTGTGGACAAAAGTTCCTTTATGTCAGAGAATGAGTAGATTAGTTGGCGATTATAGGAAGAACCACTACCCAGTCTACAAAAAACCATCCTGCATATGATCTCAAGCCCAGGCTGCTCCTTGTGGTGTAATGATGTGGAGAAGAGTTGCTTGGCTGGACCTATTAGTACCACCTGAACTTGGTTTAAACACCACAGCCTACCTGAGTATTGCTAATGACCATGTCCATCCCTTTGTGACCACAGTGGACCCATCTTCTGATGGCTACTTCCAGCAGGACAGTGGACCAGAAACAGTTCACTGGACTTCAGTGTCCTCCACAGTCACCAAAACTCAATCCAGTGCAGAACGTTTGGTATGTGATGGAACAGGAGGTTTTCATCACAGATGTGCGGCTGAGGAAACTGTGTGATGCTATTTTGTCAATACGGACCTCCGAGGAATGTTTAAGACACTTTGATGAGTCTATGCCATGACGAATTCAGGAAGTTCTGAAGACAAAAGAGGGCCAAACCTGGTCCAGCCATGATATACCACATGAAGGTGTCAGTGCGTGTGTGTTTCCTAAGCCGTGTGCGTCAACGTTTTTTACGCGTTTGTGCATGTTTTGCTTTTGCATCGCTTGCTTGCAAGTGTCGCCCTTAGAGAAAATGGATTTGTCTTTTCTTACAAAGTCACCACATTCTTCTTTCACTTTCACACTGTTTGTCCATCAAAACACATTATCTTCTGTGTCGCGCTAAATCCCACACAGGCCTGTTTCGGATGTTGTTTATATCAAGAGTCTGATGCAGCATGCAGGTTCAGTTCTTCAAAGTTCAAGCTTGAAAGAAAATGGAAACTATGATAAAATCTGTTTTCTCTGGCTTGTTGGCAGCAGGGCACCACCAATCATGCTCAGCTGCTCTCTGACAGTCATGCATTAATTCATTTAATAATTTTACAAAACTTTATTAGAAATATTTTTGGTGGTTTTAAATCCCAACGGACACGGAGACAAAGGTGAAAGAGAGAGGGGGAGAGAAAAGGAAGGTGGTTGTGGTGGTGGTGGTGGTGGTGGTGGGGTGGGGTAGGGTGGGGGTGGGGGTGGGGGGGGTCACAAAACAAAACAGTAAACAATGAACAAGACTGTGCTTCTAGACCTGCAGAAAGAGAGAGAAAAGGGGACACACAAAAATACAACAAAACCAAAATATCACTCCGCCCACACCATAAGGCTCTATTACAGTAACAATTTTTACTGAAAAGTAATAATTCATAGTGCATTTAGTACCAACCACAGTCTAAGGTCATATGTTTGAAATGCCCAAGTTCACACTTGTAAGGGCACCGTGTGAGCACCTGTGTGTGTACACGCGCTTGTGTATACAGGAGTGTCCAATAGTGAGTGAGGGGCCACAGACCTGCCCCCAAGGACGTGTGGAAGATGGAGGAGTTCCAAGCCTCAGAGATCTATAGGTCTCACCGGAGCATTGAGGCCCCAGGGAGACTGCCGCTGGAGAAGCCCCTACCCCCCTCCCAAGAGGCACAGAGGATTAACCCCGGGGGGTATAACTAGCAGCCGTGCCAGACCCTCGGGAGATAACGGCAAGCTCCCAGGCCCGCCCGCAGCCGCCCACCCCACAGCAGGCTAAGGCCCCACCTGCCAGATACAGTCACACAGTCACGCACTCCCTCTTGCTCTTATAAACACATACAGCCTAAAGACACACAAAAATTTACATCATACACCCACTTACACTCCTCATGCATATCCTACTGACTCTAGTCCTGATACTGCTGCAACTGTTCCCAGTCCACCAAGCTAACCCCATTCTACTGGGGTGATGAGCAGGCATCCTGGCCCAATGCAGAGAGAATGGACCCACCCAGCCAGACTTCAACCAGACAGCCAGCTCCCACTCGCAGCCTCCAGCCCCGGGCAGCCAAACAATATTTGAGATGTGATAAGACCCCTAATTTCCCTCCATCCGCTCCAATGTGGTGTTGATGCATGTTGTTAAAGTGCTTTCTGTGGTTGGGGGGTAGTGCAGGCATTGTCTGGCCTATACCGGCTGGCACCAGCACACAACCACAATTTCCCCAGAACCCTGAGTGTCTAGGTGCGGATTAAAATTGGAAGTGGGCACTGGCACTTGAGGTGCCCGCTTCCAGCAGAGATGGGGCTGAAACTTGCAAGGAGCACAACAGCGGTGGAATGTACATTTAAGATGCCAGTTGAGATGATGGTGTTGGAAAACAGCGTTTATTTCAGGAATTATATAATTTAATGGCCATCTCTTGATTCATGTAGTAAGACTCGCTGTGTACACTACGTTGTCTATGATGCTTGTCACACACACACACACACACACACACACACACACACACACACACACACACACACACACACACACACACACACACACACGCACGCACGCACGCACGCACGCACGCACGCACGCACGCACACACACACACACACACACACACACACACACACACACAGAAGAAGAAAATATTATTTCTATAGCGCCTCTCAAAATAAAAATCACGAGGCGCTTCACGAAAACAAAAAAAAATGTAAAAATTTAAAAAGGCATTTAGAAAATGTTTAAAAATATATTTCAAATGAGCAAAAATAGGCAATTGGGATTTAAAAGAAAAAATGTTAAGAAAGAGAGAGAGTGAATAAGAAAGAGGGAAATCAGTGGATCCTGAGGAAGGTGGAATAGGTGGGGAGAGCAGAATAAAGAGAGAGTGGTGAAGAAGGTCATACAAAAGCCAGCTTGAACAAGTGAGTCTTCAGCTGCTTTTTAAAGGAGTCCACTGAGTCCACTGATCTCAGGCTCAGGAGGAGAGAGGTCCAGAGTCTGGGGGCCACAGCAGCAAATGATCTGTCACCTTTGGTCTTTAGCCTGGTGCGCTGCACAACCAGTAGGCTTTGATCACTGGACTTCAGGGACCTGCTGGGGGTGTAGGGACTAAGAAGATTACCAATGTAAGATGTGCTTGTCCATGTAAGGCCCTATAGACCAGAACCAGGATCTTGAAATGAACCCTGAAGTTGACCGGCAACCAGTGAAGCTGGAGGAGAAGCGGGGTGATGTGGGTGTGTTTGGAGGACTTGGTCAGAAGCCGAGCACAGGCATTCTTAACCACCTGTAGACGGTTCAGGGAGATTTGGCTCAGACACGTGAAAAGAGAGTTACAGTAGTCTAAACGTGAGGAGATGAAGGTGTGGAGAACTGTCTCAAGTTCAGAGCTGGACAGAATGGGACTCAGCTTAGCAATGTTCCTGAGATGGAAGAAGGAAGAGCGAACAAGTGAACTGACATGAGAATCCAGGGTGAGAGCTGGGTCAAAGGTCACGCCAAGATTCCTGACAGAAGGTTTGGTGTGGGAAGCAAGCTGACCAAGAGAGTCTCTGACTTTGGGAACCAGCTTGTCTGGGGCACAGATGAGGATCTCAGTCTTATCTTCATTCAGCTGAAGAAAACTCCCAGCCATCCAGGTTTTGATATAGTCTAAGCAGGTGTGTAACAGCTGCAGCTTCGACATCTCATGGGGCTTAAAGGAGATGTACAGTTGGATGTCATCTGCATAAAGACGGTAGGAGATTCCTTTGAAGGAGCTCAGGATGTGCTGAAGAGGAAGCAGATAGAGGAGGAAGCGCAGAGGCCCCAGCACAGAACCTTGTGGGACACCGTGGGTAAGAATGGGTAAGAGAGGTGGTGGAGGACCTAAACTTGGTGACGGCCACAGAAAAGGAGCGCTCAGAGAGATAAGAGGAGAACCACTCCAGAGCAGATCCTGATAGGCCTACCCAGTCTCTCAGCCTCTCCAGTAGCAGGTGATGGTCAACAGTGTCAAAGGTTGCAGTCAGGTCCAACAGGACCAGAACAGAACAGTCCCCTGCATCACTGTGTGTCAGAAGGTCATTAGAGACCCTAAGAAGAGCTATTTCAGTAGAATGAGCTCTACGAAAACCTGACTGGAAGCTATCATAAATGTTAGGTTCATCAAGAGCAGCTGTGAGTTTTTTAGCCACAACCTTTTCCAAGATCTTGGAGATGAACGGAAGTTTAGAGATGGGTCTGAAGCTGCTATGGAGAGAGGGGTCGAGACTTGGTTTTTTAAGAAGCGGGTGGATTACAACGTTCTTAAAGTAAGCAGGGACCTGACCAGAAACCAGAGAAGCATTAATGCACACACAGCGGGTTGTACTCACTGAGGCTCTGTGTTTCTTCTGCGCAGCAGGGACATTTTTGGATGCAGACGGTGCATGGAACCGAACCGGAACCGCTCAGAATCCTGCTGCAGTACAGTTTAAAAAACGTAATCCAAAGAGGTTCTAAATTGCAAAAGGCCACTTCTGCCTTTGATTTTCTTGTTTTGTACTTTGAACACTGGCGCTAAACTAAAGGCTTGTTAGCTAAAAAGTTAGCTTAACAATTGAGTTGCCGGATCCTAGCAGACAGTTACCAGAACACGTCCTTTCAGAATAAGATAGGCTCAAATCAATCTCTGGCGCTAATGACAGTTATCCTTGTGTGAATGTGATGAAATGACCATCTGCACCTCTGTGCTGTGAACCTGTTTCTGGCTCCACAGATGACCACTTAAGCAACATTACTTCCGAAGCTAACAGCACAGACGAAGCCACCCAAGATCTGTGGCGTCAGGGCTCCAAGGCAGCGGAGTTCCGGGCATGCTAAACCTCTAATGGACCAGCTGGACAGAACATCACCATGGCAACGTTTCTGGCTTCAGAGACGACCACATTTCTTTTATATATATAGATCATGGCCATATCAGACAAAAGCAGTTGAGTGTGGATCTAATGGTTCTGGACAATTTCCTGATGTGAGACTTAAATTTAAGATGATAATCCAAAACAACTCCCAGATATTTATCCTCATCCATTTGTTGGATTTCTTTTTGGTCAATGAAGACAGTGAAGTTGTCAGAAAGCTTGCGTTTGATTGTAAAACACATGGAGACACTTTTGTTGTAGTTCAGGGTCAAAAGCTTATTCTTAAACTAGCAAAACACATCCTTCATCTGTCAGTCACTTTGCAGCCAGTTGGGGAGTCTTTGTGGTTACATAGATGAAGCATACATTTGGCACTGGACATCTTTGCAACTGTTGGGTAAGTCATTGGCGTACAGAAAAAACAGTAATGGACTTAGGATGGAACCTTGTGGAACTCCTATTGTACAGTTGTTAACGCTTTATTCTGTAAAATATTTTCTGTATTTGTTTTTAGCTCAGTTTCCTGGTGAATGATGTCAGATTATGGTCAGTCAGTCCAGTCACAACATTGTAGGTTTTTGTCAAATGCTCTGGTTTGTTTTTGAAGAGTAGATCAATGAGTGTGCTGCTATTTTATATTAGTCTAGTGGTAGTTTTCATCATTTGCTGTAAAGCATATTTGGACGTAGTTGTTTTTAGTTTCTGTTATGCAAGAACCATGTCATGCATCATGCAACAACCATTCTAGGAGTTTCCTGGTATTAGGGTTGAGAATTCTCAACTCACACTTCATGTTCTTCTAGTCATTGTGGTTTTTATGAGCTGCTCATTAGTAAACTAATCTACTAATCAATTCTTAGTATGGTGCATTGTGCTGCTTAAGCAGAAGGGTGGAGTAAATTAGTAAGCACTTGTGACCTCAAGTACCTGCTAAAGCTTCCTCTGAAACTTCATTAGTAGGCCTGAATAAGCATGTAAAGCGGAGTTTCTGCTGTAACTTGGTTTGGTGAGCAAGCATTTATTGGCAATAAACTTTGAATAAGATGAAACTTTAAAATTTCCTTTTTTCAAATATCCTTGACTTGGATATTAAATGTTTACATAATCACAACCTTTCTGGCATTGGTTGTTATTGATAGATGATAGTTAAATCATTTAGGAACATTTTTGTACTACTTTTAGCATTTGCTTTTATAAAAACAGCGCATAAGCACAACTGTGCACAGGGCCAACCGCATACACACTTGAGACGAACCGCATCTCAGCATGTACCGCTCATTGGGACAGTTCATATTTTTCCTATGCTTAAAAAAGTATGCATGATGAATTTGTGAAACAAAAGTACATCAATGCAAATTCAGCAGTTTGTGACAAATTGGTTTTGCTGATAAGTACTTTGTGACATCCAGATCTGTGAGACTCACTTTGATGGCTTTTTGCTACAATCCTAAACTTGTTGAAAAAGATGCAGCAGAACTAACCTTATTCCAGTGAACGCTGTCCTTTGCGAATTTCTCTTAAAGCAGTGAAGTCAATTGATTTTTGAATTTTCTAAAAGAGATAGCTAACATTCAGGTCTATGCAATATAAATGAAAAGAGAATCAGAAAATCTTAAAAGTAAAGATGGTCATGCAATGCAATACCAGAGACCATTTTCCTGTGTATTTCCCAGTAGATATTCAGGACTTTGGGCAGACTGCTTTCTACCATTTTTTGTACAGCATTCACAATCCTTTGCAAAGCTTTCTTGCATCTCTTGTTTTGTCACGTGGGTCTTTATTGCTTCTATAAACACCTCAAACATGAATTAAAACTGTCCATCTATTTTCTGCCAGTGTTTTCTTTTAGAATTCATGCAGACGTGTACTAAATTGTGGGTACCCTTTGGACAGCGGAAGAAAAACCCACAATGGTCACAGAAATAACATGAATCTGACAAAAGTAATATTAAATAAAAATTCCATGAAATTTAACGAATGAAAGACAAAAATTGTTTTTCAACCATCCTTCAACGGGATTATTAAAAGAAGAAACAAAATTTTCAACTTTTTAAATTACATAAAAAGTAGGTCACATACGTCTTTGACTTTTTGGTGTGCTACTTTTGACCGCCTAAGCTGTCATTATTCAACAATAACAAGAAACATATTAGTACGGATTCTAGGTTCTTTTTCCGACATTTCAAATCCATGGGACTGAAGCCAACCTCCCTGGATGTGGCTGCTGGGGTGAAATTGATGACAAATCAAAGAGACGGATAATCCAAATGCAAACAAAAGAGTCCCAAAAAACTTCTAAAGAAATCCAAGGTGAACTTCAAGCTCAAGGAACATCAGTGTTAGATCGTACCATCTGTAGCTGTTTGAGCCAAAGCGGACTACATGGGAGATGTCCAAGAAGGACACCATTGTTAAAAATAAATCATAAAAAGCCAGGAATATTCTAAACTACATGTTGGCAAGCCACAAAGCTTCTGGGAGAATGTCGTAAGGGCAGATGAGACCAAAATGGAACTTTTTGCCAAGGCACATCAGCTCTTTGCTCACAGATAGAAAAATGAAGCATATCAAGAAAATAACAATGTCCCCACTATGAAACATGGCGGAGGCTCTGTTATGTTCTGAGGCTGCTTTGCTGCATCTGACACAAGGTGTCTGGAATATGTGTAGGGTACAATGAAATCTCAAGACTTTCAAGGCATTCTAGAGAGAAATGTGCTAGCCAGTGCCAGAAAGCTTGGTCTTAGTCACAGGCCATGGGTCTTGAAACAGGACAATGACCCAAAACACACAGCTAGAAACACCCAAGAATGGCTAAGAGGAAAACACTGGAAATACATCTCCATCACTATTAAAGGAAACAAGGAAAGCAGAGGTAAACACTAGAACAGCCACCATACCGTCACTGAAGTGCCTTGAGACGACTCTTGTCGTGATTTGGCGCTATATAAATAAACTTGAATTGAATTGAATACTGAAATGGAGACAGCTCAAAAACCATGCTTTGACATGGATCTCATTAGTTATGAATGTTAAAGTTGCAGAGTGTAGTTTCCTGCCGCTAGGGGGCAATACCTACATTTCAGGGTAGTTTTACACCATATCTTCCTACCTGTTGCTAGTTTAAAAAACATCACAGTAAATGTTACCTGTAGAGCAGAAAGCAGGCAACCTTGGCGTGACACCTCAGACTTTGATGTTCCTTCAGCCAATTTCCATTAGAGAATGCAGTGCAATTGTAATTTTCTGGCAACGTATTTTCCAGATCTGCTCGGGGGCTTGCGCCTGCTGATGACATCATCATACAACGGCACTACCTCTCGGCCAAAACATTTTGCATCACGTTTTTATTTCTGTTCTTTTATGTATGCTTTGAAAATAGTTGAGCAGTTTTGTTATTACGTTTGTGCTTCTTACTACCTAAATGTTTTTGAACATGTAAAGTAACTTCCGCAAGTCATATATCCAGCCAATCAGCTTGTGTGACGTCACCAACAGGCGCAGGACCCCAAGCTGGCCAGAAGGAATCATGGTGTCTCCCAGAGATGCTTGGTGCACATCTATGCCCATGTCATTTCGACCCGATTTTTATGATTAATGGTACGAAGCCGCCAGTTGTTTTTCAACAACTTGACATCATTTCATACATTTTCAACAACATTTTGATGGGTATTTCCAGAGATTAAAGGTAAAAACTACTGATTGTCTGTTTAACACAATCACATTAACCTTTCTAGCTTGATGATTCAGGAAAATTGTGCTGCTAAAACTTCCGTTTGTACAAAGAGTGCGTAAGCATATTCATGCATAAATCCAACTGCATTAATTCCTGCAAATGGTGTTAAGTGCATATGAGAAAGCACTTCTCATTTTGACAGCAAATTTTTTCCAGAGGTTTAAAAACATGAATACTGAAACTGTAAAAAGTAACAAAAGTACATCTACAGAAATTGAGCAGTGACTCACTGATTAGTTTTGCTGATAAGTACTTTGTGGCATCAAGATGTGTGAGATTCTCACAAATAACGCATGTTCCTCGGATCATAAACAAGTTGAAATATAATAAAGTAGAGCCTGAGTTCAGTGAACGTTTTCCTTTGCAGATTTGCCTTTAAGCAGTGACGTGAATGGACATTTGAAGTTTTTATGAAGAGACAGCAAACATCCATTTCTTGTATTGTTACACAAAGCCGCATACATCTTCTTCATGAAGACCATACTGATGCTGTAAAGCTTTTGTTGTATCCACCAAAAACGGGTTTATGGCTATTTTTCATACTCAAGGAAAAGCTTTTCTGCACCTCTACTGCGAAGTTCTGGACCCTGTCATAACATGACTCTTTCTGACCACAGGAACCAAGGACAGCTTGCTATGCTCCCACAATAATGGGTTTTATTACGAGGCCATCATGGCTGGTCGTGATTCAGATTTTCAACATTTTTTCTCACAGATCCTCTGTGACCCTATGTTCATGCCATCCAGGACCTTGATACTCTGCCATCACAATGGTAAACCCTCATGGACAATGATGTGAAGAACACATCACTGTTTCTTCTCTCACCTAGCAGCAGGTGTTTTATCCAATATCTCGGTCTTTGGCAATTTAAATCATAAATGAAAGTTCAAACGATAGACCAGCCAGTGATATGGGCTCCCAGATCACTCACAGGCAGCCCAGCGCAATCAAAAGTTCTGTCTCAGCGTGAGATGTTAACCCCTATGAAGCTACCCCTGGTTGAACATGTCAGCCTGGTTATTAGAGGGAAGTTTAAAATAAGCACACTAAAAAGAAAGGTAACGCTTCCTTTTACAGTCCCCTAATTACTAAGTACGTGCCTGGTAATTACATAGTAAGTTAAACTGTATTATTGCTTCTGAGTTGTTAAACAGTTAGTACCATGTAACTCAGGTTCAATTCTAGTTTTTATTTTTATTAATCATTCCCAGTAAATACTGCTTTAGACAATACTTACACTTTATTACAATTATTCACTTTAATTACACAATAATGCACTTTAACTTACCAAGTACTTACCAAGTACTTACATGGTAAGTACTTGGTAATTAGGGGACTATAAAAGGAAGCATTACCAAAAGAAAAAACAAATTTGTTCATTTTACAGTTTAGTTTGTTCTTTTTTAATATCTTTGGTTACTTTTAAGGTAACCAAATGTAGTATGTTTGATTTAATTTTTTTTTCTCTGTCTTATTGTCTTGGGGTAAACTGTTTTTCATGCTTGTGGTTCGGCACCTGATGCTTTGCAGACTCCTACCGGAGACGAGCAGGACGTAGGTTTGCCAGGTGGGTGTCAAATTTTAAGAAGCCAGAGGCTCTTTTCCTGTATCTTTCATTATAAGCTCTTTAAGCTCTCATTCAATAATTTTATCAACAAAACCACTGTAGCCTCGAGTATGAAAGAATTCTTTGTGAGTTATTTTGGGTGGGAAAAAAGCTCTGGCGCTCCTGTTTCAGGAAGTAGATGTGGTGAACAGAGTCTTACTCCTTTTTATTGATGATATTTGGACATCTTGGCTCTGATTGCATAACAGAAATGTAAGTCTAAATCACTGACTCCATTTACTTTGCACTGCTGATGTTTCATCTCTACAAATAACACAAGCCTGAAGGAGTTCTGCCTTGTGGTGGAGTTAATGCTAACAATTAGCTTCTACTAGCTGAGATATCCTCTGCTGTTTCCTGGACCCTAAATCAACAACAGCCTTCCCTGTCACGAGTCAAGATGGGTGAGTCCATGAAAGTTAATTTACATCCAGTGTGTTTACGTGCACATCAGAAAGCTGAAGTATAGGGAGCCGAAGTCTCCTCCCCTTCCGGTCGTCTCATGGGTCCCCAGAAGAATGAAAAAATGAATGCAAGTCAATGGGGATAAACGCTATTTTCTAATCTGCTTTGCCCTACGTCCTGGATCACACAGTTTAAATGAAAACTAGTGATGGGTGTAAAGACTCCAGAAGAATGCTGACATGAAAAGGTGCCTGTCGGAGTGGAACACACTTTATTTGAGAGGTCGATTTTCTAATGCGCATGTAAACTAGGATAAAGACTCCCAGCTTATTACCATAAGATTGACCT
This sequence comes from Nothobranchius furzeri, assembly GCF_043380555.1. Lineage (NCBI taxonomy): Eukaryota > Metazoa > Chordata > Actinopteri > Cyprinodontiformes > Nothobranchiidae > Nothobranchius > Nothobranchius furzeri. The sequence continues at coordinate 50,903,709 of NC_091743.1, read as the reverse complement.
GGATCGAGTTCGATGTTGGTCAGTGTGCATGTAACCACACTGATTGTGACGTAGGTCCGTGCGGCTTTTTCTAATCTGAGTTTACCTGTCTTTTTTCATTTGCTAGCTAACACAAGAAACAAGGGAAGAAGACCATTTTTAATGATCCGCATGCAGATAATCATATTTAAAAGGAACAAGTCGGTTTCTCAGTGAACTTGCTCTTTAAAGCCTGCACTCAGCTATCTTCTGACTATTCTGAGCGGTATTGCACCTTGGCCATCAGTAGAGATCTGACTCATGCATTCAGGCAGAGCTTCTGGTTGGGATCGATGGTCACAGTTATTGTTTCTGTGAAGTCACCAACACACTTAGAAACGCAGCTGAGGACAGTTGATGCTTCAACAAACTGAAAAACCAGGGCTTGTATGCACTGGGTGAGGTGATTACTGTAACAGGTGTACTGAGTTCTTATAGAACACAAGGCCTATTGAATATTTAGTCACATTTTCCCAAAACGTTTGACCCTATAGACCAGAACCAGGATCTTGAAATGAACCCGGAAGTTAACCGGCAGCCAGTGAAGCTGGAGGAGAAGCGGGGTGATGTGGGTGTGTTTGGAGGACTTGGTCAGAAGCCGAGCACAGGCATTCTGAACCACCTGTAGACGGTTCAGGGAGGTTCTGCTCAGACACGTGAAAAGAGAGTTACAGTAGTCTAAGCGTGAGGAGATGAAGGTGTGGAGAACTGTCTCAAGTTCAGAGCGGGACAGAATGGGACTCAGCTTAGCAATGTTCCTGAGATGGAAGAAGGAAGAACGAACAAGTGAACTGACATGAGAATCCAGGGTGAGAGCTGGGTCAAAGGTCACGCCAAGATTCCTGACAGAAGGTTTGGTGTGGGAAGCAAGCTGACCAAGAGAGTCTCTGACTTTGGGAACCAGCTTGTCTGGGGCACAGATGAGGATCTCAGTCTTATCTTCATTCAGCTGAAGAAAGCTCCCAGCCATCCAGGTTTTGATAGAGTCTAAGCAGGTGTGTAACAGCTGCAGTTTAAGCCGGGCGTACACTGTGCGACTTTTTCACTTTTTTGAGCCGATTTTCCACTCGTGCGAGAATCCACAAGATCGGGGCGAGTTTTGCGCCGAGCGGTCGTGTAGTGTACAGGGGGTTACGAGAGGCGATTAACACCACGTGACCAGCTACCGATCAGCAGTCGTGAGCTCGCACAGACTTCTGGCGTGTTTAATATTTCGCTCGTCCCTCGTGAGGGTATCGCACTGTTGAAGCCACGCTGCGAGCAGCTGCGACCCAAAATGTATCAGAACCGCTCACGGCGCATACACAATCCTGCATCAACACCGCTCGCCCGCTATTTCCCTAATAACACACGCTGTTCGTTTTTGTTTCTACACGTTGTTTTACTCACAAAGATTGTCAAGAAAGCGTGTTTGTCGTGTTCATGTCAAATTAAACTGATCACAAAACACAGATTTACTTTCTTTATTTCGTTTTACTCATCCAACCCCCATAAATCCCTGTGTGTCCTCCTGCAGCACTCCCGAAGGACAACAGGCAAAACAAGACAAAAAAGTCTGACGTGTTGAGTAAAAACTGCTATTTTTAGCATATTTTTTAGGGCCGACGTGTTGCTACCAGACGTACAGTGTGAGCAGTCAGGTCGCATCCGAGAACTGGGTCGTACAGTGTGAGCACACGACTCGTGAGATCTGCCCTGCGAGGAAGTCGCACAGTTTGAGCTGATGCTGAGTGCTATGAGTGAAAAAGTCGTACAGTGTCCGCCCGGCTTAAACATGTCATGGGGCATAACCCCCAGAAACCCAAATTTAGAAAACAACTGCAAAATCTTTTTTTAACCTTTCACATGTTGTTCTAGGAGGCCAGATAAATGGGCCTATTTACACATTTTAACAGCCAATAGTGTTGCAGAACTGAACAATAGGACCTATTAGCAATGTAAATGTGGTTTTAAAAAGCAAAAAAATGGTGAAGGTTTATTTTTGTAGACTTAAATCTGATGTTGTAATATTACAACCGTGGGTCTCTGGGGGAGATGTGCAGTTGGATGTCATCTGCATAAAGACGGTAGGAGATTCCTAACCATCTACCCTTCTGAAAGAGATTTTTTTATTATCACAATATGCAAGAAATGTCCCAATGTTGTAACACATCCCTAATCTGAGTGCATTTGCTAACTTTATTTCATGTTTTAGAGTTTTAAAGTTTTTCTGATCAGGCTTCTGGATTGCCTGACTTAAAATGGTCCTTGTCATGATCTGTGCTGAACTAACCATCTCTGTCTGAGCTTTGTTTACAGGTGGGTGTGTCTGGAGAGCTCAGCTGTGTCAAATCAGCTCATCAGCGGTCACGGGATTTAAGGAGCAGCAGGACAACTCACCAGTGCCAGATGATACTCAGTCTTGGGTAGTTTCCAGCCCTCCTCCTGATCTTTCTGAAAGATTTTGTTTGTCTGCCCGTTCCTGCCCTTCAGGCAGTTAACTTGCTCTGCCCTCCTGATCCCTCCAGATTCCAGTCATCTATTCATACTCGCTTTCTGCGATATCACCGGAACATCATCAACATTCCAGTCCTGCCGTTTCCCCCTGATCGCCTGCTCTCCGTCACTCACCGGCCCACCTGCAGTTCCTCTGTCTCCCTGTTCAGCCAGGCCTGGCAAACCCTCCCAGAAGAACCCAGATCATCCAGGAAACTGTAAGCCTTTTGCGTTCCTCATCATCCTCTCACATTGTTCCAGACTCTGACCTCTCTTCCTCTCTCAGACCCCCATGGATCCATTTCCTGTCCATCGGAAGCTACCTCTACCGCACCAAACAAAATCATTTTTACTTACTTTCTGACTCCTGGTGGTGATTCTTCATGTTGTTGGTTAAGAAATTACCTTCACACATGACAGTCCTATGGGTGAGCACGCTAACCTTTGAGGAGCGATATGAATTCTTTAATGTCACCTGCTGTGACTACAGCTTGGACTAGGCGGCCTGAGAGTACCTTGGGATGGGGGCTGAGACTGGGGCAGCACTGAAAGACAAAGTCTCAGTTGAATCTCAAAGTCCTGTAAGACTAAAAAATGTCACTAAATTGCTAGTTGTTTTGGAAATAAAAAAGGTAGCAAGAGAGGTCTGAATTCTCACTAAATAAGGTGATGAAGTCACTAAGTTGGAAATGCTGACATCTCCAGTTCAGTTTTGAACACTTTTTGCTAAAAATTCTGAATATTTCTCAGAATAACCATGTTGATTTGCCACAAGCTGATGGCCTCCATGCCATCACACTGCTGCAGCAAGTCATGCAAAAAAAAGGCCCAACCAAGTATTGAACTCCCCACAGACAAACGAGCTGTCTGTGGAATGCTATGTGTAATCAATCAGAAAGTGAGGTGGTGGAAGCATGCTGCACAGAGCGAGGAGAATCCAAATCCTCCTCTTCCACCACTTCCCTTACCCACGGTGTCCCACAAGGTTCTGTGCTGGGGCCTCTGCTCTTCCTCCTCTATCTGCTTCCTCTTCAGCACATCCCGAGCTCCTTCAAAGGAATCTCCTACCGTCTTTATGCAGATGACATCCAACTGTACATCTCCTTTAAGCCCCATGAGATGTCGAAGCTGCAGCTGTTACACACCTGCTTAGACTCTTGTCACAGGAGTGGGGAACCCTGGTCCTCAAGGGCCGGTATCCTGCAAGTCTTTGCCCCAACACTTCTGATTCAGCGGTTGATTCACCTGTTCAGCAGCTCATCAAGCTCTGCAGAAGCCTGTTAATCACCTGCTGATTGAAATCAGGTATGTTGAAGCAGAGTTGAAACTAAAATATGCTGGATACCGGCCCTCGATGGACCAGGGTTCCCCACCCCTGTTCAATCAAAACCTGGATGGCTGGGAGCTTTCTACAGCTGAATGAAGATAAGACTGAGATCCTCATCTGTGCCCCAGACAAGCTGGTTCCCAAAGTCAGACACTCTTGGTCAGCTTGCTTCTCACACCAAACCTTCTGTCAGGAATCTTGGCGTGACCTTTGACCCAATTCTTACCCTGGATTCTCATCAGTTTTCTTGTTCGCTCTTCCTTCTTCCAACTCAGGAACATTGCTAAGCTGAGTTCCATTCTGTCCCGCTCTGAACTTGAGACAGTTATCCACACCTTCATCTCCTCACGCATAGACTACTGTAACTCTCTTTTCACGTGTCTGAGCAGAACCTCCCTGAACGTCTACAGGTGGTTCAGAATGCCTGTGCTCGGCTTCTGACCAGGTCCTCCAAACACACCCACATCACCCCGCTTCTAGCCTAGTGAACTAGACCAAATTCTTGCTTTGCAAAGAATGGTCTAGGCATGCTCCATTGGAACCTCAGCAGCTCCTACCAGGACTCTGGCTAGCCAATCACAGCTCTCTAGAGGGGTTTCAAACACATAAAGAGCTGTGATTGGTCCATAATGGTGGACCAATCATAGTGCTCTATCTGCTTAGTGAACAAATCACAAAGCTTTATCTGCTTTGTGGGCCAATCAGGGCCCTCTATATGCCTGGTGGGTGGGATGATGCAACAGAGTGAAACAAGAGTATGTCACATTGATTGTCCAGTGGAATGCGGAGATCATTTGAAAGACAACGGTAGAACCCGCCCCACAACCGAGAGCCGTCAATGGAGCATGGCCAGACTAAATAATACATTTATTTAGTCTGGCTTGCCAGGCTACCCCGCTTCTCCTCCAGCTTCACTGGCTGCCAGTCAACTTCAGGGTTCATTTCAAGATCCTGGTTCTGGTCTTTAGGACCTTACATGGACAAGCACCATCTTACATTGGTGATCTTCTTAGTCCCTACACCCCCAGCAGGTCCCTGAGGTCCAGTGAGCAAAGCCTACTGGTTGTGCAGCACCAGGCTAAAGACCAAAGGTGACAGATCATTTGCTGCTGTGGCCCCCAGACTCTGGAACTCTCTCCCCCTGAGCCTGAGATCAGTGGACTCAGTGGTCTCCTTTAAAAAGCAGCTGAAGACTCACTTGTTCAGGTTGGCTTTTGTATGACCTTCTTCACCGCTCTCTCTTTATTCTGCTCTCCCCACCTATTCCACCTTCCTCAGGATCCACTGATTTCCCTCTTTCCTATTCACTCTCTCTCTTTCTTGACACAATTCTTTTAATCACAATTGTCTATTTTTTGCTAATTTGACATATATTTTTAACCATCTTCTAAATTCTTTTTTGTATTTTTACATTTTTTGTTTTTGTGAAGCGCCTCGTGATTTTTATCTTGAGAGGCGCTATAGAAATGATATTTTCTTCTTCTTCTTCTTTTTCTTTTTTTCTTCTGCCTTGTCTGTTTACACCAAAGTCATGTTTGGTCTCTGGAGGTATAGCCCTCTGGCAGGTGTTGCAGATTTGCAACAGTTAAAACCTACCTACCTGGTTACTCCACATACGTATTTCATTAGTATTTTTTAATTCAGAAGTACCCCTGACGGACTTAGTTATTCGTCCTTTCATAAAAACTCATTTTGAGCCTGAGAGGGTTAACGAGGTTTCCTGACTGGCCGGGGCCCTGTCTACCCGCATGGCACATTCAAAACTGCTATAATCATGATTTTTTTTATCACCACCATCTAACAATTTTTAAATCCTGCCATGTGAACTGGGTCTTAGCTTGTCAGTCCAGTAAAAACTAATTTGGTTCTCCAAATTAACAAAGGAATGTTGGGAAAGCAATGGTTAAATAGAAAACGCGTAAGCAGAGGTCTCTGTCACAGCCTCCGATTATTGATCAAGGAAGGAAGTCGGTAGAACCAGTTACTAACTGGCTTTCACATTTCCTGATGGGATGTGTCTCAATGCGTGCATGGACACAAGCACTGTCTGTGTCATACTTAGGGCTCAGTTCTGTTTTCTCTCCACAGAAAGTAAACAGACAGATTTTCAGGAAAGATCGTAATCACAACACCTCAAACATATTAGTACCGTGTCTTGTCTTTTTAAGATTTAAAGTTGATCATTAGGTCTTTAGCAACATTGTGAGTTATGAGGAGTCACCAAAGTTTTCTTCACTGATTGTGTTTCTGGCCACTGACCAAACCAAGGAGGGTACTTTTTAAAAGTATCTCCACTGTGTTAGTCATCAAAATGCACGGTACTTTTTTTTTTGGAAAACCTGAAACCAACTAAGTTTCTTAATGCCAGCTGATCACAGGACTTTTGCTCATTATGCTGCTTTACCTGTGGGACAATAAAACGTTGTTTCAACTGCAGACAGAAACTATTAAGTCCATGTCACAGTTTATTGACTTCCTGGCATTTATACATATTTTCTGGGTCCAAACTGTGTTCTACCTGAAAGTTTTTACTGTAGTTAGAAGTATGTGAGACATACGGAAGACAATAGAAAATCTGTTTCTCAGATTTTAACTATATTGTTTTGAGAATTAAACAGTTTACTGCTGTTTTATAAAACATTTAATTGCTAAAAGAATAAAGCAAATCAGCCCGTCATTCGTTCTTTCGTTTCTTGACAAAAATAGATCATCTATTGTCTTGATAAATGATAAATGATAAATGACCCGCACTTGTATAGCGCCTCTCAGAGTAAGGACTGCAAAGCGCTTTACACTACAGTGTATCATTCATCCATTCACACACTCATTCATACACTGGTGGGGATGCGAGGCGATAGAAAACCAGACTGAAAAACTATGTGAATGGTTAATTCATTCAGAATGAATAAATTGAAATATATGAAGAAAATCCAACCCCCCCCCCCCCCAAAATCTTCCAAGGTAATATTATCACCTGTTTCCTGAAAGCTGCATTTGCCAATCTACGAACAAGCTTCGAACGCTAACACGGTCACGGGACACTCGTGTAAAAACTGTATTTCCAGTGGAAACGAGAGAAAACAATAATGGTTCTTAAAGCGTCTTTACAGATTCTGTAACTTGCGAGTACATTAGTTTCAAGTACAAATCTTTCAAAGAAGGGTATTTTTACACTTTTGAAATCATGCTTTTACAAGTTAAGCCTCATAACATATTTAGTAACCTTTGTCTTGGATTACTAGTAAGTTTGTCCATGCTCTGTGCAGCTTCTACTTTCATGTTTCAGCAACTACATCCACACCACGAGAGGAAACTCCTCAAATGCTGACTTTCAAAGAAAGAGAGTAGAACAGACTGACTAGAGGTGGCCACGGCATGAGTTTCATTTCTCTCATTTAATCTTTAGTAAAATCACAAACAGATTCAGAATTTGTGAATTAGTCGATGTCCTCGCTGTGCTTTTAAACAATATGTCCAAGAAACAGACCAATCAACACGTGTTCTGTTTCTGCTGTGACGCTGCTGTAGTGGATAATAAATATGATTTTACAAAAGGACTGATTATGTTATATGAATACAAATTGGGGTTTTACTCCTTTGTTTAATCATCAAAACTAATGCAAAAGAATATTTGTTCCTCGCTTTGCATTTCCAACCAGTGTTTGCCCACTCTGATGCAGCCTGCACACATTTACAGTAAATGAATGTGGATCATGCATTTAAATGAGAATACATCCATGTTTATGGAGGTTACTGTGAAAAAAAATCAGATTCTCAATGATCTCACAGATCCCTGACACATCCTCCAGTATTTATGCTACTAGTGTCTCATTTCATTATGTTTTACAGTGTTTATACCCACTGGAGGAAAATTGAGGAGTGATGATGCTCCGAAAATGGGAGAATGTTTGAGGAAAAGTTATGTTCAAATCCCACCCCGGGTCAGCCTGCTGTTCATAAGAATTAATAAATGGTGCAATTTTAGGCCACTGGCCAGCATCACTGGATTGTGCAAGTGCTTGTGTTTGGAGCTTTAAAACCAACATTTTTGTCATTGATGGCTCTGATTGCATCTGGAAAATGTGCATCCTCCTTCCCACACTGCTGGGATGGCTTGACTCACAATCAAGTGGAACAGACCTCTAGATGCTGAGGTTAGTTACCACTGTAGGCTTTAGTTGTGAGTGTGCGTCATAGGGCTACTCACCGAGTCATGAGCTGATTCGAGCGATCATTCTGATCTTCCTGTGATAACCTCCAATGTGGCTTAAGTTATTGCGGCACACTTTAATACCCACACCATTGTGTAAAGGTGTCTTTGGCTGTGAGCAATAATTACTAATACATCACAAACATTTACCAATTATCCCCACTAGGTGTCACCCAACTTACACTAATGGTAGAAATATGAGTACCGCGTCCACAAAGTTTGCATGGCGCAGCATGCTTCCATACCTACTTCATTGCTGATAGATTTTTCAAGAGTTTATGCCAAGATTTTGAGTGAGCACATGTTTGACAAACATGCCTCCTGCTCTACCTGTATGTCCATTTAGCATGATATGCTTATCTCCTTAGAGCTGGAAGTAATTATGAGAGAAAAAAAATGGTCAGGCAAGGCAGAAACATTTTATTCATCATTTCTTTAACAACAAAAGTCAGAAATCGTTAGTGTCTTCAAATAGATTCACAAATGACAGATCACAAATAGCAACTTTCTTTTGCTTTCAAGCACTTGAAAGGATACGTTTAGGAATGGAGAACATTAGTGCAGAAAGAGATTCACAATGCCATGTTAGGTAAGATGATCAGAGCTGATTTTAATCTGACTGAATGAATGTAGGAGTTTTTTGTTTCTCATTTAATGAGTGCTTTTGTCCTTCATCTGTTAAGACCTGTAGGACACGGTGAAGCACTTAAACAGCTCGAACCTGTTGTAGACGCTGAGAGCTGAGGGGATAAGACACACAAAAATGCTGATTAGTGATGGGCCACAATAGAGAAGCAGCTTCTTATGTCATATTTCATGTAATTTTAACAAACACAAACATTCTAATAACTCTAGACACAAACTCAGCAAAGTTCATTCCTGCACTTTGCTCACATGCAGCAACTACATGAGACATATATAGGTCTTTTCCACCGCCCAAACTGGCATGGAATGGGAAGGATCGGGTCGCTAATTTTTCTGTTCCGATTGTAAAACCGGTCCAGACAACCGACCCGGACCGCACCAGTCACGGGATTTTCTGGTCTCCCTTCTGTTCTTGGTCCAGAAAGGGTGGAGCAACAACACAGTCCACTGATTGGTTGACAGAAATACGTCACTTCTTGCAAACAGGAGAACTAATGGAGTTCCGTTGTTTGTATTTTTGTTAGCTGAACATAAAAGTGAAAAAATTGCAGCAAATAGCAGCAAGTGTTAACCTTCAGAGTTCCATACATTTCTCACCTTCATCATGAGAGTCCACAGGAGGAGCTAGATGGATCGTAGTGTTTTTCTCAGAGGATGGCAGCCGAAGGATCAGAGCGGACGTCGGCTCAGTGTCGGGCCAAGATGAAGAAATTAAAGCCCAATATAGCTAATAGTTAAGGACAGAAACAGCCGGAGTGGATTTTTTTTTCAGATGGGAGAAATACACGGAGTTGCTACAACGCGCTGGATGCTATTTATAGCCGAGGCAGGCTTCTGGACTTAGCGACTGCACTCTGGAGTCACATGTGGAGGCTGTGGTAAGCAGTTTGTTTTTGTCATGACCTCTGTAGACCAGTTATTGCAGCAAAGACATACTGAATAGTTTCACAACTTTTAAAATTGTGCATGATGGTTCGTTTAACCCCGCCTGCCGACGTGATGGCACAAACTGCGATCGAAACGCTCGTCTGAAAATTCCAGACCCATACCAGAACATACCGGTCAAAAAATAACCAGACCGGACCGTTCCAGACCTGGCGATGGAAAAGAGGCTATAGTTTACCATACCATACCATACCATACGGTACCGTACCGTACCGTACCATACGGTACCGTACCGTACCGTACCGTACCATACCATACCATACCATACCATACCATACCATACCATACCATACCATACCATACCATACCATACCACACCACACCACACCGCACCACACCACACCACACCATACCATACCATACCATACCATACCACACCACACCACACCACACCACACCACACCACACCATACCACACCATACCACACCACACCACACCACACCACACAATACCATACCATACCACACCACACCACACCACACCACACCACACCACACCACACCACACCACACCACACCACCATACCACACCATACCACACCACACCACACCACACCACACCACACCACACCATACCACACCATACCATACCACACCATACCACACCACACCACACCACACCACACCACACCATACCACACCATACCACACCACACCACACCACACCACACCATACTATACCATACCATACCATACCATACCATACCACACCACACCACACCATACCACACCACACCACACCATACCATACCATACCATACCATACCATACCACACCATACCACACCATACCATACCATACCATACCATACCATACCATACCATACCATACCACACCACACCACACCACACCATACCATACCATACCATACCATACCATACCATACCATACCATACCATACCACACCATACCATACCATACCATACCATACCACACCACACCATACCATACCATACCATACCATACCATACCATACCATACCATACCATACCATACCAATTTATTTCTAAAGCACAGTTTAAAAACAGCATTGCAGCTAACCAAAGTGCTGTACTAAACGAGCTAATGGCTCAGACACAACAACAGAAACATGGCATAAAATAATGAATTAGTCAAAATGCAAAAAATCTAAGCCATGAAATTTAAGTGAAAAAAACTAATCAAATCAGCTGAAAAAGACACCAATAAAACAGAAAAGGCTAAGACGTATCGCATGGTGCAACAGTGCTAGGGAGCACAGATAGGACAGACTCCAAGATTTGTTCAATTTTTCATGTAGAGGACCATGAAGGGAAGGCCATGCTGTAGAAGCATGCAAACTTGAACCTACTGAGGGAAGGAGCCAAATGTACTGTACTTAGAGGGGCAGAGAGTTCCAGAGTTTTGGGGCTGCGTGAGAGAAAGTGCGCTCCCTCTGTGATTTATTGCAAACCTTTGGTATGACTGATCATTGCACCACAGTCAAAAACGCATAAACCAGCACAAAGGAGATAAGTAAATCAAGTCTGCATTTATCTAATGATGAATTATATTTCAAACAACACATGCTCTGCTGCCACCTGCTGGACAGAGGTCAAATGAGAAAACAAGGTGAATGCTTTAATTTCTGATATACTAATTTATAACATTTATTTGTAATAATCTCTAAATGAAACTGTTTGTTGTTTTATTCCCCATAGCTTCTTTTAATGAAGAATTATTTTACATAGAACAACTAAAATCTAAATGCTTACCAATGTGTTCAGAATGCATCAGTACAGCAGAATATTTTATATTAAAATAAAGGCTTATTGTGTTAATTAGAATTAATTTAAAAGATGAAAATGTGTTTAGTAATGAAGGTACAACATGTAAGAATTTTACAGAGAAATAATCACTAATCAGTCTAATGTCTCAGTCATGTTGGAAGGAAGTTATGTTGAAACAGATTTCCTTCTCAGCCATCGACATATAAATATTGGACAATGGTTCCAATAACACATTTTTGAAGATAACTGGGAGGTGGCCACCACCGCCATTTTGACCATGTCACAGGTTCCGTCAAGCCCAGACAATTCCACAAAAGGGAAGAGAGGTGGAGCTGAGGGTGTGGCTGTAAGGCTGGGATCACCTGACGACACCCGGTCGAACTAGCTACAAGCTAACCTGAAGCTAACCCAAAGCTAACGCGGAGATGGGAGCTAAACTAACGGAGGTAGCAACCTAGCTACAACCGGAGTTAAGTGTGCACAACACCAGAGCTTCTGAGTCAGAGATATGCCGGGCTGACCGCTGGGTAAAACCGGGTGGAACACAGAGGTCTCCCGAGAGCTCAACAAGCCGGCAGCCGCACAGCAGACAAGCGCCGCTGCGATCTGAGATGCGCAGAGCTGCCGCTGGGGAGAGCCAGGGAAAGGTTTCCATCCCAGAGCTCCACAAGCCGGCAGCCCGCACAGCAGACAGAAGCCGCGATCAGACAGAGATACGCTGAGCTGCGGGGAGGGGAGAACCAGGTGGAAAACATCGGTCTCCCGAGAGCTCCACAAGCCGATAGTCGGAACCGAGCTCCACCAACATGTTAGGAGGGATGTTGCTACTATTTATAAACTATGAGCCTGCGAGTTTGCTGAATCTACGCTGAGCTAACACTGCTGCACCGTTGGTATTTGTAAAATGCAACAGTGTTTTGTAGAGATCCTAAGCCAGTAAGGAGCAACTCAGAAGTTGTTTCTTGTACCTGTAAGAGTTCACGGCATCTTTTTGTTTCACTCTAATCGTGTGAAAAAGGCTAGCAACAATGAGCTAAAAATGCTAATGGGGAATTAGAAACACAGTGGGCTCTGAAAAAATCCCAAACTACTTTTTCAATTACCAACAACTTGATAGTAAACAGTATATGTCCCTTTCAGTTTGTGAATGAATAAATGACTGCCTATTGTGTAAAACACTTTGGCATCCTATTACTTAGAAAACCAATACAGCTGAAACTGGAAATATAAGAATATGGTCCAAAGGTTCATATGCCAGTGATTACTCTCAAAAGGTGAAACTAATATGTGAACTAGACTCATTACAGGCAAAGTCAGATATCTGAAGCCTTTATTTGTTATAATGATTTGGATAATGACTTACAACTAATGAAGATCCCACATTCAAAATCTCAGACAGTTAGAATGCTATGAAAAGGTTCAATATTCTAGACTCAAAGTGTCACACTCTAATCGGCTAGTGAATCACCTGCAAAGGGTTCCTGAGCCTTTAGATGGTCTCTCGGTCTGAGTTGGATTTCTGAAATAAATTGACTTTTCAATCCTATTCTTGTTTTTCCAGTTTCACCTGTACAAGTGTAATTTATTCTTTATTATTAGTGTCACTGACAGGCAGCACCACTAGATGGTGATAGACAACAGATCTTTGAAAAGAAATTCAACAGAACAAACGAGTTCTGTTCATTAGAATTTTTATTACAACTCAGTTTTGAACACAATTTAAATATAGAAAAATAATCCTTATTACCATTTTATAATACAAAACCATAAATATATCTTCAAAAGCACTTCATAAGTTAGAGGACACACACACACACACACACACACACACACACACACACACACACACACACACACACACACACTGAGTCTTAAGTTAATTCCAGCACCATGACAGAAATGCAAAATGGCAAGCATAACTGCACAAAAGAACACGTCTGTGTTCTCCGTGCAGGTCGGCATCATGATCACGGGTTTGGTGCCAGTTCTTCCAGCCACCCTAGCACTGTGCCCAGTTCTCCCAATGCTTTCAGTGCCGCCTGCTGGACCTGAAGCTGTGCAGGAGAAAGATAGTGTTGTTCATCCATGGAGAGTGCTACATGTAATTCTGATGCTCATGTTGTGTTGCGTCTTGTAATTACTGAGCTGCATTAATAAAGTACTGGTTGAGTAAAAGCCTGTACTTACCTCATCGAATCTAGAACTCACTGAGTCAATTGTTCTCTGGGTTTCTTCTCCACAGCTGCAGTGCTGCAAAGAGCAAAGCAACAACACTCGGGGATGCTTCTCGGCACATCTTATCAGTGAATAACTATTATGAGTGAAACAACTTACACATTTGTGCATGTCTCTTCTGAGGCTGACAAAAGCATTGGCCAGGGCGCTGGAGCTGCGTTGCTGGTGAGGCTCAGAGGACTTGTAGTTTATGAAAACTCTCTCAATGTAGAAACGTAGTAGGAGACGCAGAAAACAGCACGTCTGACCCTCCTAGAAACAAACACACACACACACACACACACACACACACACACACACACACACACACACACACACACACACACACACACACACACACACACACACACACACACACACACACACACACACGCGCATACACACACACACATGAGTTTACGTTCTGATGGAGCTGGATCTCTTCAGATCAGGTAGATAGATAACGTAAAAGTGATGTACGAACCCACGCAAAAGGCTTTACCTGAACATCTTTGAGCATAGATTTATTCAGAAGCTTCACTCCCATTTCAGTGTCTCCTGATATCTGTCAGGTAAAACCAACACCACATTTATTATCGTGCTTTTCCTAGTTTTGGATCTTTAGAGGTGTTTTGAACATCATCCTATTCTGGGTCAGATGAACTGATCCGTGATTTAAACTCACAGCGTGTAGTTGGATGTCAGAGTAGTATTTGCGCAGCTCGTGTGTGTGAACGTTGGCAGAGCAGCCATCTGCGTGCAGAGTTCGTCCCCTCACCAGCCCCCTTGCGCATCCAAGGATGATGAGGATAAGGAAGAGCGAGGAGGCGGAGGAGGCAATCCTGGTCATCGTAGTTACCTGGCGATGAAGCTAATGGTACATTCTGTTTAGTTCAAACTTTTCAGATAATCATGTCTTTTAAATAAATAAATAAATGAACAAATAAATAAAAATAAATAATAAATAAATAAATAATAATAAAAACAAATAATAAATAAATAAATAAATAAAAGTCTGTTTTTCAATAAAAACTACATAAATAACGTTAAAAAGTAGAGAAATTACTTTTCTCACACAAATCCATCCTGGCCCATAAACACACCTGTGTTTAGACTCACCTGTGTGTGTCAGCGGAGGAAGAGTCCCAGTGAACGTGTACCTTTGTGTCTCCATCCTTTCGCCTCTTATAGCAGCTTGATGAGGGGAATCACCTGCCTCGTTCAGCCTCCCTTTGCAGAATCAGCGTGTGCATGGAGCTGCTGGCTGGCACACACAGGAGAAGGAAGTGTGATGCAATCAAAGAAACTTCCAGGACAGGACTCAGCACGAGATAAAGAAAATGAGTGAGCATTTCCTCCTTTCTGACGTAGAGCCTCGTCTTGTAACTTAAGCAACTTCAGTGTGAGTGGTTTTCTGCTTATCTATTGTGAGTCACTCATCAGATTAAATATGTGTTTGAAGTGTGAAGTGCCTTGAGATGACTCTTGTCGTGATTTGGCGCTATATAAATAAACTTGAATTCAATTGAATTGAATTAAATCATTATCAGTCCTCTGATCCTCTAACATCTGGGAAAGGGTGACAGGATGAAACATGTGTGAAAACGGACTTCTGTTCCCGTTGTTGGTCGGATCAATAACTCAGTCTGAAACGGCGCAGAAAGCCTCCTCCTCAAGCTGCCAATATTTATTTAATCAGTGCACGTTTTCTCTGGATTCTGGTCTCCTGTCGTGCATGTAGTTTTTTTCAGAAACACCCGCTAAACCGGTTTGGCCATTTACATTGACAGCTGGAAGTCCAGCTGGGAGTTTCACCTGACACAGGAATTATCTGTGTTCACTGAGAGTCACTGAGTCATTTAAGGACAATAGTCTTACAACTAATGCAAAATTCCCAAATTTCTTTCTTTAAGGACAAAAGCTAAACTCATGGGGGAAGGCCCCTTTCACAAGTCAGAGGTGTAAATGTATTGATTACATAACTGAAGGCCAGCAGGGGTCGTCATGAAGCGTTCTGAACAGGAACACAGTTTGAGAAAAACTTTGATTCTCATCAAAAGAGAAAACAGGCACTTCTAAAAATACATTTTCTGATTATGAGACCAAAGTTAATGAAATGTTGGCTAAATATGATGTCGGCAACAAACTTTAAAAAAAAACTTCAGTTTGATACGTTTTTTCTGACACAAACCAAATGTTAACAACTGTTTAAAGAGGTGATTTGTTATCAAGCTGAGTAAAAATGTCATGTTAGACAGAGGTTTAGAATCTGACCAGAGACATTCACTAGTTAGAAACATTCTAACCCAGGTGTGTCCAAAGTGCGGCCCGGGGGCCATTTGCGGCTCTTGGAGTGGTTCAATGTGGCCCTCACTAGCATTTTTAGAATTGTGGTGTTAAGTCTCTCTGTTGATATGAATTCATATATATTATATTTTATGTTCTAATTTTTACCAATATCTATTTTAGACCTTTTTGTACAGAAGAGGGCCACTAAAAAGAAAAAGAGAATTCTGAACTTTTTTCTCAGAATTATTTATTTTATTTTCAGTGGCCTTAAAAAAATGTATTTTTTGTGGCCCGTGAGGAGTTTTAACTTCATGATTTTGTCCCTCGTCTTGACAAGTTTGGACATCCCTGTTCTAACCACACACACACACACGCACACACACACGCACACACACACACACACACACACACACACACACACACACACACACACACACACACACACACACACACACACGCACGCACGCACGCACGCACGCACGCACGCACGCACACACACACACACACACTTTCACACCTTCTCATCTGCTTCCACCCTTACCTCAGGCAGTCCTTGTCCTCCCCCACCCCAGGAAGCATAACAGTAGCTGAATTGTCACTAGCTTGTAGCTCCACATCTGTTTCCACACACTGACGTTGTCCCAAGAGCAAAAACAGGGAAGACGATAACTGTTTTCAACCTTTCCAAAACTTATTTCGACAGATTGAAGCTTTAAAGGTGCTTTATGCAGAAATTAAGTAAAAATGACATCCTGTGGTAAAAGTTGGTTACTGCAACCACTTTAAACATCTCTGCAGCTTTTTGCCGGCCATTGTCAAATTACAGTTGTTGGTGCTGGAGTATTAGCTCGCAAGAGACACAGCAATCCCACACTTTTAGGACATCCTCAGGTCTCAGGTGTCAGAAACCAAGCTGCAACTCATTATAACATTTATTGTAGCAAATATACTGTTAAAAGGCGGAATAATTTAAACTTATTGTAGTGCAGTTAAAAGCCCAATATGATGACATCATGCCAAGTACTTTGCGATGTGACAACGGCACCCTTTGATGGAGTCTCCTAGTTTAGTAAATTCTATCAGAGTGTTGTTTCTGACAGTTTTTTTCCTGAAGCCTTTTGGTTTGACATTTTTTCCTGAAGCTTTTTGTCCTGAAGCCTGAGGTTTTTTCCCCCCCATGGTCTGAAATCTGACACCTGTGACCTGAAACCTGAAACCTGAGGATGTCTCCTGAAGCAGTTTTTCCTATTGGCTCTTTGCACGTGACATCACGCCACTCATGTGACCGCCCCCTTCGCCCTGATGGACGGCAAAAAGACCGTTTACACCCGTAGAAACTCCAGTGAAGCTAGTCAAAACAAGCCAGTTTGTAGCCTTTTATAGCTTTTATTTAGTTGATTTGACAGTAAAATGGTTTTAGCTTGCTGCGTGGTCGGCTGCACTAACAGACAAGGATGTAAAGTCAACTAGTTTTGCTTTTTTTAACAACTTTGATGGAGACTGAGGACGGAGATGAACTGCAGCGATCAATCAAGCAGACTAGCAGGCCTCAGATTTGCAGCGAACATGTTTTTACCGGGTAAGATTAACATTCATTTATTTCACGAGGAAGACGGGGACAGGGAAAAATGTGATGTGTTTATACTAGTTATTGATATTCCTGATGGATGGGTATTTCACCACGGAGGCTGCGCGCTGTCCACTGTAGTGTAAAGCGAGACAATAATTAATATTAAAGCTCCAATGTATGATTACATGTTTAAATTACTTTATTTATTTATATTAGCGTCGGCGTTCAGAGATCTTCTCATTCCGGTGTGAGAGCAGCAGCTGAACCCGGTAACACCACCAGCAGCTGAAGCTGGTAGGAATCCGGACTTTTTAAAAATCAGCTTTGGTGTAAAGTGAAAAGCTGTTTATAACATAATGTTATAAATCCAGAGGGGTGAATTTAGGCAAAGTCAGCAACATGTTTACATCGGTGAACAGCTGCAGAGAGAACGTAAGCTAACGTTGGTAAGCTAGTTAACACAACGCTATATGAGCACCTGCTGCGCTACTTCTTCTGATAACTGAACTGGGCATGAACTAGTTGAAGGAATGCTGGAGGAGTTTTGTTTTTGTTTTGATCACAAAAACAATTTCAGGCTCTACTTTTCCCTTTGTTTAGTACTCGTGTCGCTCACTGTTTACATGCTTTTGCCGTCCAGCATGGTGGACCCACGTGATTGGGTGACGTCGGTGCAAAGGGTCAATAACGTGAGGCTTTTTTTCCATGGTCTGAAGTCTGACACCTGAGACCTGAGACAAGACACCTGAGGATGCCCTAAACGTACGTCCTAATATACTGCACCTTTAAGGTCAGAGATTTTGTAATTAAAACCTGAAAATGAAATAAATAAAATAGAAATTAGAGATCAAACATAAACAAATGACCGAAGACATTTTATTTTCCATCAATGTACAAAGAGTCTTTATACAAAGGAATAATATTCATGAGACTATGATTGTCAAGAATAAAAAGATGTTACTTTTACATTGAGAACTTTGAAGGTGCAGGTCTGTCTGTCACTGGTAGCTCCTAAACTCTCATTTCGTCTGCTGGAAAACACACATTTTTTTGGTCATTTTCTGATAAAATGACACGCATGCAAACCTCTGCTTTTCTTCTATTTGTAGTTCAACTTTTTGATTTTCATTAAAAACAAAAACATTGTGTGGAGTCCCTCTTTCACAGCTTGCGTGAAGCTTGAAACTTTCACTGAGCCTGTGTTGTCTTGAACTTCCAATGTGTGCTGCAGTCGTCTATGGGGTTTCATGGGTGAACGCCCTTAAATGACAATGGAGTGAAGGTGCCTGAAGCACATGATGACATCCATAGGGATGGGAGGATGCAAGTGGTTCCCATCCAAACGCAGGTACCTGAAACACCAAAACGGCTGCTTTAATGTGTCGTCACGGTGACTCGGCCTTTTAAAAACTCCTCGTCATGCTAGCATGCTGCAGTACCAGATCATGTGCTCCCTTGCGTGACAGACTGTGAATTACCTTAGCCTCGGCACCAGACTGTCATCAACCAGGTCGGCCTGTGTCTCACATGGACAGATCTCAGTGCCGTTGATGTCTATCAGTAAAGCAAGATCAGGAGAGATACTTTATAACAGGTCGCTCAGAAAAAAAAGTAAAAAAGGCAAATCTGATCCATCTTAAACGTTACTCTACATCGGATTGTTGGTTTAGCCCATTGTAGCATTAACCATCCCGAGTGCCAGTTTCCTGCCAGCGTTTAATGTTTCCCTGTTTGAACACTGCAGGTTTGAATAAAGTGCAGAGGTGTGACCAAGTCACTGCTTTGCAAGTTACAGTTAAGTCACAAGTCTTTCCAGTCAAGTCTCAAGTCAAGTCCGAGTCAAAGGCAACCAAGTCCAAGTCGAGCCCAAAGCCAATGATGTGGAAGTCCAAGTCAAGGCCAAATCCTTAACTTTGAATTTTCAAGTCATAATCAAGTCATCTGTCCAACTTCAATTTAATGATGATGATAATAAATACATTCCAGAAATAAAGCTTCTTAAAGCTTCATTTGTTTGCTCAAACAAGCAGAAACTGAAACTGATTATAAATAAAGTGCTGCTGCATTTAGCAGAACAAGATCAAACCCAGAACCAAGGATGATTCATATTTTTTGTCCATGTCGTGCCACTTTTATGCTAAAATATCAAATACGCTCAAGTCATCATCAAGTCAACAGATGCAAGCCGAGTGAAGTCGCAAGTCATTGGCGTTCAAGACTGAGTCAAGTCGTAAGTCTTTATAGATTTTATCAAGTCAAGTCAGACGTCATTAAAATAATGACTTGAGTCCAAGTCATGTGTCTCAAGTCCACACCTCTGATAAAGTGAGTGATTAGCTGCTCCTGCAGAACCCAAAGAATGCTGAGGAGATAATTCAGCAGTTAAGCCTGATTTATACTGTATGTCTCCATCAGCTCAGGTGGGGAGTTGGACACACGTGTTGACAGAGACGTTTTTGTTTCAGACCGTTCAGACATTATTTATGTGGTCAACTGGGTAGAAAGAAACATTACTGGCAGTTAGCGTGGCATATGCATTAAAGCTGGGGGTAAAAAGGAGTCTTAAAAGAGAGGAGCAATGGTGCTTGTCTTACGTTACATACGGGCTGAACTGATGTTATAGTGACAGCATACTTATTTTCTAATGTACATTTCTCTCTTTTCAAAAGGCACGTCACTGCTACATCATCACAGGCAGACGCTCATTCTGTGACACCCCCACCATCTTGCTGCAGGTTTTTGGGCACCAGTATAAATCCCACTGAAACTTTTAGACAATCAGATGGATACTGAAGGTTCAGCTTGCCTATGCAGGGTTAGAATTGTCACTTTCTAATTGCCATACGATGACCCACTCACTCTGTCTCATTGTGTCTTTGGGCAAGACACTTTACCTGCCTTGCCTGTTGGTGGTGGTTGGAGAGAACAACTTGCTGTGTACCGCAGCTGACCCTAACCCAAGACATCTGAGAACAGCCCCCACCCCAGCATTTTTTATTTAAATTCCCTAAAGTTGGCAACCACTCAGTCCTGTCTCCTTCAAGCTTTTTTCAAAATAATAATAAAAAAAAACATCTTAACATCTGGAAGCCAAGAAAGTAGCTGACAAATTCAACTCTGAACATTTAAGATATGCAATGCAAAAGCTGTTGATTCACCGAAACTCAAAGAGATGAAATCAGTCAGTGTGTTTTTTTACTCACTCTCAATGCTGTTGTGGTTGAGATGCAGGTGCTCCAGGTGCGTGTTGAAGAGAGGAACCACTGTGAGCTGGTTGTGGGCCAGCTGCAGGTCCAGCAGGCTGGACACATTGAACACGGCCTTGGGAACTCCTTTATCATTCAGCTGGTTGTAGTTCAGCCTCACAAATGCCAGATGAGTGAATTCTTTAAAATAATCTCTGAATAAAAACACACAAAGCAGACACCCAAATATAAAAGTTCACATCACATCCGTTTTCCCCTGTGTTCAGTACTTGGACATTAATTTCCCTCTAAGCCATGTGACTGTGTGTGCACTGTGTACTTGCTTTGGGATGTCTTCTATGCGGTTCTTGTCCAGGAAAAGCTGAATGAGGTTGCTCGGTACGCCAGATGGCATCTTCTTCAAAACATTGTGAGCCAAGTTGAGCTGCATAAGGCTCTTCAGGTCCTTGAAGGTGCCCTTTCCCAGGGCAGTGTCACTCAGCTGACAGAGAAGACATCAAACTCTCACATATGCTCCAGAAACATCCCTTTTCCTGCTGCAGTGAGGCTCACCTGATTGTAGTGCAGGTCGAGCAGAGTCAGGTTCTCCAGCTTGTTGAAGGCACCAGCAGGAATCTTTGAAATGCGATTCCTGTCAAGGCGAATTTGCTCCAGACTTGTTGGGAGACCTGATGGGACTTCATTTAGCTGGTTTCGTTGTATGTACAAATACAGCAGTGCTGGGATCTTCTGGAAAACCTGCAGAGGAGACGACCAGAATACATATTTGGTGTATTTTACACCAGCTGTGATGTGAGAGGAGGCTCTTGGACCTGTTTGTCTATTTTCTGAATGCGGTTGTTTGCCAGATTGATCCAGCGGACATCTGTGGCATTGTTGAAGGCCTCTGCAGTCAACTCTGAGATGTAGTTGTTCTGTAGGTACAGGTAGTGTGCTCTCTGTGGGATGACTGGGACTGCACGGAGGTTCCGGTTCTCACAGTTGAGAGATTCTGGATAGCTTGGGTGGCATAAGCATTCACGGGGGCAGTCGGGGAAGAAGGAAGGAGGGCCTAGGATGGGCGGGGGAAAGTCTGTGGGCTCCTGGGGTTCTAGTGCTGCTGGAGTGACAGGCTTGGGGACTGAAGGTCGCCTGGTCGTGGCTGGACGTCTGGTGGGCTTCTTTGGCCGAGGTCTCTGAGTGAACACGGCCCCTATCAGTAGGAACAGAATCAATGAAGAGAGGAGTCCCACGCCCGCTTTCATTGTCCTACAGGGAACCAAAAGGAAACAGATGTTTTTAAAAATGGAACTCATGCCTTAATGGGTTAAAATGATGACGTCTGAGCTGAGCCAAGAGTATGACAACTCAGTTATTGGTTTGGAGCAGAGCACGAGAATATTTCTGTTGCAAAGGTTGTCAGCATTCTTAGTCAATTTGTTTTTATTCAGATTGTTTAAAGAGACAATTGTAAGACATGGATTAGCTGAGACATGGTGCCAAAGCAAACATGAAAACAAGTTTCGCTTGATTTATGAAACGCAGAAAGTGAAAGCGTTTGTGTGAAAGAGAAGGTTACTGGCATAGATCACTCAGGAAAAGGTTAGTCTTCCTGCACAGACACACCTCAGAGCTGAACCTTTGTCTGGAAATTGATCTGATTCCTGTTGGGTTCGGATTAAAAAGGATGAAAATGGTAACACTCACAGTACTGAGGGCCTCCTATAGGTAGCGTGTAAAGGATTCAATGCATATGGTTTTTGAGAAACATGCTAGAGCTATGTAAGAGATTGGTCTTTCAAACCTGCCATTGCAGCTTTTAATTGGGAACTAGGCAGCTTTGGATTGCTTTGAGCACCCCCTAGTGTCCATTTGTAGAACCGAAAGCAAAACTTATCTCCTCGCTGTGTGTTCATCTAACAGCTGAAATGTCTCCTCAGTCTTCCTCGGTGTCCACAGGAGAGATTAATCACTAAATTAAACAAATTAGCTGTGTTCAAGACCTAAAATATGCAACAGGCTAGAATCAGACTGCAGCTTCAGGTACGTCAGCTACATTTTTTCTAAGTCCCAACAGAGTGGCCTGCCAGTGGAATATTCTGACCACAGGGGTGATGGGGTTGGGTGGCCTTTCATTAACCTTGTAAAGGGTCATTTTAACACATACTGGTTCAAGAAATTTATTTAAAAATATGAAAATGTTGCTAATTATCTCTTGAAGTCTTTACCACTGTGTCTCCTCTGTCAAACACTTACTTTGACTTGAAGCAAGAAAAACACATCCATCCATTTTCTAAACATGCTTATCCATGCAGGGGGGCTGGTGCTTATCTCCAGAAATCTCTGGGCAAGCAGGCGGGGTACACCCTGGACAGGTTACCAGTTCATCAAAAGGCAACACGGAGACACACAGGACAAACAACCATGCACACACACACACACACACACACACACACACACACACACCTAAGGACAATTTAGAAAAACCAGTCAACCCGACAATAATGCTTTTTGACTGTGGGAGGAAGCTGGAGTACCTGCAGAGAACACACACACATGCACAGGGAGAACATGCAAACTCCATGCAGAAAGACCCCCGGCTGGAATTTCAACCCAGGACCTTCTTGCTGCAAGGCAACAGCACTAACCACTGCACCACTGTGCAGCCCAGAAAGAACACATCTGAATATAAATAGTTTTTGTGCTCAAGACAGATGATATATCTGGAGTGTACCCTTTTAGATTTTTGTTACTCCCACCTCTTTTTAGTGTAACTCTTACATTGCACACATAGATATGAGTATGTGTGTGTGTGTGTGTGTGTGTGTGTGTGTGTGTGTGTGTGTGTGTGTGTGTGTGTGTGTGTGTGTGTGTGTGTGTGTGTGTGTGTGCATGAGTGTGTGTGTGTGTCTGGTGCCACTGCACCTGCTCCTGCACCTGACCAGTTCCAGTCAGGTGCAGGAGAAAATCATAACTTCTCACTAAGTAGGTCTTTTCATTCCTCTACTGCAGCTCTGTGCCAGCCAGCTTGAGCCACTCAACAATTCCCAGCCTACCAAACTCAAAATTTTCTCTGTTCTGAGAGAGGAAGACTGTTTTTCTTTGCTTTTATCTGCTCCAGACAGCTCTGTTCTATCAAATCACTGTGCTCACCAGGCTTTCCTGTGTCACTGATGAGTATTTACAGTGCACTGTGACAGAAACCTAAACCGAACAAGTCACTGAATATTCTTAAGCCATTGCGATGAGAATAGAAAACATTGTAATATTCAAACGATAAAACATTGATTCCCAGTTATTTGATAGCAGGAGGAAGTGAGAGATTTGTAGCTCGATGCAATTCAGATATGCTGAAGATGCAGATGCAGAAACTAAAATGCTTTTAGAAAGAAAAGTAAATTGCAGACCAGAGATCCAAAGGGAAAGCTAGTAAATGTGTTGCGGGAAACAGGACATTGACCTGTGGAGAAGAGGCCCTGTGGAAACTTCATTGAATCCTAATGAACTACATAAAACAAAGAGACATGCCGCTCTTCCATAATAATATGTTCTGTGCTTCATTAACGATCCACTGATTTTAGATTTGAGTGCTTACATTTAGGGATCACTGCACTGATGGAGTACACATTCATCTGACACGCAGAACGAAGGGGAGAGGTGTTTGATGCGTACTGTAAGCAATCAGTTTCAAAAACCCTCAACAGATGTGAGGAATCAGCTGAGCTGCACGGACGATGCAAGGATCACATTCAGCAGATTTTAATTTACTTTTCAAAAGAAAATAAGACTTTCTGGCAGTCTGATGATCTTTTTCGTGAGCAAATATCTCACATAACCAGAGACACGATGTTCTGCTTTCAGGAACAAACGGCTCTATTCGTACACCAGTGGGACAGAAAACAAATGTTAATGCCATAAAAAGTGTGTGATAGGATTGTGAAAACGATCCAGAAGACTGGTGGACCATTTTAAAGATTTTAAGTTTAAACAATAAAATAAAGTCACTACACAGGCAGCCAGCCCCATGAACAAAGCAAAACAAACGCTCACACACACAGAGCAGAAAATAATCCTCACGGAAAAGCAATCTGGGATGCAACCAAAGAGATAAAATAAAAATAAGAAACATTAGAAATGAAAGAAATCTTAACATAAAATCTAAAGTTATGGAAATCATAACAAGGTCACACGAAGACAAAAACACAGTAAACCCTCTGACAGGTCATATTTAACTCACCAGGCTTGGATCCAGAGTTTAGGCTGACAAAACGCATCTAAATTTTCCTCTGACAGCATTCCCTGGCCTTTTCCTTCCCTTTCCCTCTCAGCCTCTTAGTTCTAAACCAGAACCAGCTTTCCTTCCCCGTTGTGCTGCTGTTGGGACCAGAATTACTGGCAACTAATGAAGGCTCGGTGTCAGAGTTTCTGATTCACTGATGAATTTGTGACCCCTGATAAGTGCATTTGACACATGAACATAAGAACTAGACTCATGGCAGGACATGAATATCATACTGTAGTCCATCCTCACGACTCATGACACACAGACTGGGTGAAGCTAAATCTGTAACCGTATACAGAGACAATCAGGATCCATCCACTGTCAAAGATCAGATTGATTCTTTCCATTCTGCTAATACCGCTTGTTTTACAGGTCTCTTCGGGGTTAGGGTCTCTGTTTCATTTAAAGAAACTGAAACCAAAAAGTGCTTGTTTCTGGGCTACTGCGCTACCACTTTGCCTAAGGGATAAAGAAGATACTGAAATTCGCTCTGAGTTGGTATTAGATTTTCCAAGAAACCAATTCAGTCAGTGAGGTCTGCTGATTATGGTATCAGTCAGAAACTATTACATATTTGATAGAAAATATTCAGTAATACTTTAAGAACATGTCACCGTGCATATTTAAAACAGCTCAAGTTGACCAAAGTATTTATATTTCAATAAGAGAAAAATAATGAGAATGAAATACAAACACAACAACTGTTGCTCCAAGGAGGGTCTGTTGGATTGTCGAACCTCAGATTCAGGAGCAACAGTATGGTTTTTGTCCTGGCCGTGGAACACTGGACCAGCTCTATATCCTTAGGGGGGTCCTGGAGGGTGTGTGGGAGTTTGCCCAACCAATCTACGTGTTTTGAGGATTTGGAGAAGGCATTTGAAGAAGAAGAAGAAGAAGAAGAAGAAGAAGAAGAAGAAGAAGAAGAAGAAGAAGAAGAAGAAGAAGAAGAAGGAGAAGAAGAAGAAGAAGAAGAAGAAGAAGAAGAAGAAGAAGAAGAAGAAGAAGAACCGCGTCCCTTGGGGGGCACTGTGAGGGGTACTTCAGGAGAATGGGGTACCAGGCCCTTTGATATGGGCAGTTAGGTCCCTGTATGACCGGTGCCAGAGCTTGGTCCGCATTA
The DNA here is from genome assembly GCF_043380555.1 of Nothobranchius furzeri. Taxonomy (NCBI): domain Eukaryota; kingdom Metazoa; phylum Chordata; class Actinopteri; order Cyprinodontiformes; family Nothobranchiidae; genus Nothobranchius; species Nothobranchius furzeri. Next base: position 50,877,681 of record NC_091743.1, on the reverse strand, counting down.
CTGGCAGTGAGTCGAGTTTGTTTCCGGCAAGAGTTCGGCTCCTCCAAGGCTGCCCTTTGTCACTGATTCTGTTCATAAGTTTTATGGACATGATTTCTAGGTGCAGCCAAGGTGGTTAGGGTGTCCGTATATCCGTCTCTCTTTGGAGAGGTTCACAGCCGTGTTTGAAGCAGCTGGGATGAGAATCTGCTCCTCTAAATCCGAGACCATGGTCTTGATTCGCAAAAGCGTGGAATGCCTTCTCTTTGTCAGGGATGAGGTCCTGCCCCAAGTAGTAAAGTTTAGGTATCTCAGGGTCTTGTTCAGGCGAGGCTCTCAGTTTACTGGTTGCTCTATGTTCCTATCCTCACCTATGTTCACGAGCTAAGATCACTGATACAAACGGCCAAGATGAGTTTTCTCCGCAGGGTGTCTGGGCTCTCCCTTAGAAATAGAGTAAATAGTTTGGTCATCTAGGAGGGTTAGTGTTAGGGAGGAGATTGTCTTCTACTCCACATCAAAATAGCACCTTTGAGGTGGCTCTGGCATCTGGTTAGGTTGCCTTTTGGAAGACTCCCTGATTTTATTTGGACACGTCCAGCCAGGAGAAGACCTAAAGGAAGACCCCGGACACACAGGAGGGACTATGTGTCTCAGATGGCCAGGAAACGCCAGTAATTCCCCCTGGAGGAGCTGGCCTAAGTAGCTGGGGAGAGGAAAGTCTGGGCCTCTCTGCTCAGGCTGCTGCCCCCGCGACCCAACTCCAGACAAGCAAATGAAGATGGATGGATGTATTAGGCCGTGCCTACTACAAAATGCTGCCCAGCTGCCCATCTCCATCCCAATACAATGCCCTTCCAACTGGTTTCCCAGCCTGTACTGTGAAATGGGGCAGAACATGGTGGCGCATTCGGTCTTCAATCAGCAGGTCAAAAGCGCACACATCACCCTTCTGTTCATTGAACTCTATTGGCTTCTCTTGGCTGCCTGCATCAAATTCAATCAGCCTGCATAGCCCTCAGTCCTTTTGCAAAGACTTAAATAACTCCTATTGGACTAGACATGCCTACACACCACTCAAGACAATCAAGACTCTTCATGTGTCATTCCACGATGGTGGAACAACCTACTGAGCACTAACAGAATAAAGGTGTTCCTGTCTATCTTCAAAAACATCTTGAAGACCCAACTCTTCAGAGGGCATCTCAAACCCTAGCACCTTCACTTCCCTTCTACTCTACTTCACTCTGTTTCTCACCCCGTCACCTCTGACTTGTTGTTAGTCTCAGTAGTAACTGCATTCTTACATTTTCAGTTGTAAGCAGCAGTGGAAAGAAGCCTCTGCCAAATGCAGAAACGCATCGGTTCTGTTCACATTTCTGTTTTAATTTCGAATCTGGACCCTCAAAGAAAAACTGGTGTGTAGATATGGAGACCCATTAAAACACAAACAAAAATACAAAACCAGAAAACGGACAGCAGGAAGCCCTTATCTGGTAGATGGATATTTGTTAATCAACAGCTGCCGCCAAAAGATGAAACGCATGTTTCTGTCTGAGTTAGAATAACCTCGTGAATCTCTTGATGGATTTTATTTAAGCTTCCAGAAAGTCGTCATTGGGCATGAATCTACAACTGATTAGACTTTACAGTCAATCACATTAAAGCTGGTCATCCCGAGCAAACCGAGCACGACTCATTGCTTTTTATAGACATTGAGCTAAAACGATTTGACGTGATCTTAGCTGAGAGTCACCCACAACTCCCTTATCAGTTTCGACAAGGTGAAACTGAAGATGATACATGAAACAAGAGTCAGGAGTGGTCACATCTTTCATCAATTATTCATTGTAAAATAAATCTTCTTTAGTTCCTATCCAACATAATTTAATAGCGGCCGGTTTCATGTCAGTCTTTAAAAACAAGAACGTCCCCATATGTAATGGTTTTGTTTTGGCAGAACAGTTCCTGTCATTCCTCTAACCAGAGTCAGGACCAGAGCTTTGCCAAACCACTGCAGCTTTGAACACAAGTCACATCTTTCAGGGCGTAATTCAACCATCTGACTGTGATATTAGAAAGTGAGTTTGAATAAACAACACAAGTACAGATATGCTGAATTCTTGTGGGAAAAATCCCAGATTTTATCGAGAAAGGGAGCCACAACGACACATAAAAGCAGCAAAACTGTTAGAACTTATTGAATAAACCGTAAAATGAAATCAAAGGTTTGATTCACTTCAGAAAAATTAAAATCACCCTTTTCTGTAGATTCCAATCTGTTTTCCAGTCTGACTCAGTCTGCTGATCACCAGCCAGCTAAACAGATTGATTTTTGTTTGTTTTTGTGCATTCTTTCCACTCTGCAGAACATTTCTGCAGAAAGTTTCTGCAAACAACGTGTCGGTAATTTAGCAGAGCGTGTTTGTTAAAAACTGCATTCCTGAGAGGATTAAAAAAACATTTCCCGATTATTCCTTTTCAGTTTTTGTTAACAGCAGAGTTGAAAAATGTTTTACTTTAGTAATACTTACATTGCACTTTTCAAAAATCTCCACAAACGGTGACTTTCCTGCTACGGATTTTCGAAACGGCTCATTTGAAAACTTTACCTCAAGGTGAGTGTGTGATAGAGAGAGGCAACATGCCCTTGATGCAGAGAGTAGCAGCTCCTCAGACGACAGAGTACCACTTTGTATCTTTGAGTGTTTCTATAGAAACCAAATGGCACGTCTCAGCTGTTAGAGCCATGGATTTAAACACCACCCTTCCTCTCTGTCTTTATCTCCTTCTGTTAGAAACTCTGCTGCAGACCTGCTCACCGATTTCATCCATATTGATCAAAGACAACCCAAAACAGTCCCAAAGGACAAGAAAGTAACTTTCTTACCTCTCTGGTACCTGCCCTTTTTATCAACTCACAAGCTAGCGTCTTCACTTCTCTCTGCTTTTCAGACTACCTACCCCTCCCTCTTTCTCTCCCTTCCTGTGTTTCTCCTCATCCATAACCCTGCCCTCCCTCTTCCTCTCTCCTCTTTGGTGGACCAGCCAGCCTTTTGGGTTTGTTTTTTGGCTTTTTTTCCTCTAAGGGTCACAGCAGCATATTTTCCCCCTCTTCTTTGGCTTCATTCCAGGTAGATTTAATCCCAGTTCTTTCTGGAGAACACCAAGCTCTTTCAAGTGTCTAAACTGTTATGTTTAGGTGCACCAAAGGAGGAAGAGATCTGCCTCAGAAGACATGAAAAACCCCACTGTGGTGCAAATTTATGTGTGCATCTGATGAATGCAGCAAGCACTTTGAACACTAGCTGTCTGTTAGGAAAAGCCCAACTGTCTTCCACCCACTTGTCTATTGTTAGGAAGACAGCACGGTGATTTGGTCATGTGTTTTTCATTAGCAGCATCTTTCCACTGACTCCGTGACATCTTTTTAGTGTCCATCAAATTTCCAGCCAATGTAAACTCCTGCAGCTCGATTACTGTGGTCCAGTCAAGGTAGAGGAAGCAAGGCTTGGTGGCACAGTGATTAGCCAAGTATTGAGCTGTGTGTGTGTGTGTGTGTGTGTGTGTGTGTGTGTGTGTGTGTGTGTGTGTGCGTGTGCGTGTGTGTGTGTGTGTGTGTGTGTGTGTGTGTGTGTGTGTGTGTGTGTGTGTGTGTGTGTGTGTGTGTGTGTGCGCACGCTTTAATATCACTGGGGACTTTAGAGGTGGGCATGTTTTTGCTGTACTGCATTCCTGCAGCATGAGTTGCAGCTAAGCGATAATGAAGTGAGCACATGTGGGGACAGGGATCAGACTCTAACACATGTCCTTCTTCTACTGCTTCCTTTGTTTTCTAACCCATTTTCCACATCGGCTTTTCTTATTTTAGTCACCAGGTTTGGGCTTCCATCTACAATCAGGACAAACATCAGGACTAAAGTTATGCAGAATATAAAAAGTAAAGAACACATCAACAAATGGGACGGGGAGGAAAACAGAATGGCACATGGAACCAATACATCACTGTGTGGGTGGGTGGGTGCTTTTCAGGATCCAGGAAAAGCTAGCTGTGATCTCATCTCTGTGCAGAAGTTCTAGCATCGCCCTGCCTTTAGGGATGACATTGTTGGAAATGAGAGCCCGTTAGCAGCTTGTTAAATGATTTTCCTCAATACTATGCCTGTTACAAACATATTTAAAGCAGCGCACCAAAGAATTTGAGTCATACAATCAGGCAATGCATTTCTTTGCCTTTGGTGCATAAGGTGGACAGTACCGTGTGTGTGGAATGGATTTAATTAGATAAAAATGACCAAAGCTGCTAAAAGAATGCAGCTATAAATACTTTTCATGCATGAATAATTCATATTGGGTGTAGAGATTAAAGCTGATAAGAAACATCCACCTATCAGAGTCAGAATTCCAAGACTGAACATGGAAATTCCAACCTTTGAGCTTATTTAAATTAATGCATGTTGAATGAGACCCAAGCTTTTATGCATTGTGGATAAAATGCACTTTTGCTAAAATAAAAGTTTTCTGCAAGTTGCTGCAGAAATATTCTACCATTCACTTGACTCCTTGTTTCTGTCTTTAACAAAGAAAATGGCAAAGTGGTCAAAGGGTTCATTTGGATTTGATCACAGTAGAATTGTTTTCAGACTGGGAAAGAGAAAAGGAGAAAGGGAGAAAAGGAGCAATGAACAGTTTGTTAGGGTGAAACATCCTGATGAAATGAGAGAACCAGTACAATATTCACCATCCTGACCCTCAGAACCCAAAAGGAGCATTCCTTGTTTTACTCTCCCTATCTTCCAAAAATCTGTTTAAAAGTCTTAAAACTGAGAACAAAAGGGTGAAGTTTGGTTTTTCATGCAGAGACGGAGTCACATGACCTGAGGAATGTAACAGCTTGACACATAGCGTTCAGAGTCTGGACAAAGCACTCTACCTTCATTCAGGGCCAGATCCAACCTGTGGATTCATGAGAGCAGATACATAGGCTGAAACCTTCAAGCAGACGTTCTTCTCTGTGTCATTGGTCACACCTCAGCAGCTGGTCTCAAAGCAGACGGAGAGAGAGTAATGCAGAAGGAGAGTATGTAATAACCTGGGAGTTTTCCAAGAACGGTCTGTTCTGTTATCTACAGACTGATTTCGATTGCTGAAATGTTTTCGTTAAAGAAATTGCTCATGATTGTCAGCCAGAAATGTTCCCACAGCTGTAAAAGCTTTGTATACACAATATTGTCAGATGATTGAGAACTGAAAAATTAGATTAACACTTTGATGCATGAATTAGGAAACCTTCAACCATGATTTTTGTAACAATTTTTTTCATTCATCTTTAGGTGTGAATGAAATAAATTTCAACAAATATTTTTTGTAAAATTTTATAATTTACAAATAATTTATTACATGTCCACCTCAGTGGACAGCGTGCATTCTGAGCATGAAATATGTTGGCTTGGCTTACTGAAGTCCAAATGGAGGGGCTCAAATGCAATAAAGTCTTCAACAGCTGTGCTTAATAGCAAAAACAAATAAATAACAATTTTGAGTACCTGTCCACTGTAGTGACCATTATGCATCAAAGGGTTAAAATCCCAAACTCTAGAGTTACACACGGGTAGAAAGGAGTTTTTGTCACTGAGATTGTTGTTGTTGACCCAGAGTTATGATAAATACGTATTCAGCAATAATAAGGGTTCAAAAAGCTCACGATTATGAATAATTAAATTACTATGGATGTTTGATATAATGCATCATACTTTGACATTGGCAATATAAATATGTACCAAAGATATAAATTCAATAATTCTCTAAATAGTCCAAGTTCATGTTTACTTTGTTGATTCAATTTTTTAGCTATTGATATAGTAAACCACAGAAAATGTTCTGAGTGAGTTTTTAATTGTTAGAAAACAACTGTTACATAAACTCATTGTATGGTCTTCAGCGTTGTATTTTGAATATAAATTAGATTTTGTTTTTAAAGTTGTACCTTGCATTTAGACGGGACATTTTTTGCAAAACTCGTCTTTTTGTGCCACATTGGGGGTCTCTACTGCAGCCAAATAAATTCCTACTGTGAATAAAATCTGTCCATCAATTTTGCATCAATGTTTGATTTTAGGAACTATGTGCATGAAGCAAGCCGTTTTAATACGTCCCCATTTGTGATGTCACTAATTGGGAAAGTAGAATAGAACCACCTTCCACCTCTCAATGCTGGAGGAACAGCAGCTCAATGCTGGATATACCAGCTTTTTATCTCATAGCATCAAATCAGGGGATGAGTGGGCGTGGCCAGCCTCAGCTGTTCTCATAAGGTGACAGAGCCCTGAAATGACTCATTCTGGAAGGTACTGAAAATATCAAGAATAAAACATCTGAAATCGCTTTATATGAGAAGGATTTAAGCCTGATTTATACTTCTCCGTCTGCGTCAATGCGGAGACACGCAACACCATTATGCGTCGGCGCAAGGGCTCTCCGACGGTCTCACAGAGGGTGACAGAGACATGCCCTAAATTTTAAACATCCGTCAAAAATGACTGAGACCGCAAGCTTGTGATTGGTCAGGATGCCGCTCCTTGTAAATTCATCATCAGCATCACTGCAGCTCCATTAAAAAGTAAACAGATATTTAGCAGGGGACCCCAAACAGATTGAAGAACGCACCGCGGAAAAAGTACGAAAATATAAACATTTATTCACTCGTGAGTGAAGGAGTACAAAACACGGAGCAAACATGGATGAAAACGACGGGAAATGGGGGTTTAGAGGTGGCGACCGCATGGAGAGGTGGATGAGAATTGTCCTTCAGGACAATGTCATAAAGTCTCTGAAATATCTAAACACATTAGTAAATACACTATCATAGACCGGATACATGAGTGTAATGGTTGCAAGATACCACAGAACAGCGCTACGCCCTCTGTTGTCCTGGCAGGGAATTGCTTTGCAACACTTGATTGATTTTCTGCCTGAACAGAAGTTCGAATGTGAAAACCTTTCCTACACTCCGGAGCTCACAGAGAAGTTTAAATCAGGTTTGAGTGCCAAGAACATCACAAACATGTTTTGCTATTATAACTAAAAAAAAGGCATACTATATTTCAATTATAAACATTTCTCCACCGAATATCAGCTGGTTTGCTATTAGGAAGCTACACTGATAACCATCTCTGGTTGAATCAGCTGGGATTGGCAGGCTCACTAAAGCCTACGTTTGCATCCCACCTTTAAATGCTTCCAGCTGACTCACTTAAATACAGGAAATGTGAAAGCTGGTGCTGACTGGATCCACATCAGCTCTCACTCTGCCTCCACATGTTGGGAAATGCAAAGCTCCATTGACCCTGCATGACCTTTACCTGGGCTCAGCTGCTGCTGCTTCCTTGTGGTATGAAACACTCATTTTGCAGCTCATAATGACATTTACAGTGGGGCAAAAAAGTATTTAGTCAGCCACCGATTGTGCAAGTTCTCCCACTTAAAATGATGACAGAGGTCAGTAATTTACATCATAGGTACACTTCAACTGTGAGAGACAGAATGTGAAAAAAAATCCATGAATTCACATGGCAGGATTTTTAAAGAATTTATTTGTAAATCAGGGTGGAAAATAAGTATTCGGTCACTTCAAACAAGGAAAATCTCTGGCTCTCACAGACCTGTAATGTCTTCTTTAAGAAGCTTTTCTGTCCTCCACTCGTTACCTGTAGTAATGGCACCTGTTTGAACTCATTATCTGTATAAAAGACACCTGTCCACAGCCTCAAACAGTCAGACTCCAAACTCCACTATGGCCAAGACCAAAGAGCTTTCGAAGGACACCAGGAAAAGAATTGTAGACATGCACCAGACTGGGAAGAGTGAATCTACAATAGGCAAGCAGCTTGGTGTGAAAAAATCAACTGTGGGAGCAATTATCAGAAATTGGAAAACATACAAGACCACAGATAATCTCCCTCGATCTGGGGCTCCACGCAAGATCTCATCCCGTGGGGTCAAAATGATCATGAGAACGTTGAGCAAGAATCCCAGAACCACACGGGGGGATCTGGTGAATGACCTGCAGAGAGCTGGGACCACAGTAACAAAGGTCACCATCAGTAACACACTACAACAGCAGGGAATCAAATCCTGCAGTGCCAGACGTGTTCCGCTGCTGAAGCCAGTGCATGTCCAGGCCCGTCTGAAGTTTGCCAGAGAGCACATGGATGATACAGCAGAGGATTGGGAAAATGTCATGTGGTCAGATGAAACCAAAGTAGAACTTTCATGCTTTCGTTCTTTTTTAAACACAGAAACAGTTTTGTTTACCTGTTTGTAGCTACGGTTTCGCCGACAGCTGCCGGCTTCTTCAGGCTGACGCTGATGGTGGCGCGTCACTTCCTTCTCCGTTTCCGTGTCGGCGAAACCGTAGCTACAAACAGGTAAACAAAACTGTTTCTGTGTTTAAAAAAGAACGAAAGCATGGATTTACAAAGACACAGCAAGAACACACCTAAGATGTTCAAAGTAGAACTTTTTGGTATAAACTCAACTCGTCGTGTTTGGAGGAAGAAGAATACTGAGTTGCATCCCAAGAACACCATACCTACTGTGAAGCATGGGGGTGGGAACAACATGCTTTGGGGTAGTGGCGGCTGGCCACTAGAGGGCGATAGGGCGCCGCCCCCCCAGTTTTCCCCAGTGTTTTTAATTTTTATTAAAAAAATAAGTAAATAAAATTAATAATAATCACATATTCTTAGTTAATTGTGTATTTTGTAACAAAAACAAATCATATATATGTGTATATATATATATATATATATATATATATATATATATATATATATATATATATATATAATTGGTGAGAAGCTCCCTGCCGAGCACTGGAGGCGACAGAAAGATCGCCCAAACGGCAGTGAAGCAGCCAGCCAATTGCTGACAAGAAAATCAAACTCATAGGAATGGGAATGCATCCAATCAGCGTCATCGATTCGGAAGCCCGAAGGGCGATAGAGCTACCGCCCAAGGCTGTTCGTTGATGTTCGGGTTGAGCTAGACAGTCTCGACTACTGGAGCAAGGTATTTGGTGGTGACGCAGATGCAGTGATGGACGTGAGTGCACCTACAACGAGCATGGATACCGGATCTCAGCAGCCACTGAATTCAGTTCGGTCTATTCTCCAGTATCCGTTCGAGAGGAGAACAATGGTTGAAAAACTTAATGTCAAAGAGCTTGGACCAGATCAGCCCGAAGTAAAGATAAGCCAGCAGGACAAGGAGAAGGGTAAACTGTACACATGAGGCTTCTCCCAAAATTGGTACACCAGGAAGGCTTGGTTAGCTGGATGCAATCACGCTAATGCTTTAGTTTGCTTTCCGTGTTTGTTATTCAAAACAACTGGGACAGATAAGGCATGGATTGTGTCAGGAGTTACAGACATGAAACATTTTTCTGAGAAGGTGAAGAAACACGAGTCATCCCGGGCACACATGGACAACACGGTGAAGCTAGCCATGCTAGGCAGAGCTAACATTGCCATGCAGCTCGACGAGGGAAATGGAAGAAATGGAGGACGTTTGGCCAGGGAGAACAACAGCAGCTGGGTGCAGAGGTAAGCTGTACATTACATTTCTGTGAACAAGACAATCAGAATCAGAAATCCTTGGTTGTCCCACAAACAGGGACATTTGTTTAATAACATGTACATTGTTTAATGTGCAATAACTGTAAAAACTCATTTCAACACACATATTTATTATACATATTTAATCATGTAAATGTATATTTCATGTAAATTTGTACATACATCAATCTGATTCCATTTTACTTGTTACACTTCTGCTGCAGCAAACAAATTTCCCAGCTTTTGGGACAATAAAACATTTCTGATTCTCAATGAGATGTTTTTACATTTGAAGGAAAAACATCTAATTGAGAATCAGAAACGTTTTATTGTCCCAAAAACTGGGAAATATGACATTTGTAAGAGGATACTGATGACATTATTTCCTATGAAAGTGTTTCCTATGTACTTATCTGTTGTTTTTTATTTATCATATGACAGGTTTGTGACGCCATCCTGAGCCATACAAAAGAGCGATTCTCTTTTACCAAGCACCTCGTTACTGCCACTCTGCTACAAAGTGACTTGTTTGTGCAACACACAGCACAGTTCCCAGATGCAGCACTGGCGACCGCTGTAGAGGCCTACCCCATGCTGAACAATGCTAAGCTCAGAACAGAGCTATCCCTCGTCTATGAGAACCATGAGTTCAGGGCTTGCACTGGTGCACCGACTCTCTTCCAGTTTTTCATGGAGAACAATCTTCAAAGCACATTCACAGAGACTGTCACTCTTTTGAAGATTCTTGTCACCACACCCATGACCGCAGCCGAATCAGAGAGGTGCTTTTCTACTTTAAAGAGGATTAAGACTTTCTTGAGGAACACCATGACACAGGATGGGCTGAATGCTCTTGCCACTCAAATGTTGAAATTAAACAAAATGTTTTTGTTACTTGCCTCTTGCATTGCCAATTTACCATTTATGGTCATATTATTTTATGTGCGATTTAATGCAGTATTTTTCAACCTTGGTCCGCAAGGCAGCGTGCCAATAGTCAGACACACCTGAATTAATCAGTTTGTCCAATGATGTAAGACAGGAAATAAAAGAGCTGTGCTTAATTCAGGAAATAGTGGAGTTGTGCACAAAGCTCAGAAAGCACAAATTTGTTTAAAAATAAAAAATAGCACAGCCCCACCAAAAATATTTTTCACCAGCCGCCACTGCTTTGGGGCTGTTTTTCTGCTAAGGGGACAGGACGACTGATTCGTGTTAAGGACAGAATGAATGGGGCCATGTATCGTGAGATTCTGATCCAAAACCTTCTTCCATCAGTGAGAGCTTTGAAAATGAAACGTGACTGGGTCTTCCAACACGACAATGATCCCAAACACACCACCCGGGCAACAAAGGAGTGGCTCAGTAAGAAGCATTTGAAAGTCCTGGAGTGGCCTAGCCAGTCTCCAGACCTCAACCCCATAGAAAATCTGTGGAGGGAGTTGAAAGTCTGTGTTGCTCGCCGACAGCCCCAAAACATCACTGCTCTCAAGAAGATCTGCATGGAGGAATGGGCCAAAATACCAGCTACTGTGTGTGCAAACCTGGTAAAGACCTATAGTAATCGTTTGACCTCTGTTATTGCCAACAAAGGTTATGTTACAAAGTATTGAGTTGAATTTTTGTTATTGACCAAATACTTATTTTCCACCCTGATTTACAAATAAATTCTTTAAAAATCCTGCCATGTGAATTCAAGGATTTTTTTTCACATTCTGTCTCTCACAGTTGAAGTGTACCTATGATGTAAATTACTGACCTCTGTCATCATTTTAAGTGGGAGAACTTGCACAATCGGTGGCTGACTAAATACTTTTTTGCCCCACTGTAGTTTTGCCCTGAATTGAGCGGAAATGATAGAAATGTTTACAAAGGTGAACAAAAGATGCATGAAGTTTTAAAGCTGCATCTGTTTCACATATGAGGTTGTGTTTTTTGTTGAAGGATTGTTTGGGATTGTTTCCCTCAGAGGTGAAACTCTTCCCTCTGTTCAAACACTTACAGTTCGAACTTGACCCAAATGACACATCGAACACTTTCTGAGACAATTCCCCACTTCCTTTTCAAAATATCTGCTTCGCCACTGCTAATGAAGGAAAATGTTTAAAGTTTTGTTTGGATCCATGAAATGCTGCTGATCCATTTCGGTGTTGCAGCAAACTCTGCTGAGTCAGCCCATCTGCAGGCACACTTAATCCTTGACTGTTTGATTTAGCATTTACTCTAAAACTAAAATTAAAACAAGTGTTTTCATTTGTCTTAATGTTTCTCAGTCAGAGATTCTCGTATGAATAAGAGGAGGCTGGGGAAGATGGAGATTTGTTTGGGTATTTAGCCAACAGTGTTCCTGAAAGTGTGTTTGGAAATGGATCGCTGCCATAAGTCCAAACATGGAGGTCCTCTCCTGTTTGAAGATCTTTTTTTCTGAGTACTGGGTGGCATGAACAGTAGATAGAAAAGACAGCACAATCAGCATGTGTGTGTTTATGTGCTGAGTGTGTATCTAATGAGTAGGCTGGAGGTCTGAGTCTCACTTGTAAACAGGCCTGTAAATGCAACTAACAGCTTCCTCAGTCATCGAGCCAAAACCGCAATGCCATCTGTGCCTGGTCCTGATTTTCCAACAGCAGGCTGTTAGACAGCCGGGGCGTCCTTATATCGATAGACACTATTATTTTTGACTGCTGGTTTAATAAAAAGCTCAGGTATAATTTTGTGTGAAACTCTCCCAACTAAGGCTTTTGAACTCTTGATCTATCAACCAGATCTGGAGTCAGTTATGACTTCAGTGTAGCAACAGAAACATGTCAACCAGCAGAGTCTGAGATGAAAAACCTATAAACCACACTGCTGGCAGGCAAAAGCTGGTCATTGTGTGTGTTTGTTTATGTGTTATGACCTGGCCCCCACAATGCGGCTCAAAAATTGAAGCAATCCCAGAAGTACCAAAAATTGCAGTTCCACCCTCATCCGCTGGGGACTGGTGTCAGAAGCGAGCAAATCCTTATCGACTCCCATGTTAAAAATACCAATTTCACAGCAGAAATAAACATGTTTACAGCCTGGTACCAAAACACGTTTTTGGTTTAAATGATCTAGTTTACACTCATGACAACTCTGAGGGGGGTGAATTTCTTTCTCACTCTTCTGTTTAAGTGTATTAAAAGCCTAAAATTCTGTAGAATTAATGAGCATCAGACCCACGTGACCGCAGAGCTAGCTCCGTGGAAAGGCCTCAGTAGAGCCTCGGTCTGGCTTGGAAACTGCTCCGGGATTTTGAGTCTCTGTGTGTGTGTATTCTTTTTTGGATATTTTTTGTGCAATTGTTGGACAAAATGACTTGCTGTGGCATTAATTGCACTAATAGAGCATCCAAGGAGTCTCCACTTCATTTTTTCGGTAAGTAAAATTATATTTATGTATTTTAGGTCACTGCCGAGCCGAGCTTAGATTTTAACATGTACTGTTTAACCATGAAATTTAAATGTAAAAGGGTAAAACCCAGTGCATTTAACATAATGCTGCACTTTAGAAAATGGGTTGAAGTATAACATGTTGGTGGAGCTGGGTTCCGACTATCGGCTTGTGGAGCTCTCGGGAGACCTCTGTTTTCCACCCGGTTCTCCCCTCCCCGCAGCTCGGCGCATCTCTGTCTGATCGCGACTTCTGTCTGCTGCGCGGGCTGCTGGCTTGTGGAGCTCTGGGATGGAAACCTTTCCACCCGGTTCTCCCCAGCGGCAGCTCTGCGCATCTCAGATCGCAGCGGCGCTTGTCTGCTGTGCGGCTGCCGGCTTGTGGAGCTCTCGGGAGACCTCTGTGTTCCACCCGGTTTTACCCAGCGGTCAGCCTGGCATATCTCTGACTCAGAAGCTCTGGTGTTGTGCACAGCTAACTCCAGTTGTAGCTAGGTTGCTACCTCCGTTAGCTTAGCTCCCACCTCCGTGTTAGCTTTGGGTTAGCTTCAGGTTAGCTTGTAGCTAGTTCGACCGGGTGTCGTCAGTTGATCCCAGCCTTACAGCCCCACTCTCAGCTCCACCTCTCTTCCCTTTTGTGGAATTGTCTGGGCTTGACGGAACCTGTGACACGGTCAAAATGGCGGTGGTGGGCACCTCCCAATTACCCTCAAAAATGTGTTATTGGAGTCTATGGAAACCCATTGTCCAATATTTATGTCGATGGTTATGACCTATATCAGTCAGGTAATCTCAACACGACCTAATGTTCCAACAAAATATGCACCAAATCGTAATCCTGTGATCCATACCCACACTCAACTTTTATTGTTGTTTTCTGCAAAACAGCACTGTCACCACAGTTTATGACTTACAAATGTGTTGGTTTAAAGTTGGGGTTAGGATTAGATAGAGTTTATAATCTAATGTTGTAGAAATTAGGGGAAAACATTGCACATAACTGGCAACAAAATAATATGAACATCACTTCCAGCTGATTCACTAAATACTACATTAATGCTGCAATAGCAAATCATGCAAAACAAGCTGGGTTTTAACCCTTTAAGACCTGCCATAGAACAAGTTTGCAGGACTTATATTCACATTTTTGCATCCTGTGGTGCCATTTTTTGGGGGTATTTCAACTTGCTACACATCAATACAACCCTTACATTCTACATTTTAATAATATGAATGTAAAATGTTCATAGCAGCTAAATATTGTACTAAAAATGCAATTATCCGTACAGAGCTGAACAATTGTTATTTTGTTTTCACACATACTTTTCATTATACAGAAATTCCACACCTTTATCCTTCAAAATTGTCAATGAAAAAAAAGTTGCACACAACTTTTTGGGTGTGTGTGATGTGTGTAGTATGTGTTTGTCTAAACGTATTATTGCAAAAAAGCACAAGAAAAAGCCGAAAGACTGGGACTACAAGGAACTACAATTCGCGGGAAAATGACATCAAAGCAGGTGATTGGGTGAGTGATAATCATGTGACAGTTCACGCTGACAACCTGATGACGTTTATTCTAGTGTGTGAAGCCCTGTGAGCTGCAGAGCAGAACGACACAGCGTCTGTGTCTGAATGAAAACGCTTTTCTTATTTGCGCATTTTGGTTGTTTTTTGCAAACTCAGTAGCGGAAATACGCAGCTCTCTGGTACATGGTCAGCATGTGAGATTTAAGTGTAACTCCTCCGGTTTAATATGCAAAAAAAACCTGTTTTGTTCTATCTTATATAATTTCTGTTCTACAAGCATTTGAACACAGATAGGCAAATGGGAGCACCGGCGCTCCCGCCGGTCTGAAAGGGTTAAACTTAAACTCCGTCACAGAACTCTTACCCCTTGTAAGGGCGATCATCCCTAGGCCATGTCCATCTGACACTGGAACCCATGTTGCCACAGGAAATGGCATAGCAGCAAACAACAGAGGTGTGGACTCGAGTCACATGACTTGGACTCGAGTCAGACTCGAGTCATTATTTTTAATGACTTCTGACTCAACTTGAAAAAATCTATAAAGACTTAAGACTTGACTTGGACTTGAATGCCAATGACTTGCAACTTGAATTGACTTGCATCTGTTGACTTGACAATGACTTGAGCATATTTGATATTTTAGCACAAAAGTGGCATGACATGGACAAAAATCATGAATCATTTTTGGTTCTGGGTGTGATCTTGTTCTGCTAAATGCAGCAGCACTTTGTTTGTAATCAGTTTCAGTAGCACTTTCTGCTTGTTTGAGCAAATAAATGAAGCTTCAAGAAGATTTATTTCTCGGATATATTTATTATCTGTCATTAAATTGAAGTTGGACAGATGACTTGATTATGACTTGAAAATTCAAAGGTAAGGACTTGGCGTTGACTTGGACTTCCTTATCAATGACTTTGAACTCGACTTGGACTTGGTTATCTTTGACTTGGACTTGACTTGAGACTTGACTGGAAAGACTTGTGACTTACTTGTGACTTGCAACGCAGTGACTTGGTCACACCTGCGCCAAACACCAGTCACTGTTTTCTGGGTCCAAACGTCTTTTGCTGTCTTTGACTTCCAATGGTGTTCATCTTTTTGGGACTCTGGTAGTTTGTCCTAAAGTTGAAGTAGCAGCCGGCTGTTTCTCCTTCTCTGATATAATTGAGCGGAGAACCTCTCACACCAGAGGTGTTCTGTTGCTAAATGCATGACCACGTAGTGAACAAAAATCCAAGGGAAGTGGGGTAGTGCTGCCTTTCAGAGAGACGGATAACCGGATGGTCCAAATGTTGATTTGGGGCCGAATTGTGTTTTAGGATGAGGTTTTTATACAAATTCAAGAGAACCACTCAGAGGTGGACTGGTACGAAAAATCAGCCTTGGCATTTTTATTAACTGTCTGCCCTAAGAGTGTTGGGGAGGTGTGAGGGTTGCTGCGTGGAGTTGTCTCGATTCTGTTGAATGTGAGAGCGGAACCACTTAATGAACTTTTTTTTTAATCTCCATGAACTATTTATTGTCGCAATGTGTTTGAAACTTGTGATGAAAAAAATTTTTTTTTAAGCTAGCAAGTAAAATATGTCTTGGATTGTAATTAGATAAAAGCATATTTCTTTTACATACCACTTAAAAACCTTGAATAGAAGAATGTTACATTGCATGTCATTACTCTGGTTCATTTTATGTTGGACCTGTATTCTGCATGGTTCTTTTTCAGGTTTGTTAGTTCCCACTGTCATTATTTACCATCAGTTACCTGTTTTATGCCCTATTTTACTATTTCTTTTTGACATGAGTTCGGTCACTCTGAGTTTCGTAAGCAGGCTGAATGTGAAAATAGTCTTTTACCCCTATTTTGTGCATTAACACCAGAGAAGTGTGATGCCGTCTTTTAATAGCAGACTCCAAACAGTCACCTTTTATTTGCACAAATTACCTCATCAGTGTTTACCGGCTCACCTTTATCGTTTGCTTCGAACACGAAATACTGCCGACCTTCAGAAGTTGTGTTCTCTTTAGTAATCAAGTCACTTGGTACACACCAGCTGCCGTTTTTCTCCCTGTCCATCTCAGCCCATCTCCTCCACGCTGTCACGTGATGACATAATGTTCATAAACTTTATGGAACATTTCCAAAAGTTGGACAAAACATTTTAAACTATTTAAGTAAAACAGAAAATTCAACCATGCATCCATTTTATACATTAAATAACTTTATCTTTTTTATTTTTTAAAGCCTTGTCTCCTGTGCTGCTTTTTTTCATGATGGTAATGGAGCGGATACCGTTGCCATTCTTTAACACCGGCTGTAAGTGGTATTATCGCAATACCGCCCAAGCCTAGCATGAACACTGCTTCGTTTCTTTTGCTTCCATTCAGCTTCACCAGCAACTGTTCCAAATGTAAAATGCTGGTTGTTTTGGGTGACATCCGCTGATGCAATTTCCTCCTGAGAAACAACCAATTAGCGTGAGTTAACCAAAGGTTTCGCTCAGCTGCTCTACCAGGCCTTCCTTAGTACCTACCCCAGCTCAGGAAGTATGTTGGTTCCTGAAAATGGTCCTTTCAGTTGGCCCACTGAAATGGAAATGTGCATGCAAGGTTCTGATACAATTACCCTGAAGTCCCGATAGTGGAAACACGCCTTAAATGAGCCTTTGGACCTTCAGCTCTAGTTGGGGAGCTGAGTGTGAAGCGACTGGCATGAGGAGCAATATCTCTAAGTCCTCATGGTTCTTGACTGAAACGGGGCTGGTCGTCAACTCCAGATTGGGGGAGAGGTCCTACCTCATTATGGGACTTTTACGTATCTCAGGGTTTAGAGTGACTAAAGCAGGTAGATGTAGACGGAGCAGCATCTGTAGTGAAGATATGGATGCTAAACCTGTCTGTTATGGTGAAGATGGAGCTGAGCCAGAAAACAAAGCTCTTGATTTACCAGCTGATCGACATTCCAGCCCTCATCTAATGCCATCTACTTCTGGTCCCGATTATCCTGTCTAACAGCAGACTCCACACAGCTGAGACTTCTCCATTTAAACAGCAAACATGAGCTTCCTCTGCAGCCTTGGAGATGGGTGATGGGCTCGGTCATGAGCCTCGCATGGACTCGCAGAGGAACTGGTCTTTCATTGAGAGGAACCAGCTGAGATGGTATTTAGTCGGGATGCCTCCTGGAGGAGGTGTTTTGGGGGTGTCCTTCTGACAGGAAGTTTTGTGGTCAACTCAGGACATGCTGGAGGAATTGTATGTTTAAGCTGGTCTGGGAACATCTTGGGATCCAACGTGAGGAGCTGGTCAAAGATGGCGAGATGGAGAGGACGGTCGGGGCGTCACTGCTAAGGCTGTGGATCTGGATAGGCAGACAACAGCGTACGAGGTATCAGGGTAATTACCACTCCAATGACTGGACACATACAACCATGGGGACTTTGCATTATAACACCACTAGTTAGCTTACCCACGTGTCAACTTCTTTATCTATAATAACAAACATTTTCTAATGCAGGGATGCACATGTGTGTTTTTTGAAAATATTTTTCTTTTCAAAAGCATTTAGAATTTTTTTTAAGAATTTTTTTTCTTTCTTTTCAAGTTTGGAACTATAATGTGGTAAAGGAGCAGCTTCCTCCTGTATTTTGTAAGATTAGTTAGAGTTGCTTGTTTCACTCCTGAAGTGTGAACATACATCTGTGGTAGTTCTGAAGACAGTTCCTGCTGGGGACAGGTCATCAAACATGGGGACAGTCCCTGTCTTTTAGGGACAGTCTGGTCACTTCTCCTGCCATGGTGCCAGATCTCACTAATGCTTTCTTTTTCCTGTGGTTCAAATCTAGAAAGCTTTTTTGGAGAAACAAAGAACGAACTAAATACCATTTGGTAGTATTAACAGGGCTAAAAGGGATTTACAGCAATGAATAAATAATAAAAGAATTATTAAATTTCCACTGTGTACTTGGACCAGTTAGTATTTTACCTGAGAGGGTCGTAATGGAAACTCTGTCTGTGTGGAAACGGGGATTGTTTTGACTGGATTCTGATGTAGACGACTGGAATGACTTGAACTGTAATGCTTTCACCAGACAGAGTTTTATTCTGGTTTCAAACGTCTGCAAAGACAGTTACAGTGAGTGGCCGACGGTGTCCTGAGTGAAGTGCTCACCCCGTAATTGGAAGTTTGCAGGTTCAAGCCCCGCTCAATCTGTCGCTGTCATTGTGTCCTTGGGCAAGACACTTACCCCACATGCCTGCTGGTGGCATTCGGAGGGACCGGTGCACCTGTGCACAGCAGACTCGCCTCTTAGTGTAACGCCTGTGCTATAAATGGTTGTGTTTGCCTAACAAGAAATAAACTGCACAACCTGAATAACAGCTGCTGAATTATTATTCTAGGGGTGTTTACAGAATTAACATTTTCCTTCTGCTTGTTTCCCTCTGTGATGACTTCACTGGCATCCATTTGGCCAACCATCATTGGAACGACTGTGCTCCAACCTTCCTGGGTAACGGTTGTCCCTCAGAAGGACCCCGTGTGAGCCGTTCCTCCCTCCATCCAATCGGAGCGCTCAATTCGGACACAGTCGCAGTCTTTTTAAGACATGGTGTCACCTGGAAAATATGGTGGTGGATTTGGTAACAGCACGTGGCAAAACCAGAAACACACATGCATAAGCCCTTTGAATACAGTCATTCATGGTTTAACACTAAGTGCTTGTACACAGTGTTGTTTACTTTAACTCCAGGATCATGAAAAGTTGCTGGAGGGTTGATCATCTCAAACCATACCCTTAACCAGCATCCAGAGGATCAGTTAAAAGCATATTTTTATGCTTTTTTTTGTTGTTGTTATTTTATCACAACAGAAAATCTGTTTTCTCTGAGCTGCAGCTGAACTCCAATTCCTCCTCCCTGGATTGTCTGCATGCTGAGATCTGGACGCTGCCCCTGACTGGAGCGGATGAAAGCAGATCTGTGTGCAGACATGATTTAGCTTTCAGATTTTACGTTTAAGCCTGGCCCTAAACTTTAACTTAAAGATCTATATTTTTACCATGTTTGCAGTGGTCTCTAGTAGGAATTATTGCTGGGAAAAAAGCTCTTGTGTGCCTGTTTGAGAACGGAGAAGTCAGCTGGAGGAGAAGGTAGCAGAGCACGAGAGGATATGGAGTTTTGTTTCCTGATATTTGAATATCTTGCCTCTGATTTGATAACAGAAACGCAACTCTACCACTGACCTTGCTTTTGTGCAACATTGATGTTTTATCTCCACATAATAATACAAACCTCAGGGAGTTCTGCTGTGTGGTGGAGTTGCTAATGCTAACGGTTAGCTTCTACTAGCCGAGACGTTCTCTGCTGTTTCCTGGATGCTAAACCAACAACTGCCTTCACTGTCGCGAGTCAAGATGGGTGAGTCCATGAACGTTAAGTGACAGTGTGATGTAGATCTGTCAGGCTTTTCAAATCCTAGCTTTTCACTATTTTCTATCAGCAGCTAATGCAGGACATAGGTGTAGGACATAGGTGTAGGAGACTATTTTGCTGTTCAGCCTGCATTAAAGCCTGCATTATGACCGATTCGAATCAGAAATAATTGTTACAAAATAGTTTTTCTGAAGTTGACCTTTAAGAGTCGAAGGGATGCTTCACATTAAAACATGCACTCACAAAGGTATGAGCACATGTGTGCCACAGCCTGAGTGCACCAGGCAGCAGACAACCAGATCCAGCCCTGTTGGGGAAACCACTGGCAACTCTTTTATGCACGAATTAGAATAGATGAATTCATTGTTGCCAGAATAAAGTTTACATTTGTAAAGCGCTTCACCTGGATCCATGTAGCTTGTTTGAATGAAAAAAAAAATAGGTGTGATTGTTAGAGGACCCAAAGGTGCAGACTCAAGATCAGAGGCAATTAATGCTGTTTACTTCGGTGAAAAGTTTTATAACCCTTAAGATAGAGATCACCTTCTGGAGCTGATCAAACTTTCTGTTGGACACGTGGCCTGAAGGACATTTTAGGCATCAGATTTGATGAAAAAGACAAAAGAATGAGTTTTATGTAACAGTGGCTGTTCCAGTAGATACAGCCTCCAAAGCTGTTGATGACCTTTCTTAGAAAGTTTTTGTTTATATGAAAGCTTTTTAAACAAAAAGCTAAACTTTTTTCCTTTTGTCATGTCAAACTGTGAATTAGGTGTATTATTACACCCCTATTGTGTACACAAGACGAACTTGTTGTAGGAAAATAGATTTTTGTTCATTAACTGGCTTTGGTCACATGTATTTAAATGCATCATTTAAAACCTGGCTGACACAGTAGGATAATTGTGGCCATTTTTGACCAGCCCTGACCTTCCTAGCAACCTAAATGTTAAATCCCATCACCATAACAGTTCTAAAGATGATCTAATCATTTAATCTTAGCTCTGTTGGTCTGTTATGAGAGCTGTGTCCATTTTGATCATAAATCAGGGCATTCGAACATGCTGGATTGTCTTGGTTTGATTTTCGGTGACAAACGAGGGTGCTGCCTGTTGAATGTGACCTTTAGCCAATTAAAAATAAAGGTGATGGAAGCACCCAGCACACACTCCTCCTCCGCCATGTTTGTTTACTTCAAAGTCAGGTTTTCCTAGTGATTTTAACGTCCGAGCGGGGAATGTCCACGAGTGAAAGCGATTCACATGTATTTGTTGCCAAGTTTCTGAACACCACCAGCTTCTCATGTTTTGAAAATGGGCTAAAATGAAAAATCCTGTCATGGGAACCAGTAAAGGAACATAGCCAGACTCAGACTCTGCAGATCTTTGCTTCTGACCCTCAGCTCTTGAGTTAACAGAGAAGTGAATGCCTTTTTAAAAAGTGTTCATTACAAAATACAAGCTATAACTGGTGCTGAGTACGCATTTCATCAAATGGTTGCTTGTTTTATTCCCAATTTATAATCCTAGGCATCAGCTGTTTAGAGTTTCATACATGCTTTCCTACTGAGTGAGGGGCACTCGTGAAAAAGCTGCTGAACTTTTGAACAGATGATTCCGTAAATTCAGAAAAAGTTTGCCACTGTTCCTGTTCAGTAATAAAACACAGATGTTCAGCCCAGATGTGGACGGGTTCGCTGAATAATACGAGAAAGTATGTGATACTTTCATACTTTACCATTCTTTGAAGGTTCTCCTTCATGAAAATGCCATTTTTCT
Organism: Nothobranchius furzeri; assembly: GCF_043380555.1. NCBI lineage: Eukaryota > Metazoa > Chordata > Actinopteri > Cyprinodontiformes > Nothobranchiidae > Nothobranchius > Nothobranchius furzeri. The sequence goes on along the minus strand of NC_091743.1, from coordinate 50,855,939 downwards.
TGTTTGGATGTGAAAAGGACAACATGAATCAAAGCCGTTCGCCCTGATTTCAAACTTTATTGTCAAGTAAAGTTTACAAAAGATGAGTTGAACAACAAAGTCAGAACTTCAGTCAAGGTTTTCTTTCCTGTGTAGCACCATTTGGAGTTTGGAGGGGTACACGCAGTACTTTTTATTCTCTACCCCCAGAGGGTGGAGTCAAATGTAAATATTTTGAAGCACTCGCAGGCAGTAAACCCAGTCGGGGGGGAGCTGGTGGTAGGTTATTTTGTTTCCGTCCAACCTTAAGATCTTCATCCTGGAGTAGGACTGGGGTCCAACGTCTCTGCACAAACTGGTCACGTTGAACTCTGAAGAGGACAGACCAAATGAATTAGGATTAAAAAAAACAAACACATGACCTTCAGAGACCTGCTGTAATGAAACGAGCCCAGAAACATCTTGTTGTAAAATACGTGTAGAGAACAGCTTGGTTGTTTGTACATAGAGTCTGCATTTACGATTTGAACAGGTAGTGGAAGATGAAATTATGGAAGTTCCTCTCATCCCAGCCTGTTGGCAGCAACAGCGAGGAAATGCAGCAGCTCCTACGTTAATGGCTAAATGGTAAATGGCCTGTATTTGATATAGCGCCGTCTAGAGTCCTGGAACCCCCAAGGCGCTTTACAACACAATCAGTCATTCACCCATTCACACACACATTCACACACTGGTGGGAATGAGCTACAATGTAGCCACAGCTGCCCTGGGGCGCACTGACAAAGGCGAGGCTGCCGAGCACTGGCGCCACCGGTCCCTCCTAGACAGCGAGATGTGTCTTCCTCGTTAGCCCAACGCTCAGTCTGCTGCTGCTGAAAACATGAACCACAACTGAACCCGTCACTCTTGGTCACATGACTCACCACTTTGACTGAAATGGTGAGTCAGCATAATATGTTAATGACTTCAGCTAAAGAAAGAGACAGACAATGTGACTGAAGGCATGAACAGCATGTGCTTCTGGGTCTTCTGGCATTCTCACGTCGGAATCCATCCCAGATGTTTCAAACAACTCTCCCTGGTCCTTTGCTATGTTTCATTCCAACCAACTCGTATTCCACCCATTTTCTCTCTCTTTCATCCGGTTATCTCTCTTTTTGTCACTCCCTTTACCACCCAACACAAATTCTCACCACATCCACACACAGACATCCACGTTCAAACAGGCTCATCACCTTGGATCTGATTGGCCTCCAGGTAGAGGTAGAGCAGTGTGGTGGGCACGGTGGGAATGCTGGTCAGTTTGTTATAAGACAGGTCCAGCTCCACCAGGCTGGATAAGTTAAAGGCATGAGGATGGATGCTGCGGCTCTTCAGGCCACAGTGGCTGAGACGTAGATACTTCAGGTTGGTAAAACCCACAAAACTGTCCTGGTCCAGCCCAGAGAGAGAGTTCTTAGACAGGTAGAGCTGCTGGATGGAAGGAGGTAAATGTCTGGGAAGGATGGAAAACAAATTTCCACTCAGGTCCAAAAGGTTCAGACTGAACAAACCTAAAAGAAGACAAGAAGTCATTGAAATTATTAACGCAGCAACATGTCTGAAAAGCTCTTCTTTGGGTTCATGATAGTTTTCAGCTCATCTGCGTTTTAAAACGGTTTCATGTTTGAGCATCGTTGTTGCGTTCATTCTTGCTTCTCTGAATCCATATTTATTGGTTCAGAGTAGGAGAGATTGTTTTTACGTTCTTGCTAAAGTTTTGGCTCCTGCTGTCGCCTTCATCAGAGCATCACTGATGTTGGTGGCGTCACTTCTGTCTCAGTTTATCTGTAGGCAGGAGAGGGCGAAGTCGCCCTCTACTGCCCAGTTCTTTCTTGTTGATCACCATGCCCCTTGATCGGTCCAATAGAATTCCCAGTCCCTGTTCACGGTCCTGGGTCCATGTCTCTTTATTTCAGTTGCTTCCTTTATCTATCTTTTTTATTTCAGTTGTTCTATGTTTATGATCTGTTTGCTGTCCCAGTCCATTATATGATTTTTATGGCTGATTTTTTATGTACTTTCTTAGGTTTTAGCATGAACGTGTCTAATTACTGAGAAACCTGCTTCTGACCAACATGTTTGATGTGACTCTTGGAGTTTCTGCTCCGTTTCGTATCAGACTCCACGCCGTGGCACAAAATAACGACTCTGAGAAACATCATAAAGTCTGTCAGAGTCTCCCTTTAAGCCACGAGTCCTTATTCTGACAGCCTATTTTCTCCACCGTGATCATCAGTCCTCCTGGTGCTTCTGTTTGGGTGATTCGGGTGCTTTCTCCATGCGCTCTGGTCCTGCGTTAAAGTCCCACTTCCATTTGATTGACACAACCAGGCAGCTTTCTCCACACAGTTTATGCAAGATGTAAACTCAACACGAGAGAATGTCAATTATGCGGGACATAACTCTCAATTTGCGGGACATGACAAAAGTAATGAATGGGTCTGGTCACCCTACCTTTGCTGCCTGCTGATAAACGAAGACGAGAGTGATGCCAGCAACATCGGTGGCTCTCTGACGAAGGCAACAGCGTTGCTAAAACTGTCAGCAAGAAGATCTTAGGTATGTTCTTGCTGTGTCTTTCTAAATCCATTCTTTCATTCTTTTTTAAACACAGAAACAGCTACAAACAGGTAAACAAAACTGTTTCTGTGTTTAAAAAAGAAAGAAAGAATGGGTGTCAGCAAGAAGGTTTAAACAATCTCTTACTCTGTGTATAAAAAACTACCAAAAAATATAGGTTTCATGTTTGCTTGAGCAACTTAAATTTGCATGTGAAAACTGTTAAATGAATCATTTTAACTGGCACGACTACAGCAGAATCGTGCAAGGGTGAATCTGATTTGTTTTTTACAATAAAAGCAACTAAACATTAATTTAGTGGCTTTTAGTAAGCAGCTCACTTCCTAGTGAACTCCAGGGGAACTTCTCACTTCCAGAGAGCTTTTATTTGGTGTTTAATCAGATTTTTCCTCAGATAATGACAGATTATCACTTTATGAAATATTATTTTGAAATATTAGTGTTTCTAAATTAAATGTTTTGGAGCTGGGTGGTTGACATTTTCTCCTGAGGACAAAGAGTCTCAGGAGGCCAAAAAATTTTGTTAATCAGCAAAAACATATAATTATTGTTCTTAAAATGATGATTAAAGTTATAATTAATGTCTTTGGGAGATAGATTCTGCAGAGAAACTAATTGTTTCTTATTTATTAGACATCAAGACGACAAGACATAGAAACGTCTCATCACAACATTATCCTTTATAAAGTGTCTCAACTGTTTTATTCTCGAGAATTTTCAAATTATAACTATCATTTTATAATGTTTTCATTCACATACCATGGTTATTTCAGAACTAATCTCCATTTCTCTATACTGAGGTTGTTCCGTGAGTTATCTGATAAGATCAACATTGTTTCCTCATTTTTCACACAGAAACCACCTCAAAAATCTGTTTTATTTGTATTTGTCCAGAACATTAGGCTTTGTACTAATCCCGTGAAACAAATGTAATTAATGTTACTGACCAACCCGTTTTCCCGTTTAAATTAAAGCATTTAACTATGGGACCTTGTTTACTGGAACATTTAGCCAAATTAAACAATTTCTGAATGGTTATACAGAAAAAGATGATAATTTATTTGGTGCTGTATATTTCTTAACCAATGATTCCCAGTTTAAAGCTTTTATATTTTGTTTGTTAATTTTTATGGTTGCTGCTTAAATTGTGACAAACATGTGGACAAAGTTCATATTAGGGATGCTAGATGCTGGCTTTTTTAGCGAAATCCGATTTACCGATATTGTGTCACTCTATTTCTGACACCGATTTGGCTCTTTACTCTGTGGGATCATTTTTTGTGCCAAAGAAAATTAACAGCATAATACATCTAAATGTTGTTGTTCTTTATTTTCATTCTTCCAGATGTTCCAGGTCGATTCTGCATGTCTAAATAAAAAAGGAAATGATTCATTACACGACCTTTGAGGTCACCATCTGTGACGATCTTCAGTCTGTTTCCTTGCAGCAGAAGCAGCGTCAGACTACGCAGGTGCTGGAAGGCGCCAGGGCTGATGCTGCTGATCTGGTTGTGGGCCAGGCGCAGCTGTTGTAGTCCAGCTGGTAGAGCGCCAGGGACTGAAGTCAGCTGGTTATGATTGGCAAAAAGGTAGCGTAGCTGGGTTTGGTTCTGCAGAGCAGCCTGTTCCAGAGTTTCGCTCTGCAGCTGGTTGCTGTCGATGATGATCCAGCGTAGACCAGTGATGTTGGCCAGACTGGAGGAGGACAGGGATGAGATGTTGTTACCCTGGAAAAAGAAAATAAATGGAATAGAAGAAAAAATAATAATAAAACAATCAGCATTTGCAGTTTTTTTTACCTGTAAAAACAAGTACTCAGTTCTCTCTGGCAGCCCTTCAGGAATGCCTTTTAGTCCCTGGTGGTCACAGTAGAGGGATGTGGGCCACTGGATGGGACATTCACACTCAGCAGGGCAGCTCTGGGGGTTGTTAGCTCGGAACCAGCCAGGGTCAATCCGCCCCTGCAGACTCAGAACACTGGGCTCACCCAGCAGCCGGTTAATCCACAGAGGAATGCCTCCATAATCCATGTCAGTGACAGCGTCTGAAGTGTCCTGGACAGCTCCAGAAACACACAGCAACACCAACATGCCACCGAGCAGGAGCGCCATTGAGACAGCTGGTGAGAAACAACCCTGTTGATCAACGAGACAAGCTCAGACTTTGGTCCATTCTGTTAAAGCTGCATTGTTCCTACGGTGCTGTATGTTTATTTGGTAAATGATAAATGGGCCTGTGAGTATAGAAAAAACTCACCTTCTTTGAGAGATTTGAATATTTTTTCTTTTATATCTTTAAATGAAAACAGAAACTAAATATCTTTGCCAGCTGTACTTATCCAATCCCACATATAATATCTAACTGAAAAATAGCATAATTATTGTACAGAAACATTTTCATCAATTAAAAATCAAGTAAACCTTAGAGGATCAGTCCCCAATGGCTGCTGTTTGTTGAACCACCTTTTGCTTTAAAAACAGCATTGAGTCCGTTAGGATAGTTCTCTACCAATTTGCACTTCTCGATTGAACAATATTTGCCTTCTCTTCTTTACAGAACTGCTCAAGTTGGGCTAAATTGGATGGCAGACACTGGCCACTGGATGGGATGTAGATCTGGGCTCTGACTGTGAGGCCACTGTGTGGTCAAATTTGTTGTGTGCTTCAGAAAGTCGTCATGGTAAAAAGTTAATCTGCCCATCTTCAGCTTCCTCGCAGGTTTTCTTCAAGAGTTTAATATTTAGCCCCATTCATTCTTCCTTGTACCCCAATGAGAGTCCCAGTACCTGAGGACGAGAAACACGTCAACATGCTGCCATCTCCATGCTTTACTGTAGGTGTGGTGTGTTGTGGTGTACCGTTATTAATCTCCAGCGTTTGTCTACATTGTGATCACAGATGGATGATGTGATCTGTTTGCACTGTGCCACTTTTTATGCTGGTGGCAACACCAGCTGTCTGTAAGGATTGGGTCTCTCACACCGCCAATGTGGGTGGTGTGGGAGTGTAGTGTAGTGATGCGGAAGAACAAGCGTTGGGGGCTGCGGCCATGCAGTTAATCTAGGAGCAACGGCACCGAACCCAAGTGTAAACTGGAATGCGGCGTTGTTCCGAAAAGTAAGGAATTGACTTACTTTGAAATGAGGCGAAATGCCTGAAGAACTGGGAAGCTCGAATAAACAGCTGATAGGCTGGTGGGATGAGCTGGATAGCTCGGATCTCTGACATAGATTCCTATATCGATGACTGAGTGAGTATGTGGTTTGTCCTTCCTCCTTTTATCAATGACGGTGATGACGTGGGGGGAAAGCAGTGTGATGGGAAGTGAAGTTCTAGGCTGAGGATTTGTAGGTAGGGAACTAAGTGGAAGATGAAGACTGAGAGGAAGACTGAAGGATGTGACAAGAGCCCACTTAATGGCCAACAACTCCCATTCTCCAACCCCGCACCTCTGCGGGAGTGAACTTGTGGGAGAAAAAACAGCAGGGATGGAGCTTGTTGTCCGGGCCTTGTTGGGAGAGGATGGCGCCTGCCCCCATGTCTGAGGCATCCACTTCCACCGTAAAAGGTTTCTGGGTATCTGGACGGAGGAGAATAGGGGCCGTGGTGAACAGATGGGCAAGGTGACGAAAAGCCCCATCGGCCTCGGGAGTGAGTCGGAAGGGCCTATGCTGGCTCTTGGCTTTGGTGAGAGTGGTGAGAGGTGCTGCAATGGTACTGTAGTTTCAAATTAATCTCCTATAAAAATTTGCAAATCCCTAAAAGCTCTGGAGTTGTTCGAGGTTGGTGGGTGGCAGCCAATGTGAGACAGCTTGGACCTTTAGCGGATCCGTGGAGAGGCCCCCCGAAGAGATAGTAAATCCCAGGAAGGAGATGGTGGATTGGTGAAAGGCACACTTCTCCAATTTACAAAACAGGTTATTCTCCAGGAGTCGGGAGAGAATGGCTCGTACGTGATGGACGTGGTCTTCCATGGTGGAAGAGTAAATGAGGATATCATCCAGGTATGCGAAGACCCATCGACCCAGCATGTCCCGTAGGACGTCATTTATGAGGCGTTGGAACACGTCCGGGCTGTTGCAGAGGCCGACGGGGATAACGAGGTACTCCCAGTGACCTGTGGGGGTCATGAAAGCCGTCTTCCACTCCTCCCCTTCCTTGATACGGACCAGGTGATACGCGTTTTGGAGGTCTAGCTTGGTGCAAAGGGCGGATTGTGCGAGGGAGTCCAGGGCTGTGTTCATTCTTCTTCCGACTCTTGGAGAGTACAGACGCTCTTTTCCTCCTCTCCTCCCTATCTTATTCCAAGGCTCTTTGTCTGTCTCTGGGTGTATGGCGATTCTGCATTTCTTTCTGGAAAACTGGAAACTGAAATTACTAAAATGAACCTGGTCAGTTGGTCTCTCAACGCGATTGACAACATTTTTTCAGCGATGAGAACGGGAGAAGGGGCTCCCGGGTGCCCTTGTGGGTCAGAGCCAGTTGGGCATATGATGGACTCCTGGAAACAGTGGAACTTGGTCTGCCTGTCTCAGCTGTCTGTAGAGGATTCTGAAGACGTCTGGATATTTGTGGTGTTGGTGTCAGGTTTCCTGCTCTTTGGCCTGGGAGGTTACCTGGCTTACCGGAAAATTAACGAGCTGTCGAGGAATAGTGGCTCGCTCCCAGAGCTCAGAGATGGATTACACCACGCTGTAAACGCACAGACTCATATAATTGTCGAGATGAGTTGTAAGCTTGGAACTTTGAGTTTCAGACTCTGGCACAGAAGGTGGATTCCATCAAGGAGAAAGTTGGCGGGTCAGCGCGGATTGGGATAGATTAATTACACCATTATTGGATTCAGAGCGGTTGAGGACCAACAGAACTTTAAGACAGAGAGGAAATTATCTCTGTCTGGCCCCAAAACTATTTCTTATCTGAATCTAGTGCTCTTGAGCCTGTGAGGCTGAAGCAAATACTCCCCCCTCAGAAGAAATGTGGAATGCTGCCGTCGCCATGGCAACTCTGTCTTCCTAACCCAGCCTGGGTGGGACTGCAACCTGAGAAGGCCGCTGAATCGTTCCAGGAGTCACTGTGCTCTCTAAATCCTGCGGCCTCCCAGCTCTGCTCTCGACCGGACAGAGAGAAAATAAGCAGCCCCTGGGAGGTGTAGTGCCTGGAAGGAGCTTTATCTCAATGTCATACGGTTGTCGGGGTGGAAGGGCCCCTGCCCGTCCCTTGTCAGACAGCTGCCAGGTCCCGATGGGGTGGAGGAATGGCATAGGAAATTGATGTAGAAGGAGTGGTAGGAAATGCATCGGGTAATGGCCGGTGAAAAAAACAGTTAGGCCCCCATCCTAAAAGCCGACCGGTGGACCAGGAAATGTTGGGGTCGTGAATGGACAGTCAGGGAAGGCCCAGGATGAGCGGCGTGCTAGCGGCCATCACAAGGAGGAACCGAATGCTCTCCTGATGGTTTCCCACACTCATTCGAAGAGGCGGGGTTCAATGGCATATGGGGAATGGCATGAGCGGCCTCCCATCAACTGAGGTGACAGGAACTGGATGATCCAGTCTAATTGTAGGGATCCGTAAATGGGTGGCACATCCCGGTTTATGAAGTGGCCCGAGGCTCCTGAATCCAGTAGGGCCTTGAGTGTGGCTGTCTCTGGGTCCAGATGTAAGGGGAAGGACAGTAGGAAATTCTTGGCCAGGGAGTCGGAGAGCAACGGGTCAGGCTGAATGCTCTCTATATTCACCTGGCCTAATCTTTTACCGCTCTGGCAGGACACTGGGGCAGGCTATGACTGGCGGAGCCACAATAGGTGCACAGGCCCTCCTTGCGATGTTGTGCTTTCTCAGCCAGGGGAAGATGGCCCAGCTGCATGGGTTCCTCACGTTTGCTGGGAAAGGCCGGAGCTGGCTGACCTGGGCCCATGAAACAGGGAGGCGTAGTGAGTCTTTGGGAACGGGGCTGGGTTAGGAGCCGGTGGTCAATGCGGAGGGCCAAATCCACCACCTCATCTAGTGTGTGAGGCAATTCACGGCCCACCATCTCGTCCTGGACTTAACTGGCCAGTCCCTCTGTGAACACTGTTCTTAAAGCAGAGTCACCATAAGAGATCTTGGCTGCCGCGGTGCCAAACTCCGAGACAAAGCTGCAGATAGGTCAATCTCCTTGACGTAATCTGAGGACGGGTCTCCGCTCCTACCTCACTGCTCGGAGGAACAAAGGTCTTGCGCAGTTCCCTCACGAAAGCAGAATAATCCTGGCAGGCGGGAGCCTTGTGGTTATACAGGGCTGCGGCCCATTCCAGGGCTCGTCCAGACAACAGGGAGATGAGGAGGGCAACTCGGTCCTGGGCAGTGGCATATTTGGTGGGCTCAAACAGCATGCCTAAGGTGGCCAGGAGTCCATCGGGGCTTTCTTCCTTCACCGTTCCAGCGTACGGGAAGCCCAAACTGGGGTTTCTCTCGGGCCCTGGGCCCCTCTCTCTGAAGCACAATGACGGAGGTTGAGAGTTGCATAAGCAAATTCGACATGGCCTCCATCTTGGTGTTTTGCCGGTCCACTACAGAGTGGAGCTATGTAACCTCGGTGCAGAGGCGCTCGAATTCCGCTGGGTCCATGGTAGACTCAGTCATCCTATAACGATCGTGTCTCTCACACCGCCGATGTGGGTGGTGTGGGAGTGTAGCATGGTTGGAAGAACCCAGACGTGGAAGAATGAGCGTTGGGGGCTGCGACCACGCAGTTAATCTAGGAGCAATGGCGCCGAACCCGAGTGTAAATGTGAACACGGCGTTGTTCCGAAAAGTAAGGAATTTACCTACTTTGAGCTGAGGTGAAATGCCTGAAGAGCTGGGAAGCTCAAATAAACAGCTGGTAGGCTGGCAGGATGAGCTGGATAGCTTGGATCTCTGACATAGATTCCTAAATCGATGACTGAGTGAGCATGCGGTTTGTACTTCCTCCTTTTATCAATGACGGTGATGACGTGGGGGAAAAACGGTGAGAGGGAGATGATGGGAAGTGAAGTTCTAGCCTGAGGATTTGTAGGTAGGGAACTAAGTGGAAGATGAAGACTGAGAGGATGTGACACTGTCACACTCTGCCTACTCCAATAAAAGGGTGGAGGATGATATGAAAATCAGGCCAAAGCTAACATACAGCAGCATTTGAGCTACTTTCCTGTTGTGTCCAATTGTGAGACGATGAACGATCTTAAAAGCTCCGAGGCTACATAGTAATGAGTTTGTTCATGTTTTATGTGTTAATGTTCATGTCTCTCTGGTTTTATATACAGTGGGAGCAGTGCAGGGGCAGTAGAGGAGTGGAATTTTGGACCCGAACCGAACAGACAGAGAGGCGCATCTGGTTGTTTCATTGTATATGTGGTGCTGCTTTGGCCGTAATCAGAGTTGGGTGTTATAGCAGTGTTTTTGAGAGGAAATACATTCAGGCAGCTCATTCTGGTTAATCAGTTAAGGGAAACCTAATAAAAACACCTGAAAACAATTCATGCATGTTTCAAACATTGCTCTTGTTGTCACAATTTAACTTTCTGCGATTGACAACCGTGAACAGCCCAACATGTTCCCAAGCCAGGCAAGTACATTTTTCAGGGGCAGTTTTTAAAACTTTCTCAAAATTCTCTTAAATTGCCACGAGAAATTAAATGTCGACGTGCAAATCAACGGCTATGCCAGATGTAGCTCGCATAATCGTTTCCGCATGAGCTGGCCTAGGAATAAGGTAGATGGGTTGCACTGGTTGAGTGAAGCTGGTTTTCTTTCTGGCTCTTGGCAGGTGCAGATGCTTTTTTCCCTCCTCTCCTCCATATCTTATCCTCAAGGCCTTTGTCTGTCTCTGTGTGCTGGGTGCACGGCTGCTTCCGCATTTTTCTGGAAACTGGAAACTGAAATACATGGATCTCATTAGCTGGTCTCTCAATGTGATTGATAAAAAAAAATTCAACGATGAGAATGGGAGAAAGGGCCCCCGGATGTCCTGCCGGTACAGACCCAGTTGGACACATCATGGACTACCGGAAACAGTGGAACTTTATTTGTTCATCTCAGCTGTCTGTGGAGGACTCTGAAGACGTGTGGATATTCATGGTGTGGTGTCAGGTTTCCTGCTCATTGGCCTTGGAGGCTACCTGGCTTACCGGAAAATTAACGAGCTGTCGAGGAATATTGGCCTGATCCTGGAGCTCAGAGATGGTTTGCACCGCGCTGTGAATTGTCACGAACTCCTCCAGCTGACTGCATTCCATTCATTCCTGCCACTAACGTGGCGACTGACGTCATCACGCCGACACTACTTAAGGAAGTGCCGGCGTTTCATTCATTGCTCAGTCATCGTTTCTCACCAGACTTTGTATCGAGTCTCCAGGCTTACCAGCCCTCTAAACCCTCAAACTACACCTTCAGGAGATAATCACGCCGGCTATCTCCATCTCTCCGCGTCTGGGCAACAGAACTCTCAGTCACGCTTCAGATCTGCCAACGAACCTGACAGGATGACTGAGCCCCAAGTTGACCCAGCGGAGTTCGCGCGTCTGCGTGCCGAAGTGGCTCAACAGCGCGCAATCTTGGATCAGCATGCGGCAGACATGAACCAGCTCCGTGCCATAGCTGATCGCCAAGCCACCAAGATTGAGTCACTCACCGAGCTAGTACTCCAGCTGACCACCGCTCTGCAACGTCAGACCGCAGCTGTTCCTGACAGGATGGAACCACGCCTCAGCCTTCCAGAGAAGTGGGACGGAACCAGGGGATCCCCGGAGGGCATGTTGGCGACCCTGGCCATGACTTTCGAGTGCCAGCCGGCACGTTACCCCACATCCTGCTCTCGCGTTGCCCTGCTGACCTCACTGCTGACAGGTCGAGCCGGTGAATGGGCGGCGGCTCTTTACAATCAGAAATCTCCTGCCTGCAATGACTATGAGACTTTTGTAAAGGAGATGAAAAAGACTTTTGTGCACCCCAGCAGCGAGGTCTCGGACGAGACGCGGCTGCTTCAGCTTCGCCAGGGCTCCCAGACGGCGGCTCAGTACACCTCTCGCTTCCGGACGACAGCAGCTCGGTTGAGGTGGGATGACGCCGCCCTAAAGGCAGTTTACCTGGAGGGACTGTCACCGAGAATCCGGGAGGGCATGATCGGGCACGAGGTCCCAACCTCCCTGGACCTGGCAGTGGATCTGGCTCTCCAACTGGACCGCTGCATCCTGAACCGGCCGAGCACCATGTCAGTCCCCGTACACACCAGGACGTCACCCCGCCGGCCGGCTCACCAACCGACGGAGGAGCCGATGCAGCTGGGACATCTTCCCCCTGAGGAACGGGCACGGCGCTACCAGGAGGGAAGATGCGCTTACTGTGGGGATTTGGGTCACCACCGTGGCACGTGCCCAAAATGACCGGGAAAAGGTCCCTCCGGGTCGGAGTAGGAGCTGTCCCGCCCGGAGTCTCCACTTTTCCGGCTCCACACCGAACCACTCTCCCGGTCTCCCTCCACCTGGACCAAGGCCTGACCAGACTGGAGGCACTTTTAGACACTGGGGCTGCGGAGTGTTTTATCGACCACGGACTGGTTACTCGGCTCAATATACCCCTCACCGCCCTCGACCGACCCATTCCCGTGACCTCTGTGGACGGCCGGCCCATCATGCCGTACCCTCTCACCCACCGAACCCAGGGTCTCCACATGACTATTGACCAACACCGGGAGACCCTCCACTTCCTGGTCATCCAGGCTCCGGCTACGCCTCTCATCCTGGGTCATTCCTGGTTCTGCCGCCATGAGCCTCACATCTCCTGGTCCACCAGTAAAGTCCTGGCCTGGGGCACGGGTTGCCATAACCACCGGGACTCCCCTGCACCTCGGACTGGAGCAGCCCCTCCCACAGACGTAGACCTGACGCTCATCCCTCCTCAATACCACGACCTCGCTCAGGTCTTCGCTAAAGAACCCACTACCAGGTTACCTCCTCACCGACCCTACGACCTGGAGATCAGGCTCCAGCCCGGCACCACCCCCCCTCGGGGTCGCTTGTTCTCCCTCTCTCCGGCGGAAACCCGGGCTATGGACAATTATATAACTGATGCCCTGCAGAAGGGATTCATCCGTCCCTCAACTTCCCCCGGGCCGCGGGGTTTTTCTTTGTTAAAAAGAAGGAGGGGGATCTCCGGCCCTGCATAGACTATCGAGGGTTGAATAAAATAACGATCCGGGACCGTCACCCTCTCCCTCTCATGGGCACCGCTCTGGACGCCATCACACAAGCCGCAGTGTTTACTAAACTGGACCTGCGCAGCGCCTATAACCTCATCCGTATTAAGGAAGGCGAGGAGTGGAAGACCGCTTTTATCACGCCCACTGGCCACTATGAATATTTGGTGATGCCTTTTGGACTCTGCAACAGCCCCGCCGTCTTCCAGCGGTTCATCACAGATGTGCTGAGAGACATGTTGGGTCGCTGGGTCTTTGTTTATCTAGATGACATCCTCATCTACTCCCGCACGGCCGAAGTGCACATCTGTCATGTTCGAGCTGTTCTGTCCCGCCTCCTGGACCATGGACTTTACTGCAAACTGGAGAAGTGTGCGTTTCACCAGGAGTCCACCTCCTTCCTGGGTTTTACCATCTCCTCCCGGGGCCTGAAGATGGACCCCCAGAAGGTTCAGGCCGTAGCTCAGTGGCCTCTACCCACGACCCTGAAGCAGCTGCAAAGCTTCCTGGGTTTCTCGAACTTTTACCGGAGGTTTATACGCAACTTCAGTTCCCTCGCAGCACCACTGACCTCACTCACCAAAACCACCAATCAGCCTCGCCCGTTTCGCCTTACTCCAGAGGCTGTCCGTGCTTTCCATGAGCTGGTCGGACGTTTCACTAAGGAACCCATCCTCCTCCACACGGACCAGACCCGGCCCTTCGTCGTGGAGGTGGACGCCTCAGATGTGGGAGCGGGGGCCGTTCTCTCGCAACGGGGTCCAGACTCTAAGCTCCACCCATGTGCCTACTTCTCCCGGAAGTTTTCCCCCACACAGCAGAACTACGGGGTCGGCGACAGAGAGCTGCTGGCAATAAAATGGGCGCTGGAGGAATGGAGGCAGTGGCTCCTGGGGACCACCGATCCCTTTCTGATCTGGACCGACCACCAGAATCTCATTCATCTACAGACTGCCCGCCAGCTCAACCCACGTCAGGCTCGGTGGGCCCTCTTTTTCGAGCCGTACCACTTCCATATCGCCTACCGGCCCGGCTCCAAGAACCTCAAGGCGGACGCTCTCTCTCGGCGTTTCGCACCAGATGCCGCCCCCCCCGGAGCCTCGGACCATTCTGCCGACTCAACGCTTCCTGGCCTCCCTCCAATGGCCGTTGGAGCAGTCCATACAGGCGGCACTTCCTGGCGATCCAGCGCCGCCGGAGACCCCACCGAACCGTCTCTACGTTCCCGCCTCCTGCCGGCAAGAGGCGCTCACGTGGGGGCATTGTTCGCGGCTCGCGGGACATCAAGGACAAGCCCGTACCCTCCAGTTCCTCCGTCGGGCTCTCTGGTGGCCGTCCATGAGGAAGGACGTCCGCGAGTTTACAGCTGCATGTGATGTGTGTGCTCGCTCCAAGTCCTCCAACCGACCCGGCGCTGGAGAGTTGCAGCCTCTCCCTGTGCCCAAACGGCCGTGGTCACACATCGGGCTGGACTTTGTCACGGGACTGCCGGTGGTCGACCACCTGGACACTATAATGACTATCACGGACCGTTTCTCCAAGGCCGTGCACTTAGTGGCCCTGGCCGGCCTCCCCACTGCCAAGAGAACGGCCGAACTGCTCCTGGAACAGGTGGTGCGGCTCCATGGTTTCCCTCAGGACGTGGTTTCCGACCGAGGACCCCAGTTCGCCTCACGCTTCTGGAAGCTGTTCTGTCGCCTGGTCGGTGCTTCCACCAGTCTGTCCTCTGGATACCACCCGCAGACAAACGGTCAGACAGAGAGAGCTAACCAGCAGCTTGGACGCTACCTGCGCTGCTTCGCTTCGTCCCAGCCGACCACCTGGCCCCGCTTCCTCCTGTGGGCGGAGCTGTCACACAACCTCCAGACCTCCTCTGCCACGAGTCTGTCTCCCTTCGAGACCTGTTACGGTTATCAGCCTCCTCTGTTTGATCATCAGGTGCCGGAGGTGGAGGTCCCTGCTACCCAGACGCTGGTCCGCCGCTGTCGGCTCGCCTGGATCCGGGCCCGTGCGGCCATCACCCGGGCCAACACGGAGTATGCCCGTCAGCATCGCCGCCGCCACCGGCCTGGCCCCGTCTTCCGGTCTGGCGACCAGGTGTGGCTCTCCTCCGCTAACCTGAGGATGCCGGCTGGCTCCCGGAAGCTCACTCCTCGCTTCCTGGGTCCGTTCCCTGTCCTCAAGGTCATCAATCCAGTCACCTGCCATCTACGCCTCCCGGCTACTCTCCGGATCCACCCGGTCTTTCACGTCTCCCAGCTTAAGCCGGTGATCTCCTCTCCTCTCCACCCTCCACCGGTCCGGGTGCCTCCGCCCCGCGGTGTTGAGGCGGATCGCACCTACACGGTCCGCAGGATACTGGACGCCCGCCGCCGGGGACGAGGTTGGCAGTACCTTGTGGACTGGGAGGGGTACGGGCCTGAGGAACGCTCTTGGGAGCCTACGAGCTCGTTTGTCGATCCTGCCCTGCTAACAGACTTCTGGGCCCGCCGTCCTGGGACTTCGGCTGCCGTCCCTAGAGGGGGGGGGTCCTGTCACGAACTCCTCCAGCTGACTGCATTCCATTCATTCCTGCCACTAACGTGGCGACTGACGTCATCACGCCGACACTACTTAAGGAAGTGCCGGCGTTTCATTCATTGCTCAGTCATCGTTTCTCACCAGACTTTGTATCGAGTCTCCAGGCTTACCAGCCCTCTAAACCCTCAAACTACACCTTCAGGAGATAACCACGCCGGCTATCTCCATCTCTCCGCGTCTGGGCAACAGAACTCTCAGTCACGCTTCAGATCTGCCAACGAACCTGACATGAATTCACAGACTCAAATAATTGTCGAGATGAATCGTAAAGCCTGGTTTATGCTTCTCCGTCAGCTCCGCAAGGGACAGACACGCACGGATTGACCGAAGCATTTTGCTCTCATACTTCTCCGTCTCCTGGAGAGTGTTGCAAAGCAATTCCCCGGCAGGACAACAGAGGGCGTAGCGCTGTTCTGTGGTATCCTGTCATGTATCGGTCCAGGATCGTGTGTTTATATTGTGTTTTTTGTGTATATAAGAGACTTTTAACACGGACATATTTGTCACTCATTCTCCCACCGCTTCATGCGCTCCCCACCTCTAAACCCATGTTTCCTGTCATTTCCGGCCACAAATAAAACGCTTGCTGCGCATCTTTTCACTCTTCCAGTCACGGGAGGATGAAACGTTCATATTTTTAGAGTTTTTTCACGATATATTCTTCAAGCTTCTCCGTGTCTGCTGCTAGTTAAACTCGGCTCTCTTTGCAATGGCGGCGCTGTAAACAACAGCGGCGTCCTGACCAATCACAAGCTTGCGTAATCCGTCTCGTTCGACGGATGTTTAAAAAAGTGGGCTCGACTCCGTACGTACTTGCGTGCCTGCCGGAGCCCTACGCAAGGACGGATAATGGCGTTGCGTGTGCTCCTCACTGACGCAGACGGAGAAGCATAAATCAGGCTTAAGCTTGGGACTTTGGCGGAGATTCATTCTTTGGCACAAAAGATGGATGCCATCAAGGAGAGAGTGGACGAATCAGCACGGACTGGGATACATTAACGTCCATTATTATTGGGATTCTGAGAGGTTGAGGACCAACAAACTGTATGACAGAGAGGAAATTATCTCTGTCTGGCCCCAAAACAATTTCTAATCGGAATCTGGCGTCCTTGAGCCTGCAAGGCTCCAACGAAAACTCCCCCCTCAGAAGATATGTGGAATGTGCCGTTGCTATGGCAACTCAACTCTGCCCCCTTTCCCAGCCTGAGCGGGACAGCGGGAAGGCCGCCGAAGCGTCCAGGGTCACTGCAACCCTCCAACCCTAACCCCCCCCCCCCCCCCCATCCACACTGAGGTGACATGCGCTGCTTCATTGTGGCTGCAGGAGCTGAAGTTGGGATAGTCCCAACCTACCACCCCTCCTAGTGGACACTTATGTTGTGTTGTCTGAAGTCTTTTGCATATCTCTGTCTGAGGTGTTGTTTTTTTTTTGCAGAGCAAAGCTGCCCTCCTGGTGGGAGGGTAACTCTGAAGTGCCTTTTTTCCTCTCCACCTGAACCAACCCTCATATAACCCTCTTATCTCTGTTAAGGTAGCGCGACTCAGGGTTGCGAATGACCACAGTCACCAATTCTTGTCATGTGTCTTGCCCATGTATGTCTGATCTCTGAACTGTGTGTACTGAAACTCTAATTTCCCTCTGGGATTAATAAAGTGTCTTTGATTTGATTTGATTTGATTTCAAATATATATTTGTTTGTTTTCATTTAAGGCTGTAAACCTAAACTATTGAAGTCTTTCAAAGAGTGGTTATTTATTTTCCATACCTCCTATATATAGTACTTTCCAGAGCCCTACAACCCCCCAAGGTGCTTTACAACATACCAGGCATCATAGATGGGGAGTAGTGGCATCAACAAGTCATTTCCATTCTGTGTTTTTCTTCAGTTCAGCAAATAAACCAGGTGATGTCAACCAGCACAGTGCATGAACCTGGTTCAGTTGTTGAGCAGAACAAAATCGCAGCATGGAGTTAAATTGTTGATGCCACAATTCCCATCTCTGCCAGTCATTCACCCATTCACACATCATCCACCCATTCACACGTCATTCACCCATTCACACACTGATGGTGTTGAGCTACAATGTAGCCTCAGCTGCTCTGGGATACAATGGCAGAAGCAAGGCTGCTGCATACGGACACCGCTGGTCTGTGGTGTCGCAGGTACCATGCCCAAGGACACAAGGACTGAGCGGGGCACAAACCTGCAACCTGCTACAACTCACTAATGTTGAAATTATAATACAGGGGTGTTTCTGTACAATGCTCTACAAGGATTCACCACAAATTCAGCAACTTGACACATATAAGTGAGTTTAAATCCAGCTTGATTTAACATCAAAAAGGCCATCTGAAGCTTCAAATAAAAGCAGGCATGAGGAAGATGTGGCTCTGCGTCATGAGCTCAGGTGAACTCCACATTTCTTTGCATTTCATTCCTGTCTGAATGCATGGTTACAGTAACATCCTCACAAAGCTGTTCCGAGTAAATGTGCATGCTTACACGCACACACACATGTTCAGCCATTTTACGTCACACAACAGTTAGCAGAAAAAAGGTCTGAATCATCAGGAAGTGTTGCTTGATCAACTTGTTTATATTACATCACTTTTGATCACTGCAGCTGCAGCGAGTCACATGCCCAAGAGATTACCGCTCTAAAAACGAGTAGATCACAAGTGACCATTTCCAGCTTTGCCTGCCGTGCACGAAGGGGAAACAGATGCAGACAAGAAACAAGCATCAAACTGACACTTACCTGTCTGATCAGCAGCTACAGAAAGGAGACAGCTTGTTTTAAGACCTCAATGAAGCCCTTTGGTGGTGCAGAACCGTGAATCTGTGTGAGTGTGTGTTTTCAAGCTGCCACTGATATTTGCCCACTGTCTTACACATTCCTCCTTTTTCAAACACTGCCCACAGCCCAAACGCCAGACCTCCTCCATAATCTACACTCTCTTATATCCACTGTTACTTCTCTTGCATCTCATAGTATCAGTTTAACACACGTCACTTAGTGGAAGTATGTCTGCTTGTTCTGTGAGATGTGCAAAATCTCCAATGAGTTTAATGAATTTTAATTAGTATGAATAAACTGTTTGTTTATTGGGGATTAAGCATGTTTCTCACGCTCCGTGTGTGTGTGAGTGTGCACGTGCATGTGTGTGTGTGTGTGTGTGTGTAAACAGGGTTTACAGGGTGTGTGTTTTGCTTGAAGGCATTAAAGCCACCGAGTTCCTGGGGAGCCAAAGAGACCATTCTCTGTGTTTGCGTGTGCGTGTGTGTGTGTGTGTGTGTGTGTGTGTGTGTGTGTGTGTGTGTGTGTGTGTGTGTGTGTGTGTGTGTGTTTTGAAGGAAGGAACTTCTTGCTAGCATCTGTGTAAAAGACAGAAAAATGATTCCAGATTTTTTTCACCCCAAACATGTGGAAAGTTCTGTGAGAAAAGAAATAAGCTGAGGAACAAAAATTGCTCCCTCTAGTAAAGCACTACAGAATCACACCCACGATAGGACCTGACAATATGGCTACTAATCTGTGAAAAGCCCATATTGTTACTTCGGTTACTGCCCCTTACCCTGAATTGTCAGGTAAACTTCTGAGATTTAGGATTTTTTAACTGATATTTGTTAAAAATGATTTAATGTGAACGAATAGGAATGTTCAACCACTTGTGGTCTGCAGAATACCATCTCTGAATACATGACAGTTGAACTTTGCCACAGATGGACTTCAGCAAACACCTGGAAGCCATGATTTGGACATGGTCCAGGTTGCTGTTGGTGTAATACTGTCTGGGATTATTTTGTATACCAACTCACACAATAAATGCAATGGTGATGTTAATAAAAATAAAATCTTCAAGGGGAAATTTCCTATCACCTTGTTGAATCTGTCATGAACAACTGAGGGAATTTCAAAGGCAAAACAGGAGTCCAACTTGCTACCGTGATGGTGTAGCCATTAAAGCATTACCATAACTGATTTTTAAACTTGGGTCACAAGTTCAGCAGAGCAATATTTTGGCTCACTGCCACAACGTCTGAGAAGAATCTTCTCACCAAACAGGTTTTAAAACTGGAAGTAAAGCTTACATCCAAAGGTAAGGCTCACTGAGAAAGTGTAATGCATGTTCTTTTTGAGATACACACTCTGAGTTGCATATGCATGCTAAATATGAAAACGTTCTTCAACCCGTATCACCTGCATTAGCCCCAGAAAGGAAATCCACCAGATAACCATTAGGTTAGAAAAGGCCAGTCTCTTCTACGTTACTGTATTCATAGTCTCACCCACCTTAGCTTGTGACCGCCAAACACTGATTGGTGTGATTTATTCATCCAGGAGAGAGCAGAGCATGTCTAGGCAAGTTGTAGCTAACTGTTAGCATTAGCAACCCCACAACACGATAGAGCACATTCAGACTTGTGTTATATATATATTTATATATATATCAACATTAGTTGTGTTATATATATATTTATATATATATCAACATTGCATATTTTACCCAAGAAAGAAGCGCGGATAGAGGTAGTGAAAGAGTTGCATCACTGTCAGCCAGTCAAAGGGGAGATATTCCCATAACATTAATATTAATGAGTAAGATCTGTAATTCGGTTGCTTTCAGCTCTCTACTCCTCCAGCAAGCCTTCCTGAAACAGAAGCACCAGACCAATATATTTTTAAGGAGTATCATGCAATTTGTTTCATATTTTTAAATAGTTTTCTTGAGCCAGTATAGGTAAATGAACTTTTACAGGGTTAAAAAAATCACTCAGACCCCCACTGTCCCTTGTGGCCAGATTATTACACTTCCGACTGGCAGGCCGCCACCTGATGGACTTGGAGAAAAAACCTTTTTTTATCAAAAAATAAAATAACGGATGTATTGCCTACATTCATCTACAAAGCCCTCAATATTCTTGCACCCCTCTGTCTAGCTGTGCTTCTTACCCCCTATCTTCTAAACAGATCCTTGAGATGTATTGACAATCACTTGCTGTGCATCTCTAAAAGGAAATACGGATCACACGGTGAGCATGCTTTCACTTTTGCCGCACATCGCCTTTCTGTGCGTCGGGCTCACACTCACTCGCTTTAGATCTACCCTCAAGTCTCATTTCTTTAGAAGTCAGTGTAGATGTGCCAGTCCTGGAGTGATATGGTAATGTCTATTTTTACCTGTGAGGAACCTGTAAACAGCTGAGGGCGACTGCATTTGAAGCTTCAGGAGTACAGAAGATATTAAAGCTGATATTAAAGAACAGCCTGAATATAACCAGTTCATTACAGGACGAACACACAGAACAGCCACTGTGATTGACCAAAGTCCACAAAATGCTTCAAATTAAAGGCGAGTCATATTTTAAACGAAAACTCAAATCTTGTATTCTTTTAAAATGATCTCAATCAACTCTTCTCATTAATTTATGGAGATCTTTGAGTACTTTTCTTTAGACTTATGCTGCCACTCATTTTCTGTTCAGCATCTAAACACTTTAAGATTATCTATTTAATTTTAAACAATCATCAGAGTCCTACATTAAATAAATTAACCAGTAATATGCCTCATAACAGACAGTTGAGCGCAGACCTGATACTTAAATGAGATCTTTGAGGATTTTTGTTGGATATTTTTATAATTGTACCTTTTTGAGGCCTAAAAGATGCCCAATTTGTGTTATTAACACTTCATGAATCTCTGTGTTTGCCAACTGTGGCTGTTCATGAAAGGTTGAGCAGAGAAGCTCGTTTGCATTCAAGGATGTTGATTGTGGATTTCCAGGATGTTGATTGTAGATTTCCAAGGAAACCTCTGTACCTCTGTAACCTGAGAAGGCCCCGCCTTCTCCATCCTTTGCTAAATAAAACCCCTGGCTAACTGAGAATACATGGGAGTGACGTGGGGAAGCCTCGGAGGAGTTTCCTCTGCGTTAACGCTCCATTATTTTGGGGACTCAGGGTAAAATGTCTTCCTTGTTGTCATGTGTGTTAATTTCAGGTTTCAGGGTTATGGAGATTAAATATTACCCCACATTTAATTACCTAACATTTTGGTGGAGAATGCGGGCATGCAGAGCTGGTGAGCGGAAGGCTTTCCCCAGGAACAGAGGGGGGCTGGTTAGCTCCATGGAGGGGTTTCTGCGCCCAGCTCTCGCATGACAATTCATGGACATTACGAATAATCTACTCTCTCTCTGTGTGTGTCATCCTTTAAGGTAATATGGGATAAATGAAAAATTACCTATCAATTTTGTTACTGATAAATACAGAACTTGTTTGCATTTCTTCAGTTGTAACTATGTAAACTTATCAAAAATAGCAACAATGTTTGACTTTAGCAGAAAATCTGACAAATAGGAGATGATGGCCTCAGTCGGGTTGCATAAAGCACTGATACTCTTTCTTTTTCATCTTTTACTTGTTCACTTTCTCATTTTTAGACCAACAGCATGTCAGGGACTCCTGATGGTGAAGTCTAAAATTCAAAATACCTCTTTTATTACTAATTTAGAAAAAACTGATGTGTCTGGGTCTAAGACCAGGTAAGATCTAAAATTGTGGAAATTTTTGTGGTCAGCAGACTTCAAACTTTAGCATTTTATGTCACTACTTGTCTTTAATGCAACATTTTGTCATATGGTTACATAAATTAATAAAAGAAAACTTTCAAGTCAATGACATTTTCAAAACTCCATGAAGGCATAAAACTGGCTCTGAACTGCAGATTTTCAGCCTTGTTGCGGTGGGTTTTAAAAACTTGGCTCAGCAGCTCAGTGTGACAAGCAAAAGCCTTGGCTTGTTGCCACAGACTGATAAACATCACACTGAACAGGTGAACTTTTTCAGGAAAACCCAACATCTGCTCATAAAAAATCAACAAAAGTACAGAGTTGTAACTAATAATAGGAAAACATTTTAATTGAGTAGTTTTGAGAGATTTTTGCACTACGTGATGGAGTTAATATTAGCTCCAACGTCAACTTAGCAAAGGATGTAATGAAAAAAAAGCAACACCAACAAACCTAACTAGTCACACAGTCTCTTATTAGAATTCACATGCAGTCAAATATGTTCCTATTTTTACTTTATTCAACAGTCATCAAGATCAGAATAATGATTTCCACTACACTTGTTTTACTGTAAGACACTGAAGGAATTTAAGATTACTTTTCATCTGTCATGACGTTTTATTATGTTGGGTTTAAGAGACTGTGTGAAAAATGTTGCCGTCAAACTGATTAGATTAACCAAAACACAACCTGGAGGTTGTAAAAACGCTAACATTCATCTCAAATTCAATAATTCACCTGCCTGAAAGATGGGAGGATACTTTTATGAATTTTTTTTCTCAAACTAGAATTTTGCTAGTTTTATTTTGAAGTGGAAACTTCCTGAAGGCTTTGAAGAGGTTCTTTAGTGACATTATGTCACATTAGTGTTGTAAAATAATTTCTTTGAGTTAAAAACATTTCCCTGAAAATTTCTGACTCCTATCTTATGTTTTGGTGCCTAAACCTGTTTATCAGCACTAAAACACAACAAACGGAAAGAGGGCAGACTAACTAAAGTCAGAACAATAACATTAGTGAAAGACAGTGAAGAGAGACGTAGCCTTTGTTCACAATCTGTCCAGCCTCTGTACTTCCTGGTTCCACATCCAATGTTATTTGAGTTTGTAGGGTTGTCAAATCAGCACTAATAAATGCTGCTATGCCAGCATTTCTAATTTGTCACTAGAAAAGAGCAGCAGAGTTGTGGAAATAAATGTTAGCCAGAATTATTCCTTGTACCTTTGAGAAGCCACAGCATCTTTCTGTTTGTGTAAAGAAGCCCAGAGGCTAATGTAGAGCTAATATTAAAACTAAGAAGCAAATGGTCAGATTTAAAAGTTTCAAGCCACTTTTTCAATAACCAACAAGTGGATATTACACTGAGATGTATTAATTTACTTATCAACTTACTGGGTATGACTCGTCATCCAGAATGTGGTGCTGAGCCGTAGCTGGCAGCAGTTGCTCATAGCTGACTTGTTTGTTTTGATATATGGGCTGCAGTACCCAAATGTGACCACAAGAGGCCCCACTCTTTCACATTATGTATTGAGGTGGGGCATTGACCTGCATCAGCAGCAGTGGCATTGAGGAGGAACGAATACAAATGCGCGCGCGCGCACACACACACACACACACACACACACACACACACACACACACACACACACACACACACACACACACACACACACACACACACACACACACTGAATTCCGAGCTGCAGTACTGTTGTAGATTGAAGGGACTAATTTTACTACTGCGTTAATGCAAACACCTACCAGGTTTTGTTTGGCAGCAGGGGTAAATACAGCTGTTGATCTCTTCTTGCATCTGTGAGTGTTAGGTGAGTCCTGTGGCTGCAGCCATAGCAGCAGTAGGTGTACGGACTCCAGGGTAACCTACATGCATGTCATATCTTAGAAAAAAATCTTCTTCCTCATTCATCTATATTTTTGGATTGTGGGAGGAAGCCAGAGAACCTGGAGAGAAACTACACATGCACAGGGAAAACATGCAAACTCCTCATAGAAATACATTAGGCTGGGACGTGAACCCAGGACCCCCTAGCTGCAAGGCAACAGCACCAACCACTGTGTCACTGTACAGCCTCAATAAATTTCATTAACTCAATTTTCTAAATGTTTATTTCCAAGTATTTTATTAAATTCATTTTTTGTAGCCTAGTGAACTACACCAAAACTCTTGCTTTGCTGGGCTAAGAACACAGGTGCAGGAACCTCCGCAGCCCTTAGCAGCATTCTGGCTATAGGAGTTTCAAACCAATAGCTGTGATTGGTCCACAGTGGTGGATATATCAAAGGTAAGCAGACACCTTTTTCATTAAAAGCTCTGCTATTGACCTTTCCAAATTTTGAGATTGTGGAACAGCCATTCGACTTCTGATTTTACAAGCCACATAAAAGGATTGAAAACAAAGTCGTGGTGTTAGAGTCCACACGCAACTTCAGATTAAACACCTGAGGTGAAAAAAGTCGGGGGGTTGGAGGCCCACACAACTTCAGGTTAAGCACCTGAGGTGTATTGTTGTGAGTTAAAAACTCACTGGGACTGTGGGGTGGTTCCAGGGAAGACAGCATTTTGTAGAAGTTCTCATAAGCTTCTGCTGCTTCCTTGTTCTGTGGGGAAAATCTGTGGGTGGAATGTGACAGAGTATTGTCCTGTTGGGGTTGAGTTTCTTGATCCAGGACATGGAGAATCAGTCTTGGACACAGAGAATCAAATCAAATAGAGTTTTTTAATGGGGAACTGAAGGCGCACACAATGTGTGATGATGACCTCGGGCTCGAGAGGTTCTGTAAACGAGAGGAGGGTTTACTGCCTGCAGATCGGTAGTCGATATGGAAGAGGGAGATGCGGCTTTTTGTGTTGTCGATGACTGAGAGCTTGGAGGGAAAGAAGTCAGATCTGGGGAGGCAGTGAGATTGGGGGCGAGGTGGAGGCTCGAGGACTCGAATGACCGGGGAGAGCAAGTGCGGACAGGAAGCAGGTAGACGTGGGCTTGAAGGAGGTCCAGGAGATTATTGTAGGAGATGGTGGTGGCAGGAGTACCTGAGGAGGAACAAGATTAGGGACTCCAAAGCTAGTAACTCAAAAAAGGTGGCTTGCGATTCTCCACTTTGTTGTACCCAAAGTGAGTAATCATCCGGCGTCGTGGTATTGTCTGCCTGCTTCTCAAATAGCCAGACCCTGGTGATGGGGAAATAGCTGCAGCTGTCTGCTCGGCACCGCTCACCTGCAATCAAGCTCAGATGGGTAAGTGCTAGCCACTTACCTCAAATCGTGACAAGTATTGGAATATAAATTAAAAGATTTTTCAGCCGAGGGATTGACCCTTAATGTAATGGATATAACCTGAAGACTCG
Organism: Nothobranchius furzeri; assembly: GCF_043380555.1. Classification (NCBI taxonomy): domain Eukaryota; kingdom Metazoa; phylum Chordata; class Actinopteri; order Cyprinodontiformes; family Nothobranchiidae; genus Nothobranchius; species Nothobranchius furzeri. The sequence goes on along the minus strand of NC_091743.1, from coordinate 50,830,596 downwards.
GAAATTCAGCCAAAACACAGCAGCTAAACATTTAAAGATGTTTATTTTAGAATGTGGGGAATAAGGGAAGAGTAGAACGTTCTGCTGTTAGGAAAACTGGAGACAGAGCAGCATGTCCTGTGTGCCAGCTGTGGGAACTCCTCTTCTTGTCGTTGGATTTCAACTCCTCTCCTCAGAATGACACAGACAATTAATACAGCCCAACAGTAGTTCATGAATCCAAAATCCAATGTCTAGGCCCAATGAGGACATTGGATGAGAATTTGTGCCTCTCTATGCACTCAGAATGGTGCTCAGAATGGCGGTCCGCTCCTACATTCTTCCCAGCAGCCTCCCCACATGGCTCTGAAATCCTGGAGCTGTCCCTGAATACCCTGGTCAACACTCTCAACATTGACGGAGCCCGAGAATCCTGCAGGGTGCAGATTTGGCAGAGCCCTGCATCCCTCTCCAAGTTAATGAGCACAAACCATCCTTTCCTGTGGACACCGGAGCTCTTTTTTCTACTCTGACTGATTCCATCTTTTCTGATGAACTGTCTAAATGGACAGTTCCAGTTGTGGGGTTCTCTGGAAAAGCTGAACATTTGCCTTTGAGGAAGCCTCTCTGTATGCAGCTGGGGGACCAGTCTTTGTGGCACCAGTTTTGTACTCTCCTAACTGTCCTGTTGATCTGTTTTGACAATATTTGCTGGTTCAGCTGGGTGCTACAGTCCACTGAGAACACACTGGACTGGCTGTGATTCTCCCTGATGGCAGCACTATGAACTGTTCCTCTGACCTCCATGGGAACTCACATCAACTGCTGCTGCAGCCCAGCATTGACCCTGCGTCTGCATCCTTCGCTGACATTTATTGGGGGCTCCTGGAACCTGGTACTGGCCTGGTTGCACTGTTTCAGGCCCGGAGGAGGTGGTTCTGCCTACTCCATCCCTACCTCGATCCTCCAGACCCTCCCCACGTCGCATTGTTTTATGACAGAAATCAGGACTTTGTGTGTTAGGAAGCTTTTGAGAACAGTCTCTCTGGTGTCCTCTGGCATATTGCCTCTTTCTGCGTCTTTGCAGGAGAAGGTGTTGCTGCTGCTGTTGACCTGACCCCTGATCAGATGAGCTGGTGCAAATTAACTGACACTTCCTTCCCGCACATATCTTTGCTGTTCACCCCGAACATCAGGCTAAAGACCTAGGTCCTATGGTGAAACTCTGCATGCTCACAAATGAGTGGGTCGAGACCCAAATCTCACAAATCCTTTATTCCTCATCTGCTAAGGCACATAAACTCGTTAATTCCTCTTGTGACATCGTGACCCTTGAATATAAACACATCAGCCGAGACCATGGCTGGGAGGGTACAGATCACACAGACTCTGAGTTTATGCTCTCCTCGCTGATGGAGTACCTGTGGTCCCAGTCACCTGCAGATGTAGGTTTTTGTGCCTCAGCTCAGCCCATTTCCTTCTCCATTTCAGCTCTTCAGCATGTACATCAGCCACAATATCCTTTGAAGCCTGGTCTTGCTGCTGACCTGGCTGATACAATTGAGGGTCTAGAGAGAGCAGGTGCCCTTGAACCCTCCTTTTCCTCCTGGAACACTCTTATTTTGTACGTGCCTAAAGCCAATTCTGACCAGTTTTGAATGGTTCATGATCTGTGTCGGATTAATGAGATAGTGTTCACTCCTCCCATTTCTGCTCCTAATCCTTACACGACTCTGACGCAGCTCCGTCCCGCTCACACACATTTCTCATGCAGAGATTTGGCTAACGCCTTCTTTTGTCTTCCGTCAGCTCCAGCAATGCGTCCCGCTTTTGCTTTCCCTTATCATAACAGACATCTAGAATACACACACCTCCCTCAGGGACTTGTGCTGTCCTCTGGCCTGTTCAACCAGGCGTTGCAAAAGATCCTCTCTGATGTGACCCTTTGGCCAGATACAGTCATGAGTCAGTATGTAGATTACATTCTAATGGCCTCTACATCTGCTGAGGCTTGCCTGTCTGACACTCACTTCATCCTGTCTGCCCCCGCTATGGCCGGCTTCAACGTTTCTAAAACTGCAGTGTTGTAGACCAGTGGTGTCATTTCTGGGCTGTCTGGTTTCTCGCTCCAGGCATGACATGTCTCCCGCCCACCGTTCCTCCATTTTAGGAAGCAGATAGAAGCATTTAAGTCCTTTATTTAGAAAAAGGGTATAGTTTTGTCTTCTTCAACAGCAGACTGCCTCGTTGACTGGCATCCGTTGCGGTGAGTACATCACGTTGTTTATTGTCCAGTAGCATGCGGAGAACGGTAGAACGCGCCCCACGACCAAGAGTCGTCAACAAAGCGCTGCCAGACTGAATAATGTATACTTTTTGAATGTCTGGCTTGCCAGGCTCATTTTAATGGGTAATTTGGGGAAAAGATCACAGAAATTAAAAGTAGCCTATACTTAATCCTAAAAATCCTATAAAAGATGAACATAGAGGTCTTATATGAAAAGAATATATGTAATCATATAATAATGAAGTAATCCTGGAATAAAATTCTACAAAAAGTTTTAAGTAAAAGAAGAAGAAACAGCAGCAGACACGAAAAGTGCTGATCTCATTGACAACACTCCGCTGAGCTAAAATTAAACTTGGATGTTTGTCGTAATTTCTGAGAAGACATTCTGTCATGATGATGCGCCGAGCCCTGAATGTGTCCACTGGTGGTAAAGAATACCTCTTTACTCTCTCTTTTAGATTTCTCAGCAGGCCTCAGCTGTTCCTCTTGGCTGCGAGCCTGTTTGATCTTTCCACGAAAGAGGAAACTCCTCTATGTACTGAACTGGTAATCCGTGGGAAGTGCCAAAGTCCTTTATTATTGAAATACTTTCCAGTGATTGTCTGTGACGTGTGTTTTGGAGAGACTGTAGCTTTTGTTCCTGTAATTGATTCCTTTGATTTACAGCGTTTAGTTTTTCTTTCACTCAGTCAGCTGGTTGCTCTGCTGCCTGATGAAACTTGGTTTAGTTAAAGTGCCATGGGCGTGCCAAAGGAACAGCAGGGCATTGATCTCATTTGTTGTCGTTGTTGTTTTTTCATGTTATACCACGTGTCAGATTTGGACTCTCCCACGGGTAAATCTCTCTTGTGGACAGAATTCCTTGGTGCAGCCATGGAGGCAAAGCTCTTTTGGTTGGTGGTCTTCCTATTGCATCACTCCCTTTTGCAGATTATGTTATCCTGTTGATCTCGCTGAGACAGGAACTCGAGGCTGCTGGAAAGATTGTGGCTGGGATGAAGATCAGCCTCTCCAAGTCTATGCAAGAGACCATGCAAGAGGACACCAACCCTGTAATGAGCCTCTGCTGTAGAGGAGTTCAAGTAGCTCAAGACCTTTTATCTGAAGATCTTGTGAGGGTAGAATAGTGAGAGGTTGTCTTGATGATGAGTCAGCAGACAAAACATTCACTGTCAGATCGATATGGCCGAGGGTGATAACGGAAGCCCAGTAAAGATCGCTCCAGCCTAGTTTATAGCTACTTCCCCTTCAGCTCTAGGGCAGAGTCGCTCACATTCATTTGACAGAGAAGCCTTCCTTTCAGACTTCTCCATTCCTGAGGTGTGTGGCAAAGCAAACTTTTCATGTAGTCACCACCTCCTAATCCACCTTTACCACAATTTCCTCCCATGAATAAAATGTCTGCTGCGCATCTTTGTTCTCCTTCAGTCACGGGTGCGTAATTCTTTATGTCCTTGGACTTTTTCCTGCTACATTTTCTTCTGTTCGTGTCTGCAGCTAGATATATTTAGCTCTCATTTTAGTTTTTGGGGAATGGCAGTGCTGTTAATGAATTAAAAGGCCGACCAATCACAGGTTTGCGCTCTCTGTCGCTTCAGACAGTTAAAAAATTAGGCATGTCTCCATCACCATCTGTGAGCCTACCTCTGTCAGAGCACTTGTGTCAATGGATCATGGTGTAGTGTGTTGCCAAACTGTGGGAGACAGAAGGCTAGCTAATGTTTCTTCGTCTGAGGTGGTACGGAAACACTCAATGCCGTGATCCATGAGTTCACTTTGTACGTCTGTGACTGAAGAAGTACAAAGATATGTAGCAAACCTTTGATTTGTGTGAGTAAATTGTGAGAAGCATAGGTTTGGAAGTGGCCTACTGTGCTTTGAACATGTCCCACTAGGAGGAGACCCAGGACCCGCTCAGAGCTGGTTTGAATATGCCTGCATGTCCATCTAGATGAGGTAGGTGACAGATCATTTGCTGCTGTTGCCCCCAGACTCTGGACCTCTCCACCTGAGCCTGAGATCAGTGGACTCAGTGGTCTCCTTTAAAAAGCAGCTGAAATCTCACCTGTTCAGGCTGGTTTTGGTATGACCTTCATCACCACCCTCTCCTTATTCTGCTCTTTTTTTTAAATTCCACTGATTTACCTCTTTCTTATTCCATTTTCTCTTTTCCTTTCGTCACATTTCTTAATCACAAATTTGTATTTATTCAGAAATTTCAGATATTTTTTATTCATTTTTAATTTTAATCTTTATATTTTTAAAATTTTAGTTCTTGTGAATTGCCTCTTGATTTTTATCTTGAGAGATGCTATATAAAATATTGTTTTGTTTGTTTGTTTGTTTGTTTGTTTGTTTCTTTCTTTGTTTCTTTCTTTGTTTCTTTCTTTCTTTCTTTCTTTCTTTCTTTCTTTCTTTCTTTCCAGAGAAGGAGAGGATGGTCTGTAATCTGGTTCTAGAAAAATGGATGGCTGGATGGATGGGAGGATAGACTGACTTGTGAAAATTTGTATTACTGCCGAAGAAAATAATAAATAAATAAAATATGTATGAGTTAAAATTGCTTTAGGAAAATGCAACAAATGTAAATGAGTTTTATGGGCAGTGGTACTTTTATTAAATAATTAGAGATTTATGGAGAAAACTGTAAAGTGTTCACCTCACAATTAAAAAAAACTATATATTTTATTCCGTAAATGTAACTCCTAAAATTATTTCAATTTCATGTACACTAGAGGGCGCTGTTTCTCCACAAATTAAAGCAGAGTTTGCGAGAGGGCAAGCACTGACTCATGAATAACTTTTAAAGCATTCAAAGCGTCTATGATTAATCACAACTACTACACGATTAATTTTATTCACCAAAGTTTAACTCTAGTAAACATGATCCATTATAGAGTTATTGATGATTTAGATGGAAAACCTGCAGGTCCAGACAAAAGCGACCTTTTTTCTGTGGAGGCTTGATTTTTGTCTCTTCAGCACCTTCCCCTTGTGTCTGAAACTGATTGAGTCATAAATATTGCAAAGTATTTACCATCAATGTTGCTTTTGTCGGTAGAGACGAGAGGCTGGACGTGCTGTAATCTTCACCATCTGTGTGATTTTTCTGTGACATGAACATCTGGTTTCTATTGCATGGATGGTTGCCTTGCCTCCGCCTTCTTGTGCCCTGGAGTGACACGGTTCAAATTACCAAAGGGAGCCGTGGTGTCAGAGCAAGTCCATCATTCCTTAAATTCTTTGTTACCAGCTTTTTTGATGTTTGCACAATTTTCTTCAGAAATGTTTCAACAAATCTCAGATCAGGGACCAGAGAAAAGCACAGGTGATGTAGTAGTGGTACTTTTGCATGTCGTCCCTGTCTGTGTTATTAAACTGCAGCTTCCAGCTAAGACAGAGGTCCTGATCAGAGCTGAGGCTTGTCGAGGTTCAGATCAAAGGCACGACTCAGGAAATTAGTCTTTTTCAACCCGCAACAATTCTTTCAAATATCCACTTTGGCTTTTCGAGGCATGAGGCTAAAAGCAGCTAATTTCAAGTCTTTTGAGTTTTGATGTCCTGTTGAGTTCTTAGGTGAAAGCGTTACACGGGCGTCTGAACCCCTCCCAGTGCTGCAGATGACCCAGAAAGAATAGGGGAGTGGGTGGGGGTGTGCACGACTACCCAAAGTCCACTTTGGCCTCTTGCTTCGAAGTCCAGAGAAGCAATTATCTCCGTTTAACTGCTGCACCCTCCATTTCTCCCTCCTTCACATGTCTTTGTGTTCCTTATTTAGCCACCTTATCTTTGTGTGGCACAAACACACTTATCAGCATGGCTGTCTCATAAAAACAGATTTTTTTATGCAATATTAGGAGCGTGTCTGACCTATGAGAAGTCTGTCCGTCACCAGAACAGAAACAGAAATCACCACAGTTCATTTAAGAGAAGCTAAACTCCTCAGCAGCTCGTCTGATCCCTTCTGGAGATTAGCCCTGATGAGAAATATTTCATTACCCTCGCAAAACCCCTCAGAAAGCCATAAATATGAACAGTGTGGAGTTTTGTCCGTGCAGAGCGTTGACTCGTCTTTCCTTCTACATCTGGAACCCACAAACCCCTGCAGCAGAAAGAAATGAAAAAATGCAATCATGGCAGTTTTCAAACTCAGTCCTAATGCCACGCAGGCCGTTCCGTTTCCTTTCAGTTTGAGTGCAAGGAGACTTTAAACGTCTGATGTTGGAGTAAAAGATAAACTACTTGAAGTTAACAGCCCAGAGCCAGAAGACTTTAAACTGTTCATTCTTCAGAAATACTTCAGCGTTGACAGAAGCGCGTTGTGATCAGTCTGAATGATGATGCAGCTCTGAGGCAAGCGCTTTATAAACCATAAGAGGAATTTGAGAGGATATGTCAGCACTTTAGGAAATGTGCTCATGCATCCTCACAGACCTTTGATGTGAGTAACTTTTGATTTATAACAGCCTCATTTTGTCCACGAAATACAAATTCACAGAAAAAAATGAGTCTCTTAAAGCTCCACATGTTGATGCATGTGGTTATCTCTACAGCCACAGTTGAGTTTTACTTGTTGAATGATTAGAATAGTAGATAATATCCACTTTTCAAAAAGTGTTCAAACGATAAGTGCAGGAATAAACTCCTTTGTTTTATGCCGAGCACAAGGTAGCAGCTTTATTGAAATGTCCAGAGGTTTGAAAGGATGCACCGCAAAGAAGAAGAAAGAGGCTTTGAAGATTTAAACCCCGGCATTAGAGGTGATCTAAAACTGCTCTAGTGTGAGTCAGACGTAAAGGTTTGACTCGATAATTTCACAATGAGATCTTTCAGAAGAAAATGTAGAGTTTTGAGCTTGTTTGCTGGTTCACGTTTGTTCAAAGCATAGGCATGAGTTCAAGAATGCCCTTGTGTAGCACCTTTGAGTCAGAGGACTCCGAGGAGCTTTACACTACAGTGTATCATTCATCCATTCACACACACATTCACACACTGGTGGTGATGAGCTACAATGTAGCCACATCTGCCCTGGAGCACACTGACGGAGGCAAGGCTTGTGAGCACAGGCTCCATTGGTCCCTCTGACCATCACCAGCAGATAAGGAGGGTAAAGTGCTTTGCCCAAGGACACAACAGCAGCATTCTCTGTTGGGAGCCGGGATCAAACCTGCAGAATCGAATGTCAAAAAATGTAACAAGTGACATGACAAAGATTTTTAACAGCAACATTATCTCAAAGACAGGATTTAAAAATTATATTTGGTCATTGTATTTATGAATTAAAGACCACATGTACCTGTTCTCCTCAGCACATTCACAATGGTCTCTAAATTAATGCCTATGTGGGGGGAAAAAAAAGCTCTGGTGCTCCAGGTTCAAGTGCCAGAAGAGAGCCACAGCTGAGTTGAGCTTCCTGATATTCAGACATCTCACCTCTGATTGGTTAACAGAAACATGATTCTATCCCTGACTACAATTGCTATGCAACGTGGATGTTTTATCTCCACAAACAACACAAGCTTGAGGGGGTTCTGCCATGTTGTGGAATTGCTAATACTAAGGGTTAGCTTCTACTAGCTGAGACATGCTCTGATCTCTCCGGGACGCTAAATCAACAACAGCTTTCCCTGTTGAGAGCCAAGCCGTATAAGTCCGTGAATGTTACTATTTGCATGTGCTAGTGTCACTTTTCCAATCTGAGCATTTACCCATATTTATTCTATTGGTGGCTAATGTAGGAAATTGGGGTAGAAGACTATTTCCACATTTATCCTGAATGTTAAACAAGATTTCTCAGTGAACTTGGCCTTTAAAATAGACTAATTTTTACTTCTCTTCTTAAGTTAGATTTCCATGAGTGATATAAAACATGTTCATATTCATTTCTCACAAAAACAATCTCAGCAGTTGTTTTATTTATTTATTTTTTGTGACTATTTCAGTACCTTCCAGAATGAGCCGTTTCACTTTAAACAAACAGCTTGGGGTTGGTCACACCCAGCTGAGATCTCCGATATGCAATAGGGGCTCAGAGCAAAGCCACTGCTTCTCCAGCATGTGAGAGGTGGTTCGATGCTAATTACCCATTTGTGACATCACAAAAAAATGGATGAATGTTGTTTTTCAAATTTAAAGTGTTTATAGAGGCAGCAGAGACCAACATGGCTGCACAAAATTGTGCAAAAGGTGAGATTTACATGATTTATACATTTTGCTTTTCTCAAATGATCACATCTTGTTTTTGTTTGCTGGAAATAGATTTCTCATCCCTCCTGAACATTGCAGGTAGAACGAAGTACTGTAGGGGGCTAAAGGAAATCAGAGAAAAAGGAACAAATAAAACAGACTTTTGATTTTTAGGAGTATTCAAAGATGAAAATGAGCATGAAAGCTCTGATCCAGACGAGGCTGTAGTCTGAGAAAAGATTCAGAGGCAGGAAGAGGCCCACATCAGAACCAGACAGACAGCACGGGACGACACTCACACGTGGTTCTGTTTAACGCAACAAGATGTAAGATTGTAGATGAGAACTGGTTAAAGCTGGAGCCATCTCACTTCAAAGATCTGAAAATGCAGTTCCTGATTTACAGTGAGAGGCAGTTTCATAAAGAACGTGTTGATATTGTGACTAGTTAGTGAAATGTGGCTGCAAAGAAAAAAGCAGAAGGGAAACAAAATGTTCATAGTAGTAAGACAACACATCATTTAGTACTGTTTATTAAAAATTTACATGTCATTATGTAGTTTCTCTTTGTTTGACATAACTGCTGTTGTTTTAGTCCCTAAATCGTACTGAACTCAACAAATAAAACTAAAAACAAACGGTGACGTTATCGTCCCAAATGAATTAAAAATGATCCAAAAAGAAACTTGGTCATGCTTTTTTCTTTCTGTGGTCTTTGAAGGGTTAAACTGTTAGACTATCTGCAGGAGAATAAACAGGCTTATTGTGTTATTGGCCAAATTAAAGCCTGCATTATTGCTTCAGTTTGTCTGCTGCAATCAGAAAAAAACTCTTCTGCGCTTCAGTTTCCTGTGGTCAGCTAAGATCCCACTAACATAATCACAATCTGTGCATCATTTTTGTCCACTTACAATAAACCATGCAAAAATGTCCACAGAATCAAATTAGTTCAAAGAAAAAGCTACATGAATATAAATACGTATGAATGTAGTTTGAAGCCATTTGAAAAAGTGTTTACGGTAAATGGCCCCTATTTGTGTAGCACCTTTTAGGGTTCTGCAGTCCCCCATGGCACTTCACAACACAATCAGTCATTCGCCCATGCATACACACATCCACACAGTGATACTAATCTACATTGCAGCCACAGCTGCCCTGGAGCCCACTGACAGAGGCAAGACCCTGTTTATCTGTAAATTGTGGAGATTTCACTTTAGAGAGGTTCAGTTTTGGATTGATGAAGATTGATGAGCTAATGGCTAGTTTGAGTGCAATTAAGACCAACTTGCAGTGCTATCATCTTACATAGGATGATAGTCAAATGTTTATGTAAGTCATTAAGGCACCGTTAAATTCAAAGTCAACTGCAAAATGTGGCACTTTGTACATTTTAGGACATTCTAAGGTCTCAGGAAAACACTGTCAGACATTAGATGAGTCCATTTCTGTGGGGAGAAAAGGCTCTGGTGCGCCTGTTCAGGAGTTCAAAGTTAGCCGGAGGAGAGGGAAGCAGGAGGCAGCAGTATTCGGACATGTCGCTAATGCTAACATTAGCTTCTACCAGGCGGCTAACGCAGGAAGTAGGGTTAGAAGACTAGCTTGCATTCTCAGTTTCTCTTGGTTTCTCAGTGAACTTTCTCTTTAACATAACATAACTGTAGTAAAAGTACAGAAGTACAGGGAAAGTAAATACATTTAAACTGGTGTTGATGAATCCTGAATCTTTCATTCTGTCGCACGTTGATGACGTGATTGCATAACAGTTCGGCTGACACCTTCCAACAGCGCCACCTGCAGGAATCTTCTCTCTGAGTAATGTTTTGTCTGACAGCTGTGTTTTCATAGCCTGGCAAGCCAGACTAAATAAATGTATTATTTGTGTAGCACCTTTTAGGGTCAATAAATGTATTATTTAGTCTGGCCACGCTCCATTGACGGCTCTCGGTTGTGGGGCGGGTTCTACCGTTGTCTTTCAAATGATCTCCGCATTCCACTGGACAATGAATGTGACATACTCTTGTTTCACTCTGTTGCATCATCCCACCCACCAGGCATATAGAGTGCCCTGATTGGCCCACAAAGCGGATAAAGCTCTGTGATTTGTTCACTAAGCAGATAGAGCACTATGATTGGCCCACCATTATGGACCAATCACAGCTCTTTGTGTGTTTGAAACCCCTCTAGAGAGCTGTGATTGGCTAGCCAGAGTCCTGGTAGGAGCTGCGGACGTTCCAGTGGAGCGTGCCTAGACCATTCTTTGCAAAGCAAGAATTTGGTCTAGTTCACTAGGCTAGTGTTTTCATATTCTGATGCGTCCAGGAGCCTGGCAGGAATTTCTTAACAAATCTGCAAACATAATCATGTGTTCTGAAAATATGTTGGTATAAAGATTCATATACAGAATGTTTCAGAAATAATTCCTAAATGTTTTGACTGAAGCTACTTTAAATGCATTAATAAACTTTGATCTTGACTGAGTGGACACTAGCTGTTAGCCTTAGCTTTGTTTTTCTTCAAACGTAGGCCTGTCAGGACACTAAGTCATTTATTTTTCGTAGAATCACAAGTTAAAATCATCCAAAAATGCCTTTATTTATAATACATTTTTCTCTGAATGCGTAGATATCACATTTTCCTTTCTTTATTATCATTCTGCATTCCTCAGTGGCAAACAGTGTAAAGAAAAAAAAACTGTTTAAAAATTCATGCGTCTGATTGTGCATAAGAAACCATTAAAAACATTCTTTAAAAAATACATAGAGGGAGATCTGTTTCTTATTTGTGTAATTATCATATCTGCATTCTTAAGAGATTCATTATTTCTCCTGTCATCTAAATACCCATTTAGTCCCTTGTTGGTTGTTTTTCCCCACAAACGTTACCTTCCTCTCCACCTACTTTGTTCCTACAACCTAATTACAGCAAACACAGTGTGGAGTGATTCATGGAGCTTCCTTTTTAAACGTGTATCGGCATTCTATATTATCACACGTGAGTGGGACTTTGCTTTTTGTCTGTATTAGTGTTTAAAGAGGCATTATTCAGCAGAATTACTGCGATAAAAATCACAAAATTAGTTTTTGCTTTCATAATCACATTAGGATGGATGTTCTGTCGTGTGTGTTTGCATGTTACACCAACGCTTCTGTTGACTTTACGTAAGGTGTTCTAATGAAATAAGATGTTGTGTTAACTTCAGTCAGTTATATTCAGAAAGACAAGAAAAACTAATGAGATTCATTAAAATCTAATCCTGTAAATCTGCCCACCGTTATAAAACTGCAGGGTTCCCACTAAAAATGAGAGAATGGGGGGGGGGGGGGGGGGGTCGGGGGGGCACACAGATGGGAACAATCTTTCACACTCGCTGCACCTCTCATCAGTCACATGTGGGGTGCTAGGCTCTCCGAGACCAGCACAATGGGGGCGCCTCCGACTGGACGGAGGGGTGGAAGTAACGAACAGATGCAAAACAGACCGAGGGGAGGAGTGAAGGCTGGCACGACGGAAGGGAGAGCAGGGAGGAGAGAAGATTTTTTTCTAAGTTCTTCAGGGTCCCCTCGATTCCTGAGAGAGCAGGGACAAGGCGGGCCAGACTCTGATCAGGTAAGGGTGTGTGCTTGTGTGTGTTATTTCTTAGGCTTTTGGTTATTATTGTAAAATTTACTTTAGAAAATTAAATACTTATGTCACTTAACTGTAGAAAACACATATAAGCATATCTATTTTAGTTCTGAGGAAGCATATCCAAATCTGGAGTTCAGGCCAAGTTGTCCATGTTCTCCTAGCTCTCCTGTGGATTAAGACCTCTAACGATTTAGACAACAAGGTCTTCAATGAACCTCAGCTGTTGAGCTATAGAAGCATTTAATGCTCTCCAACATCTTTAGTTGTTTTTATCCATTCTTAAACAACAGTTGTTTTAATCATAAATCATTCCAGCATGTGTATTTTTAGACAAATGCATTTTCTTCCATTGTGATGACTCATGTGGATCATTATTTTATTCGACAGCAGTGAAGATCCGAATCAAAATGAGCACACGTCTGGAAATTGTACTTCTGCTGTCCATCCTGCTTCCCCTCTGCCTCTCCCGTCCCCCGGACCCTTTGGGCTGGCTGTTTCACCGGCACAGACAGGAACAGTATTTTGGCTCCTTGCATGCAGACACCAGAGGAGGGACCTGTCCTGATGAGTGTGACTGCCCCCCCTCCTTCCCCATTGCAATGTACTGTGATGGGCGGGGCCTGACAGCCATGCCTTCCATCCCATCCCGCATCAAGTACCTGTACCTGCAAAACAACGCCATCACTTCTTTGCCCGACTCAGCTCTGGTCAATGCAACCAACCTGGTGTGGCTCCTGCTGCATCACAACCAGCTGACCTCTGATGCCATTGACCAGAAGGTACATGCCATCCTTTATTTACTGAAGTGGGCTCAAAGATGTCCAACCGAGTGAAAGACTGCTCAGTAAATAAGCATTCTTCAGTGATGATGAGATTGTTTTTAATGGTTCCTGACTTGCCAGCCTTTGAAACATGAAACAAAAGTAAATGAGATTTGTTACCATGAATCCTGGTCAAACTACACCAGCATTACTAATAATACATTTACCTGATGTGTGGGTAATATTGAAGTAATGTGTATTAAGTAGCATGATATGGGACAGAGTTGCAAACCACTTGATTATATTTTATTTTCTGTCCCAGCTACTGATCTTATTTCTATAAAACAATTAGCAGTAAAGTGCCATTGACATCATCTCAAGACTTCCTGGGTCTTTCCTGACCCAGCTTTGAGTCCCAACCCCCATCATTTGGAACCAGTAGGCTGAAAGCAGTCTATTGACGCGGGACTCTGTGGCGAACAATTAACATTAAACTTGTTTTAGCCAACTCTATAAATGACCTCAGTTTGAAGAAACCAATTAGTTTTGTCAGGATTGACAGGCTAATGGCTAGTTACAGAAGGAAGGCTCTATCATCTATCTATCTATCTATCTATCTATCTATCTATCTATCTATCTATCTATCTATCTATCTATCTATCTATCTATCTATCTATCTATCTATCTATCTATCTATCTATCTATCTATCTATCTATCATCTATCTATCTATCATCTATCTATCTATCTATCTATCTTTCTATATCTATCTATCTATCTATCTATCTATCTATCTATCTATCTATCTATCTATCTATCTATCTATCTATCTATCTATCTATCTATCTATCTATCTATCTATCTATCTATCTATCTATCTATCTATCTATCTATCTATCTATCTATCTATCTATCTATCTATCTATCTATCTATCTATCTATCTATCTATCTATCTATCTATCTATCTATCTATCTATCTATCTATCTATCTATCTATCTATCTATCTATCTATCTATCTATCTATCTATCTATCTATCTATCTATCTATCTATCTATCTATCTATCTATCTATCTATCTATCATCTGTCTGTCTGTCTGTCTGTCTGTCTGTCTGTCTGTCTGTCTGGCCAAAACAGCAGCAACACAACGAGTAAAATATTCATGACCTTTCCAAAGAAACCCATTTTAAAACATCTGAATCTTCTCTTCGATTGATTAGTTCAGGATAAGAAGGAGATGTAATCAAACCGAGTCAGGCAGGCTTTGTAATTAACCAACAACTTGATGATTTTCTGCTTCTTATTTAGCTTTCAAATACCAAAAGCATCTTTTCCAGCATCTTGTTGAACAATCTTAACACATTACAAGCTCTGATAATGGTCTCCAACTATCAGTCTGCACATTAGGTTGTTAGAAGCTCAGCTGCTGCTCATTAAAATGTGTAAATGTGTTTCTGCTCGCTGTCTCTGCACGAGTTAAAGGTTTCTTCAGTCTACAACATTCATCCACTCTCACCAAAACATAAATAAACATGTTTCTGTGATTTAACTCTTCATTTTTGCAATGACAAATGTTTAATCATTTTATTTACATATGTTTAATTGTGGTACAATGTGTAGGTATTTTTGAAGACGGACGGATTGGAGCGTTTATATTTACAACACAACAATCTGACAAGCATCCCTCCCAATCTTCCTCGCTCCCTACGAGACCTGAGAGTCAACCACAACATGATCGAAAAGGTAAACGTTTTCTGTAATCGAGCGTTTTCCTGTTTCAGATGCATGCCAAGTAGAAAAAAAGGCTTTGATTCCTGCTGTTGTCTAGGTAACGCCTGCAGAGTTAGATGGAATGGATAACCTCACCATCCTACATCTTCAGGACAATGCTATCACAGACATGACCACATCGCTGAAGACTCTGAAGTCACTCACACTGCTCGACATCAGTGGCAACAAGCTGACAAAGGTTCAGTCCAACTCTTCTTCATATCTTAAGTTGTTCTTTAGGAACACGTCATCCTGAGCAAAAGTGTCTCTCCCAGGTTCCAGATGCTCTTCCTGAACAGCTGCACCAGTTCTACCTGGAGTCCAACTCCATCAACTCCCTGCCTGTAGGCTTCCTGGGTGGTTTAGCTCAGCTGCAGTACGTCAGGATGGCCCACAACCAGCTGACAGACAAGGGCATCCCCCCCAACACCTTTAACGTGACAGGGCTGGTGGAGCTGGACCTGAGCTACAACAAACTGGAGAGAATTCCTTCTGTCAGCACCACCCTGCAGCACCTGTATCTGCAAGCCAATCAGATCAAAGGTAATCCGCGTGACCTCGTTTATGAAGCTGCAACACCGACGTTACTTCCTGTAAAGTCACTCCTTTGCACTTTTTACTGAAGCAATGGCTAAATCCGTTCCCCACTCTGTCTTGCTGCAGAGTTCACTCTGGGAAGCTTCTGCGCCATCGTGGACGTGACAAACTTCTCCAAACTGAGAACGCTGCGGCTGGAAGGAAATGAGCTCAGTATGCAGGACATCCCTTCAGAATCGGCCCTGTGCCTGCGTCAGGCTTTCAGCATCCAGATTTAACTCGGTATAGAATCCGTTTATGGTGTGACACTGTTCTGTGACACCATGTGATGTCTGACTGCAGGGGGCAACAGCATCACAGCAGTAGGCTAATGTGAAACAATTCTTAAGTGTTAAATAATAATGTTGACCAAAAGCATGGATTCAAATTAAAACTATAATTACACGTTGTACCCAAAAAGCAGAATATGAGCTTGCAAACTACACTTGACATGATTGTGACCATGATCCTGGCTCCACTTTGCTGCTCGGATCGGAGAACCTTACATTATGTGTGTTTGTTGTTGTTGACATGTGTCTGTTATTGTCATTGTTTATCCTTCGTCTCATGTCTAATGTGAATTGCATGAAAGCAAACACAAGTCACCTGCTGCTTTCGAACACTTTATTATAACAAATGCTCCATGAAAACGTTGTGATGTCATCATTATTACTAAACAAAGGCTTTTTGCAAGCATTTGTTTATTTTTGTCAACATCTAAAGAAAATTACTTTCATAAACTTTTATTAAAGACGCACATGGATCCATATGTCATATGGGTCATTCAGAGATCTAAATAATTGAGTTATTAAACACGTCACATAGACTTAAGTGTTGATTGTTTGTGTTGTTTATAAACAAAAAATATGGTACAACATCCTACTAAGTGTCACAAAGTGCGCTTTGTCAATATTAATAAACTAATGATGAACTGATAATATTTTCAGTGTTTTCTTCTGTGAATCTTAAATGTGAATGCAGAGTTTTGAACTTGTCATGATCCGCCCCAGCCTCCCTGAATGTGTCTCTCCTGCCCTGATTAGCCTAATTGTTCTCACCTGTCCCTGATTACTCTGCCCATGTGTTCCTGATTCCCTTGTGTATTTATACCTCCCTCCTGGTTGTTGTCTTTGTCGGTTCATTGTCGTTGTGCATGTTCGTTTGTCCTGTGCTCCCGTCCTTCAATAAACAGCTTTTTATTTTTTTTACATCCGTCTGCCTGCTCATCTGCCTCCGGAACCCACCACCACACATGGTCTGCCACCTCCACCCGCAGAACATGACAGAATGAACCGACCAAACCTGGACCTGTGGTGAGCTAACACATCTGTTCCTGGAGGATTATTTTTTTCTTTTTTGTCCCTTTCAGTTGTGGGAGATTTCTGGCCTGGAGTTTGTGTTCGGCGCATCCTACCTGTTCTCGGGGTGGTCGAAGTTCCTCTGGGAGATCCTGGCGCATCCTATTTATCTTCGGGGTGGCCAGGGTCGTTCTCCTCCAGCTGTTTTTTGCCCCGTCCCGTTCTTCTCCTGAAGCCGCGGATCCTGGAGCCTCAAGGGAATTACACCCCCTACGCACGCCATTATTCTCCGGTGTGGTAGGGCTGGTCTCCCCGCTCTTCTCCGGCTTCCCTTCACCCGAGCCTCCGCTGATGGACCCAGCAGATAGGATGTGCACCTGCTCTGATTGGGATGTCGAGTACCTGCCGCCGAGCTGGACTTCCACGCGTCGCTCCCGCTACTCAACCACTTCCTGGTCCACGCCTGCAGGTTCTGTGCCTGCAGGTTCTCCACGCAGCAGTTCCTGCTGGGGCCTATGCCTGCTGCTGCAGTTCCTGCTGGGTCCCACGCCTGCTGCTGCAGTTCGTCTCTGTGTTCCTGGTGTCCTGTGTTCCTGGAGTCAAGTGTTCGTGTCCAGTCAAGTGTTCGTGTCCAGTCAAGTGTTCGTGTCCAGTCAAGTGTTCGTGTCCAGTCAAGTGTTCGTGTCCAGTCAAGTGTTCGTGTCCAGTCAAGTCATCGTGTCCAGTCAAGTCATCGTGTCCAGTCAAGTCATCGTGTCAAGTCATCGTGTCCAGTCAAGTCATCGTGTCCAGTCAAGTCAAGTCTACGTGCCCACTCTACGTGCCCACGTCCAAGTCTACGTGTCCCCTGTGCCCAAGTCTACGAGTCCGAGTTTCCCTGGACTGAGTTCTTGGACACGTCTGATTGGTCGTAAGACGGAGTGCCGCCTGAACCAAGAGGCCCCTGCTCCGCAGCCTGGATGGTGTTCCTTGTTCCCTGGTCTCGTCTTCTGTGTGCCCTTGTCATGTGTGCCCTGGTCTGGTCTTCGTTCGTGTCTCCTGTGTTTTGTGGCTTGTGGGCGTCTGGTATCCGCCCCTTGAGGGGGGGGTACTGTCATGATCCGCCCCAGCCTCCCTGAATGTGTCTCTCCTGCCCTGATTAGCCTAATTGTTCTCACCTGTCCCTGATTACTCTGCCCATGTGTTCCTGATTCCCTTGTGTATTTATACCTCCCTCCTGGTTGTTGTCTTAGTCGGTTCATTGTCGTTGTGCATGTTCGTTCGTCCTGTGCTCCCGTCCTTCAATAAACAGCTTTTTATTTTTTACATCCGTCTGCCTGCTCATCTGCCTCCGGAACCCACCACCACACATGGTCTGCCACCTCCACCCGCAGAACATGACAGAACTATTTTTAACCCTTAAAGGACACACACACATCATCTATTTTAAATTTGAACTATTAGTTGGCTTATGTTATTATAAAAATCCCAGCCTGTGGAGAAAACTCATTTTGGTCGTTTGTATCCGTGATGTCATTCTTCCTGTCACTACCCATAGCTCATGACCATAGGTGAGGGTTGGAACGTAGATCGACCGGTAAATTGACACGACACATCGGTACAACGCTCGCACCACTGCAGACGCGGCACCAAGCTGCCTCATTTGTGAACAAGACACCAAGATCCTTAAATTCCTCCACTGCTGCTTGTTTTCTTAAGGCAACAGAGCCCTGAAATAACTCATTCTGGAAGGTCCTGAAATTGGTAAGAATAAAACTGCTAAGAGAGCTTCGTGTGAGAGGGAATTTGTGATATTAACTTTATGAATGTGTCTGGTATCAACACAAAAATGATTATAACTCAAGAATAATGTTGTATGTCCCCTTCTAGATGTAAACAAAGAGTCGAGCATGAAGACAGGCGTGCCTGTGTGGTGTTGGGTATCTGTTGTGGCTATTTGGAGAATTATCTAAAGAATGTGTCTTAAACTAAGTTGTGCTGATGTTCGTTTTGTGATCGTCTGCCTACCGCTCCCCACTTCAGTGATGATGCATCAGGACTTGTCCCTGGGCGTGGCGCCCAACCAATGAGGGGATGCCTATTTTTATTGTGCTTGTCATGTGTGGCTGAACAACAGCTCAGTCACAGCAGATAATGTAGATTACAAACCTTTGGTGGTTAATGTGTCAAATGTTTCTGACCAAATGAGCCTAAAGGACAAGAAGAAAAATAAACAGCACACAGCAGAGACTGGAACAAGCTAAATCAGTCCATGAATGAGTATGTATGATAAGTCACATACCATGTGACATCAGAATGGACCACATGATCAACTAAAGTTACAAACAAGTGAAAATGGAAGCTCTGATCGCTGAGACTTCATTCAGGATGTACAGCACTGATAGAAAAATGTATAATAAAGAAATCCTGAGAGGAAAGCTGCTGGGTCAGAACACAAACATGTAATCTAATCCAATCCATCTATATTTATACAGCACTTTATGCACAACTCTGTTGACCAAAGGGCTGTGCAGATAAAAACAGATAAACCAGCAAAGGTAAACACTAAAAACAAACATAAAACACTAAATACATACTAAAAAAAAAACCACACACACACACACACACACACACACACACACACACACACACACAGACACACACACACACACACACACACACACACAGCTTAAAACAAACAAGAGTGGATAAGAACAACCAGGCAGTGTTAAACGCCAGCGGATAAAAGTGTGTCTAGAGAAGAGACTTACAGGTTTTCTCCATTGGTTTGGCTCATTTGTTGAAACAGAAATTACATTCTCAACCTCTAAGACCATTTGGCAAAACACTTTTACAGTCTAGCACAACACTATAGCTCACCTGCAAAAGCTCATATCTCTTCCAAAACTGTTCATTCAGGTTTCAATCTAAATCCCTTTCTCATTTAAACAGTCAGTGTCTCCAAAATGGCAAAGATCCTTCTCAATAGCTTTGGCTCATTTCTCGACACAGATCGGACATTCTCATCATTCTTGGTGCTTTTGTCAAAATAAACCTGGATGGCTGATCACAACAACATGGTTTACCTGCAAAAGCTCATTTCTCTCCTAAAACAGTTCACTCATGTGTCAAAACTACATTTCTTTCTAATCTGAATAGTCAGTGCCCCCAAAATGCATCGTCCCTTTGGCATTGTGTGAGTGCTGCCATACAAAGTGTTTAGATGTTTTGTCCCTATGGCAGAGGACCAACAATATAACCGAAAAGAATAGCCTCCAAGGTTTGACATCACAGCTTGCACTCACACTACCAATGAAATTATAACCATTTTTTATTCACACGCAAAGAAAGTTTCATACATATGTAAAAAGAAAATGAACATTACAGTAATACAGTAAATTGTGAACACAAAATCAAAAAACAAGGACGTATTCAGTGGTCTATAATTGCAGCCCGAATTTCATTCTGGACAGCACAGTGTCTTCACCCTCTTCCCCCTATTCCTCCACCACGCATTCTCAGTCCTCCTCTTCTTCTTCATCTTCCTCCTCTTCTTTGAGGAAGAACTTCCCCTTGTCCGTTTGCTTGGCCTTGTCTCTCCATGTTCAGAGATTGGACTGGCGCTGGTCAAGTTCTATATATCTGTGTTTGGCAGCACACGATCATGGTAATCACCTGTGTGTGTGACACTCCCCGTTCATTAGTCTAGTATCACCTGACTGTCAATGACTGTCATCAATGTAGCAAATATTCAAAGAAATTCATATATGGTATTCATGGTGTTCTGTTCTTGACCAATTCTGACAATTGAACAGACAGTTGTGCATGCGAGTACTTATACAATGAAATCATGCTGACAGGTTTTGGAGAGAATGATCATTGGACTGAGAATCAACTAATCAGTTTAGATCTATTCATTTGGAAAATGTGCTAAATGTGGGCTACCTGTATAACTGTAGGCTACATGTACTTAATCATTTGCAAAGATGCACTGAGACAATTGAGACATGTACTAAGGCATTTGCCGTTTGATAAAATGAATGAGAAATGCCATTCTGTTGTGAACATTTGCCAAGAGGGTTAGAGGTGTGTCCATATTATTTTGAGAATGTAGTTTCTGTTTCAAGAAATGAGCCAAACCAATAGAGAAAAACTGTAAAAACCACAAGTGAAGAGGCCCGTCTCATACTGACAGGTAGCTGGTTCCATAGTCTAGGCACAGCAAAAGCAAAGGACCGGTCACCCCTCAGCTTCAACCTTCTCCTTGGAACCACCAACTGCTGCTGGTCCGCCGACCTCAGCTGGCGTGTTGGCCCATATGGCAAAAACATGTTCATTAGGTAAGAATGTGCCAACCCAATAAAGATTCACACGCCAACACCAGGATCTTAAGATTAATTCTAAAAACAACTGGGATCCAGTGCGGTGAATGCAACACTGGAGTCACATGCTCATACCTGCGGGCGCCCGTTAGCAAACATGATGCAGCGTTCTGTCCCAACTATAGTCTAGAAAGACTACCCTAATTACGCATTCAAATTTATTTGTCTTGGATTATCGGCCATGAATCACTCCCATCATCAAATCTGGTAAATATTTGTAACTATTTATCCAAACTTCAGCCCTGAGAAGGCCGCTATTCCACATGTTTTAGTGTTTTCTCTGTTTTTACACACCTGATTTCAATCAGCAGGTGATTAACAGGCTTCTGGAGAGCTTGATGAGCCGCTGCACAGATGAATCAGCTGTGTGGGAGCAGGGAAAGAACAAACAAACTTCAGTCCTAGAGGGTCGGTATCCTGCATCTTTTTGTTGTTTCCATTAAGGCCATAACTAGATCAGCATTTTATCATCTTCATCAAATAGCACGACTCAGAGGTCTCATGTCCAGACAGGACCTAGAGAAACTAAGCCGCCTTGCCTTGCCTGTGATAAACAACATAAATACACTTTTAATTAAAAATTTAGACACTTTGTTGGTGGGAGATGTTCATTAAAAAGGACTTTCTGAATATTTCTTTATTTAAATCTTTTAAAATCACAAAAGACAACAGTTTGACGCTTGCAACAGTATCTTAGCACCAAGGGGAATTCCAAAGTTATCTGCTGTAAATGCAACCCACGTACACACGTAAAACCAGTGAAATAGGGATTAATCTTATAAACAAATGACTCGTCACAGCAGTTTTATTTATTTAAATTTGTGTTACGATAAACTGTAATGCATGTCTACTTAATGAAATGCTATGGCTGAAAATGACCAAACATGATCTGTTTTTCTACAAAAAATGTTTAATAGAGCACAGTGGGCGATTAACTGGAGGATGAAACAGATCTCAGGTCCTGTTTCAGGTCTTATTGTTTATTTTCCTGCTTCCCAAAGACAGGACAGCTGCATGCTGTGGACCTGATGCTTCTTCTTTTGTTCGTTTTCCTCACTTTTAAGCACAATGTTCATAAAGACGACTAACACACATCAGCTTGTTTTTCTATCGATTCACCGAGCCACCAGCAGCTGTTAACCTCTTAACGCATCAAACCTGCATTCGCTCCAAATGCAACCAAAATACCGCATGTACCTGAAAGAAAATCCACAAGTGAAAAAAAAATGTTAGAATTCAAACCGAATTCAGGCGTTAAGGGGTCAAACATTTCTGAGATGTGAACTAATCTAGTAGACATCATTTGGGTCATGGGATCATGGTTGTGGTCTGATGGTCACGCTGAGATGATGACACCCTGATGATGACCACCTGCAGACAAGCTGTCATTATGTGACTAAGGTGAGGTGTCGAACTGCATCAGCAGCTGTGGCATTAAGGAGGAATGAACACACACATATTATTATTATTGTTGTTGTTAATGTTACTGACACAATCCAGTAAAAATCCATGATTTTTTCTATTTATAAATGTTATCTCTCTGCAAAGATAGAAGGAAAGGCATCATCACAACACATCAAACCAACTAAATCACTAAAATGATCTAAATAACTTCCTCCTCACATCAGACTTGGTGAGAACGGTTGACTTACCAGCATCATGCTCCTGTTTAGGAGGACTAGTCGTGGGCAAAGTAGACTACCACAGAGGGAGGGTCAAGCCAGGTGATAGGCTGGGAAACGTCCTTCTCTGAGACAATATAACAAACACACAGAAGGAATTCAAAAGTCCTAATCGGACTTTAACAGGCAGACATGAGGAAATACGCCTGGGACAGCTTCACAGATTTAATCTTTAGGAACCCTGCAGTTGTTGAACAGGTGGGACAATGAATCATTTAATCTAACTGATACTTTTCCAATTAAAATAAAGAGTGAAATGTAGTAATTTATATTATTCATGTGAAATTATGTGTGAATACAAAATACAAAATTGTAAATGTGTGTAAATGTCAGCAATTATGTGTAAACATTTGACCTTAACAGAGGGAATAATTAACAGATTTGTATTTTTCATTCATTTTCTGATGCTGATAGACAGGCTTAATCATTTATTAGTTACTGGTTTCCAATGTGTTTGGACTTCCTCAACAATCAGGACCCACATGTTGGAGATGAAAATGCTGAGCGTGGAAACTGGTCCAGAAAGAGGGACTACATCCTCTCTATGATCGGATACGCTGTTGGGCTGGGAAACATCTGGAGGTTTCCTTATTTGGCCTACAAGAATGGAGGAGGTCCGTCACTGTTTGTTTTGTTCTTCATACGTTTATTTTCCCATGCTTTAAAAACTAAACCTATGATTCTGAGCAGGTGCCTTCCTCATCCCCTACTTCACCATGCTGGTGGTGGCTGGAATCCCTCTTTTCTTCCTTGAAAGTGCCTTTGGGCAGTTCTGCAGCCAAGGTCCAATCAACGTCTGGAGAGCGGTGCCGCTGCTGCAGGGTGAAACTATTCTCAACTCAGATGTGAAGGCTTTGATGTGCTGGGGGTTTGTGTGACAGGTTGATGACAGAATATGGTCTTTGGTTAATAATAAATAGTTTGACCACAAACGATCCTATCTTCTACTCAATGCTGTCAATGAACAACTCCGTCTACACAACTTACCTCTAAAGGCATGCAAGTCTTTTATCACTCCTAAGACTAACTCGGTCAAAAGGAGCGTACGTAAATGTTTGTAATTTGCACAAGGGGGTTTGTGCTTAATGGAAACCCTTCAAATATCTGTTTAAATAAATCATTGATCAAATGAAGCAAAAGCTTGTTAATGCAAAGACTGTGGATTAATTATTAATAGTAAAATAGAAATTCAATAAATTCAGATTTCAGGAACTTTTTTTCTGTTTGTGGAGACGTAAAACAGAGAACTTTACAGGAGTTTTTTAAGGAAAAGTGGAGGGGTCACAAGCACATGGATGAAATTCATGATGTGTTTAACGTATTTTAAGTGACCTCTAAATTCTCTAAACTAAGCCTTTAAAGTGGTGTTGACTGTAAGTTTTCAGACATTCTGAAAATGCTCTTGAACCTGATCATGACGGCTCGCTTGGCTGTGTGCATCAAAACTAAAGAGAGTGGATAAACTAAGGACTAAAAACAAGAGTCATAATTAAGTAGATCTGAAAGTCACGTGTTTGAGAAACTGGGGGGGGGGGGGGGGGGACACACACACACACACACACACACATCACGACCTGAAAAGGGACCTGGTGCAGCACATTTTTAAACGTTTTAATCTCAATGCTCTTGGAGAATCGCTCTGTTGGAGCTAGAATACTTTTTATGTGTCAGACTGAGTAATTATTGGTATTTCTCACAGATTTAAACAGAGAATTTGGAAGAGATGACGTTTTTGCATCAGGCTCCTGATAACTTGTCTGTTATGAGACACAACACTGATCCTCCTAGCACATTTTTCATATATGCTTGGAAATGTGTATTTTTTATTTAAAGCATCGCAAGTTTTCCTGCCCTGAAGACTCAAGCATTTTGCACAATAAAATAAATGTTTTACTTTTACATGCATTATTAACCCCCCCCCCCCCCCCCCCCCCTCTCGTTCTAGGTGTTGGTGTTGGTATGGTTATGGTGACTCTAATAGTGTCTATCTATTATAACGTCATCATAGCCTACAGCCTGTATTACATGTTTGCCTCCATGCAGTTCCCTCTGCCCTGGTCCAGTTGCCTCAGCTGGGCTGACGGCAACTGCAGTGACACACCTATGGGTAATCTGCAGTTTCCTGTTGTTTTTGGGGTCAGGTTGACCATTATAGTAGATTCTATTTCTTTAAGGAGGAATGAGAAGATGCAACAGTCTGCCTCAGCCACTTTGAAGACATAAACATAACAGTTTAAACTTCTGATTGCTGCATTGTTGTGACACTCTCTTATATATCTTTATTGTTTTTCTTTTTCCATAGCATATTGTAACGTGAGTGGTGTTGTGATGGCCAACTGGACTCAGGATAACAATACCTGCCCTTCGTCAAACATCGTTATTGTGCCGGTGCAGAGCCCGAGTGAGCAGTACTGGGAGTGAGAGCCGCCTGTTTCATGCAAACAAGCACAAATGCACTGGTTTAATGTAGCTCTGAATGCACACAAGCTAAATGCATCTTTCCTGTCTCGCTAGTCATGTAGCTCTGCAGAGATCCAGCGGTCTGGATGAAACAGGACCAGTAGTTTGGCACCTGGCTCTCTGTCTCTTGTTGAGCTCCATCCTTGTTGCAGGAGCGTTGATCAAAGGGATCAAGTCATCAGGAAAAGTAAGTAAAATTTGTACAAGTATGCTTGAAACACAATCTGGTTTTTAACTGTAAACTCTTGAGAAAACTGGATTGTTTTAATTTATGCATTTAGCTAAAGCTAATAATTGATGCCACTTAGCTGATTCAACTGAAACAGACTGAAGCAGCATTAAAATAAAAATAATAAAAAAATCTCTCATTTTTAAATTCATATATTCTTGCAATTCTTTGACAAATTCAAACTTGTTCAAATATTTATTTGCATATATATATATATATATATAAATATAAATATAAATATATATATATATATATATATATATATATATATATATATATATATATATATATATATATATATATATACATCTGATTGGTTATTTTTGAGCTGTCTAGTCCCGTCAGACTCTTTCTCTGTGCAGAATTCAACAGAGGAGGAGTCTGGCAGGCCAGGCATCTTGACCAGAATAAATTAAGACAATAAAGATAAAAAGAAGAGTTTTTGTCATTGTGGACTCAAAATGAGAACGAACACAATGTTTCTTACAATTCAACACCTTGCTTCTGCTTCCTAATTCAAACCTTGTGTTATTAAAATTCTAATGATTTTGTAAACATTTTAAACGCCACCTATGGTAGACAGCTTTTTGAACAAGACGCTCTGATTGAATTCATGTGAGGATGAAGCCAAAGGGGAGTTCTGTCATCTTCAAACACTTCTAATTTCAAAATTCAGTGATTTCACATTGACCCACATCAATCACAACTATCATAAATATTTTTGCAGACATAGGAACATCTAAGAATTGCTACAGATCTAACAAAAATCTTAGCAGCAATGATCATAATTGTTTGTGGCAGTGTAAATGTTCATGGCGTTTTAGCGAAAGTAGGTGTTTTTACATTAGTCATCCATTGTGACTGGTTATAAATAATCTGTTGTTATCTAAACTGAGGCTGTTCAAACCGTTATAACCAATAAGTGAAATGTTACTTACTTTTTTTAAACAGAATGATGTATCTTAATAAAACTAGATTAGGCCATGTGGTAGTTAAAGCACCCTCACTGAGCCCTTTATGTGTTTCACCCATGGAGGTGGTGTACTTCACAGCCACATTTCCTTATCTGGTGATTTTGATCCTGCTGATCCGAGGTGTGACACTAGAGGGCGCTAAAGATGGGATCGAGTTCTACATTGGCACCCAGTCCAATCTGACAAAGCTGACTGAGGCTCAGGTAGGCGTGTAGTCATTGTTTTTCTTTGTTTACAGAACATCAAAACAAATTCAGATTGAGAAAAAACTGAATGTGTGGTTCGTTTAAATCTAAAGCATCATCGTGTGTTGTAGGTGTGGAAAGACGCTGCCACTCAGACCTTCTATTCTCTCTCTATTGGCTGGGGCGGACTCATGACTCTGGCTTCTTATAACAACTTTCACAACAACGTGTTCAAGGACTCATTTGTTGTAACACTTACTAATGCCGGTAGGAGCTGGGCTGACTAATGCAGAAACAGAAATGTCAGCTAGATACATGTTCATTCCAACTGGTCTGCTTTTGTTCCCACAGGAACCAGTGTGCTAGCAGGCTTTGCCATATTTTCAATATTGGGTCACATGGCTCATGTGTACAAAATGCCTGTTGGAGAAGTTGTAAAAGAAGGTGAGGGGCTCAATCCATTTGGCACCCAATGAGGAATAAATGCAGTGAGGCACAATCTAACGGGTTGTTTTATTATTTATTGTTGTGCAGGGTTTGGCCTGGCCTTCATCGCCTATCCAGGAGCTCTGTCCAAGCTTCCTATTTCCCCGCTCTGGTCCATCCTGTTCTTCTTCATGCTGCTGACTGTCGGTCTGGACTCCCAGTTTGCAGGAATAGGTTTCGATCCATTCAGTTTAATTTGTAGAGCATTAACAGTTTCTCTAATTGATTGAAGTGTCTTAAAATCCTTTTTTCTTGTCTTTAGAGGTTTTAACCACATGCCTGCTTGATGCATTCCCTAAAACCTTCAAAACCAAACGAGCCTTGCTGACGATAACAACAGGCTCCATTCTTTACCTCCTGGGCCTGCCGTGTGTCACTAGGGTAAGTTTATGATGATGTTGTGCACTAAGGCAAGTCATTTGTGTATTTATTCAACACCCCTTACATCAGGAGTCCTTTAACTCTAATAGTCTATGACTGAAATAGTATTTTTGTATCTAGTTCGACCTATCGCTGCACTGGTTTGGATTGTAAAAAAACACTAACTAGAGGAACTTTTTATGACAACTAGAGACAAATTTGTCCGATTATTGACACTAAAGGTAATTGTTGCTGCACTATCCACCAATAAAACTCAACTAGTTGCTTTTTCGTGAGCCAGGGGACCACTGGACCAAACACGTCATCAACATTCTCATGCAAATTTACTAGTAAGCATAACTAACATTTACAGGTGAAGTAATCAAGACACATTCTGTTAACTAGCTGATGGGGACTTTCAGCCATGTGCTTTGTTTTCTTTGTTATGTTTTTTAGCTGTACCACATATTCAGGTCAACTAGTAAGTACCCAGGCTTTATTTGTCTACTAGGTCATATCTTTGGCCAAGCTATCTGATCAGCGTTCACTTTGATAGCAGTCAGCTGATGCATCATTAGTGCTGACTGGAATGATGGTCAGCATAACAGCACGGTCTTCTGTTGTTAGAGTACTTTTGGGCTACTAGAGCAGCACTTTGACTAACTAAAATTACTTCAGCCTCAACTGGTGGGACAAATGTGTAACTAGTAGGCGTTTTTACTCGACTATCCATCCATTTTTGTCCGCTTATCCAGAGTCAGGTCGGGGAGGCAGCAGCCTAAGCAAAGAGGCCCAAACTTGCACCCAGCCACTTGTGCCAGCTCCTCTGGGGGAACCCTAAGGCGTTCCCTGGCCAGTCAAGTGACATAGTCCCTCCTGTGTGTCCTGGGTCTTCCTTCAGGTCTCCTCCCAGCTGGACGCCCCGGGAAACCTCACCAGGGAGGCGTCCAAGAGGCATCCTAACTAGATGCCCAAGCCACCTCAACTGGCTCCCCTCAATGTGGAGGAGCAGCTGGCCTACTCCGAGCCCCTCCCAGATGACAAAGCTTCTCACTCTATTTCTAAGGGAGAGCCCAGACACCCTTTGGAGAAAACTCATTTCAGCTGCTTGTTTCCGCGATCTACCCAAAACTCATGACCATAGGTGGGGGTAGGAACGTAGATCGACTGGTTAATTGAGAGCTTTGCCTTCTGGCTCAGCTCTCTCTTCAACACAACAGACTGGTACAACGCCCACATCACTGCAGACACAGCAACAATCCACCTGTCGATCACACGCTCCATCTTTCCCTCACTCGTGAACAAGACCACACAATACTTAAACTCCTCCACTCTAGCCAGGACCTCATCCCTGACCTGGAGAAGGCATTCTACCCTTTTTCTTACTCAGATTTAGCGGAGATGTGTCTCATTCAGCTGTTTGGCTCTCGTATTTTACTCAACTAGTGTAACCATGTGTCAAATTGGAGCAGTAGATGCAAACTAGTTGACTTAAAAGACATTTGACTTTAAGAATGTCAGAAAAATACACAAATGACTCACCCTGCAGCAGGTTTCACATCTTCAGTGTGTGTGTGTGCGTGCGTGCGTGCGTGTGTGTGTGTGTGTGTGTGTGTGTGTGTGTGTGTGCGTGCGTGCGTGCGCGCATGTGTGTGTGTGTGTGTGTGTGTATGTGTGTGTGTGCGTGTGTTACAGGCAGGGATATACTGGGTGACTCTTATCGATCAGTTCGTTGCCAGCTGGGTGCTGCTATTTCTGGTCCTCTTGGAGATCATAGGTGTCTCCTACATATACGGTGAGGATCAGAAACACATCCCTGCAGTTATAAAAGCAACAGATGGACTAAAACCCCAACTTGTGTGTTTCTGTTGTACATTTCACAGGAGGAAACCGTTTTATTAAAGACATTGAGATGATGCTTGGAAACAAGTCTTCTATGTTCTGGTTGTGGTGGAGAGCTTGTTGGTTCTTTATCAGCCCTTGCATCATACTGGTACAGAAAATATCATTAACATTATTCCTGCGTTTTCATGTTCACAATGTTTCCACCGAAAAACTAAGTTATGCGCTTAAAGTTAGTTTTCTTGTGCCATCTTGAAACAGGAGAGCTGTGTTTATCTCAGACTCGGAGATTGTTTCAGATCTATTTAAGTGTGATTTTGTAGAAAGGTTATGAACAAATAAAATAGTAGCTGTTGTAAATAACTCTTTTTGAACAACCTCAGTTTGGATAAATGTTCATTTGTTCTGATGGGACTGATAAGGTAGTCAAGGTTTAATTCCAAATGACTGAAACTAAAATAATTTGTAAAATTTCATGGTGGTTTACATGAACACAGTTTCATATAGCCTTAAATTTTTATCGGTTTAGCATTTTTCAGGGACTCATAAGGAATTCTGAAGTCATTTGTAGGAGCTCATAGTAGCAGCTAGCTTTAGCATTTCCGCTACAACCTGTGACCATTTAGGATTAAAAAACTGAACACATCTGCTAGAATAACCATGTTGTGTAAATGTTTTTATAAAACAGAGTTTGCATGAAGACTAATTTGAGATTGTGACTCGGACTAGATGTTCCCTATCAACGGAGGATGTTGCATTTCATACCAGGGTATCCGTGGGTCCTTAAAAAGTCTTAAATTAGCTTTCCAAATGTAAGGCCTTAAAAATTCTTAAAAATGACAAATAATCCTTAAATACAGTTTCCAAAGGTCTTAAATGTCCAAAGACTCAATAAACAAGATTCTTTTATTTCTATAAAATTTTCATGAATTTCTAGTTAGTTCAGCATTTTTTGTGTACGATGTTGGCGTAAGCGGAACCTTACACATTCGGTTGGTTTGTGAAAGGGGGCTATTTTTAGATGAGCACATTAGCTGGTTAAACTAGTGGGAGCTTGCGCCATGGGGAAGTGCAACATTAATGGTAACTGGATGGCTAATCCCACGTTCACGACGTGGTTAGCACCGGTTCCAGGCAATAGCTGGAAATTATAGCTTACATTTAATAAAAAAAGATAGCATAAATTTAGTCAAAGTGGCCTTAAAAAAGGTCTTAAAAAGTCTTAAATTTGGCTCCCTTAAACCTGCAGATACCCTGTCATACACAGCTGGATTTTTCTCACAATAAATGAATGATTCTGGCATAATTCATGTTTTTTAGGTGATCTTGGGATGGTCTATGGCAACCTTTGTCCCCCCCACCTATGAAAAGGTAGAATATCCAGATTGGGGCTTGGCTCTGGGCTGGTGTATGGTTACTTTTGTCCTAATCTGGATTCCTGTTATTGCTGTGTATCAGCTGATAAAAGTAAAGGGAAACCCCTGGAAGGTGTGTATTAGAGTGGTTGATCCAACATTTATGTCGTTTTTGTAAAAAGGGCTGATTGAAAATTAGCCAAACAAATACATAACTTGACAATAAACTCAAAATTTTTATGCAGCGTCTGAAGTCACTCTGCTCTCCATCTGAAGACTGGCATCCTTACCTGGACCTCCATCGAGGGCAGCGCTACTCACAGGAACGCTGCCACCGTAAGAAGAACCATAAAAATCTCCTAGAGGTTGATATAAATGTGGTCTCTAGTTCATGGCTCTGAGGAGCATTTTAGTTTGTTTACGTGTTTATTTTTTCTCTGCTTTAGAATAATACTCTGTTGGCTGTGACAAGTAGCACAGAGGGAGGTTGCAGTGGTGTTTGTAGAACATGAGGAGAAGACTTAATTGTCACCTGCTGAATCAGAATAGTTGGATTGTGAATATAGTGTTATGAGAATGATTTCTGCTGTCTAATTATTGATACGAAAGAGTCAAATAAAAAAAAGAAATTTAAAAGTGACTTTGGTCTAATTCTGGTCCTCAAGGGCCACCATCCTGCATGTTTTTGTTGTTTTATTGTTCCAAATCAATTTATTCAATTCCTTTAGAATGTCCTCAGATTCTGCCAGTTAAGCATTTATTATTTCAGGTCAGGTGTGTTGGAGGAGCACATCATCTAAAACATGCAGGTTTGGCATTCCATCAGATTAAACAAAAACTTGCATCGTTATTGTTGAAAGTGTGTGGACTAATGGGTAATTATGAATTAGAGGGTAAAAAACAGCAAGCTGACCCAAAGTTTTCAAAAAAGAGCAATACAAAGGAATCCCCCCCCCCCCCCCCCCCCCCCCCCCCGAGGTATTCCCATCATTATAACCCTGAAAGTGGGGTCTTTAAATCCTTCATGACTGCCACCTAATTACCTGTGTCAGCATGTACACTTCAGTGCTGCAGCTAAGCTCTGTGGTTAAATTACCCACACATGGAGACACAAAGAGGCTCCGTCTCTGCTCCCCCACAGCTGGTTAACCACAGTCTCAGCTGCAGCAGTAATGACACATCTGCAAAGCACACATGGAGGTCATTTATCTCACAGTGACATAACACTTGAAAACATTTCAGTTGGCAAGAGTTGGAATTAAAGCAAAACAGAAAAAATTACGAGGGCAAATATTTTATACAGATCTGCATTTTATGTTATTTCTACTGATTTACAGTCATTTAATATTTTTATGTGTTTTATCAGCAGAGATTGTTTCTGCATCAATATGCTGTTTTTAATTCAGCATGAAAGGGGACATATGCAAAACATTTTGCATCCTTTTGTGCTGCCATGTGGGTCTACTGCCTCTATAAACACTCCAAACTTTAAAAAAAAAATAAAAAAAATTTCATCCGTTTTATGTTAGTTGCTGGTTTTGGGAATTATGTGTCTAAAACAAGTCATTTCAAAAAGTCTCTTTTTGTGATGTCACAAACTTGGAAATTAGAACCACCTCTCACGTACAAGAGAGCTGTTGAAGGAGCAGCGGCTCTACTCCAAACCCATACCGGATATTGGAGCTTCTCAGCTAATAGTAGCCCGCTTGTGGGACGGGTGGGCGTGGTCAGCTCCAGCTTGTTGTTTTCAAAGTGACAGAGCCCTGAAACAGCTCATTCAGCAAGGTACTGAAGCTATCAAGGATAAACATTTGGAAATAGCTTTATGTGTGAGGTGTGAGTGCTGAGAACTTCATGATTATTTGGTATTGACCATAGAACTATAATAACTTGAGAAAAAGTCCTATTATGTTCCCATTCAAGAAAGTCTTCTGTACATCTTTTTCTTCCCTTCTGATTTTCTGCAATAAGTAACTTTAAGTATGCACAATGCAGAGTTTATTTATTAGGTTAATGTGCAGGTCTGCATCACAAATGTCACATGCACAAACACAGATTACAGTAGTTTGGTGGTCTCTAGTAGCAAAGAAGTCAAACTCTGGGGGATAAAGGTTCAGAAGCGCGTGTTTCAGGAAGTACAAGTCAACCTGTGGAGAAAGTAGCTGCAGACGACATGATTTAGACATGTTCTGACATCTCACCTCTGATTGGCTAACAGCAGCATCACTATACCACTGACTCTGCTCTGTAACTTTGGTTTTATCTCCACAAATAACACAAGACTGAAGGAGTTCTGCTGTGTGGTGGAGTTAGCTTCTACTAGCCAAGATAGTCACTGTTGTTTCCTGGACGCTGAACCAACAACAGCCTTCCCCGTCATGAGTCAAGATGGGTGAGTCCATGAATGTTCAGTGACAGTGTGACGTTGATCTTTCGAGATTTTAATATCCTAGAGTTTCACCGTCTATTTTCTATCAGAAGCTAATGCAGGAGATAGGTGTAGGAGGCTATTTTTACATTCAGCCTGCATGGAAAAAACAGAGTGACTGATTACAATTAGAAATAATCATTAAAAATGTTTTTTATCGTGATCCACACCTTTTTCCTTTTATAACTAGACTAAGTAGTTTGCCTGTTTTATATGATCAAATTTGAATTATTACACAAATAGGCCCAACCCTTCAACAGACTCCAGATGCCGACTTCTGTCAGGCTGTTTCTTCAGGTTGTGTTTAGTTTTGTTTTCATGCAGTAGTTTTCAGAAACATGAAATATAAATCAACAAAACCTGGCAAACTGTTGAGTTTCCACACATAACATTTGTGTGCTTGCCTTTGTGGATTTTTACCGAGACCATAATGAGTTGTGGATCTGCAATAAGCTGTTAATGTGCTGTGGTTTAAGAATGATGTCTTTTTAATTGTTGTGACTCATCACAGCATTGTTGTAACGATTGTCTCGCCACGTCATCGGCTCTGCAGGTTTCTGCCTGGACTTTGTGATCGGCTCTGCAGCCTTCACATCCAGACATAGTTTAGTCAGATGGGTTGACAATGTTTTCAGGTGTGGTAATGAAAGGCAAGGCATTGTGTGTATCACACTAATATCACACTAACCTAATTGGATGATCACAATGGAGGGTTCAGTGTTAACTTTGAGGAACAGAGGAGCTACAAATCAATGACTGTCTCATGAGAGTCACTCGACCTTCTTTTACTGCTTTTCTATCCATCTTCATCCCTCCTTTTGGTTTTCCTCTAGTGTAGGTGGCTGGTGTCACACTTTGGTGCTTTTCAATCATTTTGAATGTAAAGTGTTGAGTAAGAGTTATGATTCTGAGTCAGTTCTTAGCTTTGATCCTCATCTGTTTATCACCCAGTAATCAGCTCTCCCTGTCCAGTAGTCCCCAGTTTCTCTTAGCACTCACCAGCTCCTTCTGTTATTGCTCCAGTTGTTGCCCTTTGTTCTGCCCATTATAATCTTTGTTGGATTATTTTGCAGCACTTTTGAACTGTAGTTTAGATTTCTTTGCTGTCTCGTCAGCCCTGTTTTAATATTATTAAACTTTTTTTTCTTGTGAGTTTTTGCATTTGAATTTCTCCACATTATCCTTCACAACTGCAGATGAAAGGCATCATCACTAACTTTCATATAGAACTAAACGTACTAGAATAATTTCTAAGCTCTTGAAATATAAAGATTTGCCTAATATTATGATGAATAAAGTTTGGCCAAAGTGCAGTATAAGTGATTGCTAACGATGCAGATGATTGCAAACATCACAGAAACAAATTATTTAGATGAATGTCATTTTTAATAAGAAATTAAAACTAATTCAAGCAAAATAACCTTTTTATCACTGGACGAGGATTGCCACTCAGAACAACAATAGAACGTTCTTTTTTAATCTGAAATAATACCTGTAATAAAATCACAGCACAACCAACCACCTTTAAAGGCTGTGATGTTTTAAATATTAAAAATGGAATTATACTGACAACAGTCAAGCTTGAAAATAAGATATACAATGAAACGCTAAAATCATTAATAAAAGCATGCATTCGTGTTTCTAAAACAAATGTGGCAGAAATACACAAAAGATGTTGTATCCAATCATTTTCTAAGGAATGTTATTTTCTGACTCTTCATACCACAGCTTTATGAACTATTTAAGTGCAAAAACTGAACCCTAAATTATAAGATCGGGTGGATTTGCGTCCAGTGAAAGACAGAAACTGTTGTGCCATTACCTGTTTAAGGCCGATTAACAATCACAGTATCTTTAAACGAGAGACAATATCTGTGTTTTCCTGTGCGTTCAGTTTAAATTGCACCTTAGAGGACGGTTTTACTGCAGCAGGAGATCATCTGTGTTGCATGTGGAGTATTACACAACACACGTCTCACTGCTCTGTGGAGACCCAGCCAGAGATGCACCATTAAAACTCACCATCAGAGAGCATCAGTGAGCTACACAGAATCCAAATCCTTTTCTGCCATCTTCCATTTTTTAAATAAACCTCCCAATAGGAGATTATATGTTCTTGGCTCATTTCAAATCCCCCTCCAGTCATATTAAATACACTCTTTAAACAGGTCAGAACCACTCTGAAAGTTCTTTTCTTCTCTGTTGCAGAGATAAATTACATTGAACTTACAAAGCTCAAAGCAAACTCTCTACATCCCTCTCACCATGGCAACCGTGCACAGGGAGCCAACAGATGAACACAAACCTGTTGCCTTTGCTTCTCTAAACACTTCTGCAGGATGCTCATGTGCATGAACACAGAGATGTAAGCAATCATTAAAGCTGCAAGCAGCGTCGTTCGGCCCTCGCAGCTCCGCGCCGCTCCGGCCTGGCCGGCAGCCCGGGGCACCAGGGCATGTCTGGCAGAACAGAAACGTCAATCATCCCGTCACCGGAAACAGCAAATGGCCTCCTAGTCCGCACCTCACCCTGACTAAGCATCCCCTCTGAGCTCACCATTAAATTGAATTGTAAGGTTACGGCGTTACGCCAGAATTCGCCATGGCATTAAAGCCCCTCCCTTTCTGGAAAGCTATCAGATTTGAATGGCCATTACAGCATCATGAAGACAGTGCATGACCTAGGTGTCATGTTGACTAAATTAGAGGGGACAAATATGGGCATTTCAGCATAAAATAATAACTTCCTTTAGTCAGGGGGCGGGGCTTAGATGATGTCAGCTGTCCACATTGTCATTGTTTACAGATATGGTCAATGATCACACAGACAAAGTTCGAAAAAGATCTGATCATGCACATGGGAGTTATTAAGTCAAGTAATGGCGAAAGGTCAAAGTTTGAGGCTTAGCCACGCCTACACCTTTCAACTTTTGAAAAATCCGACGGTTGACTTTTTTCCCCTATGCCTTAAGAGTATATAGCAGAAGTTTGAAGGCGATTGGTAAAAAGGGCGAAGGAGCATCACTCTCCAAACAACGTGTGCGAAAACCACTAAATCGCGTACTTGGACCAAAATGGCCGACTTCCTGTGCAATTTTGTGCTTGGCTCCAAGAGACTTTTTTGTAGGTCCTGGGACACCACATTAGTGTACCAAATTTCGTAATCCTCAGTGAAAGCATGGCTTGGGGCTAATAAATTAAATGGTCCTAGGGGGCGCTATTTCAGAAATTAGGCCACGCCCACATATTTCAGGTGTCTATGTCTCTTTGGGGTCAGACTAGGATCACTCACCAGAAGTTTCGTAACAATATCACGATAAATGAAGAAATGAGAGGCAAACGTATTTCCATGGCGTGATGGCGATTTTCGACATATTCCCAAAGCCCCGCCTTTTTTTGAAACCTTCCAGTACTGGATACCAAGTGACCTCAAGTTGTCTACTGCTATTTGCCAGAGACTCCTGCCGATTGGGTAAAAGGAGTCCAGTAGGGAGCTGTGAAAAAAAGAGTGGCGCGGCGACAGGTCAAAGTTTGAGGCTTAGCCACGCCCACACCTTTCAACTTTTGAAAAATCCGACGGTTGAATTTTTTCCCCTATGCCTTAAGAGTATACAGCAGAAGTTTGAAGGCGATTGGTGAAAAGGGCGACGGAGCATCACTCTCCAAACAACGTGTGCGAAAACCACTAAATCGCGTACTTGGACCAAAATGGCCGACTTCCTGTGCAATTTTGTGATTGGCTCCAAGAGACTTTTTTGTAGGTCCTGGGACACCACATTAGTGTACCAAATTTCGTAATCCTCAGTCAAAGCATGGCTTGGGGCTATTAGTTTAAATGGTCCTAGGGGGCGCTATTTCAGAAATTAGGCCACGCCCACATATTTCAGCTGTCTATGTCTCTTTGTGGTCAGACTAGGATCACTCACCAGAAGTTTCGTAACGATATCACGATAAATGAAGAAATGAGAGGCAAACGTATTTCCATGGCGTGATGGCGATTTTCGCCATGCTCCCAAAGCCCTGCCTTTTTTTGAAACCTTCCAGTACTGGATACCAAGTGACCTCAAGTTGTCTACTGCTATTTGCCAGAGACTCCTGCTGATTGGGTAAAAGGAGTCCAGTAGGGAGCTGTGAAAAAAAGAGTGGTGCGGCGACAGGTCAAAGTTTGAGGCTTAGCCACGCCCACACCTTTCAACTTTTGAAAAATCCGACGGTTGAATTTTTTCCTCTATGTCTTAAGAGCAGATGGCAGAAGTTTGAAGCAGATTGGTGAAAATGGCGACGGAGCATCACTCTCCAAACAACGTGTGCGAAAACCACTAAATTGCGTACTTGGACCAAAATGGCCGACTTCCTGTGCAACTTTGCACTTGGCTCCAAGAGACTTTTTTGTAGGTCTTGAGACACCACATTAGTGTACCAAATTTCGTACTCCTCAGTCAAAGCATGGCTTGGGGCTGACAGTTTTAATGGTCCTAGGGGGCCCTATTTCAGAAAATAGGCCACGCCCACCGGATGTTCACATCAGATCTTTTGAGGGGCCGGACTAGGATCACTCACAACAAGTTTCGTGACGATATCTTTAGAAATGACGAAATGGAAGGCAAACGTAAGGCCATGGCGGTACGCCTGACTTCGCCGCGCCGCCACAGCCCCGCCTTCTGCCGAAAACTCCCATAAAGTGACGCCAAGCAACCTCCACTTGTCTTGAGTTACCAGCTACAAGTTTGTGGTGATTAAGTGAAATGGGGCAATTTGGGACCTTTCACAGTAAAACTTGACCTTTTTGGTCCTGAGGGGGCGGGGCTTGTGTGATGTCATCATCCGACCATTCAATTTACTTTGTGGCTGGATGACGAATGACCACAGAAAGTTTGGTAATTCTATTCCTTTCAGTTATTAAGTTATAGCAATTTTAAATTTTTTGGCGAGTAGTCAAACTTCGAGGCCTGGCCCCGCCCCTTCAACATATACGAAAACTCAGAATCCTTGTCTCATTTTGTTCGCCCATTCCTTCTGAGCAATTTTACACAAGTTTTGAGACGATCGTGCGAAAAATGATCGAGCAATCCAATCAGAAACGGACCCTAAAAACGGCAAAAACGGCTAAAAATCGCCATTTCAACCCAAAATGGCCGACTTCCTGTTTGATATTGACCATGCTTGCAAGAGACTTTTCTGTGCGGACTGTTGAGTTCTACAAGTGTACCAAATTTCATAACTGTACGATAAACTAAGCTTTATGGAGAGGGTTTTTTTTCACTTTGTAGGGGGCGCTGTTCAGCCATTTTCTTTGCGATTTTTTTGGGACCTTTAAAATATCAAATTTTTCAACAGGCCTGAGAAGTTTGCAAAATATTGTGAGTTTTGGGGTATGTTAAGGTCCCCAAAAAGCCGTTCAAAGGGGGCACGGAATAACAAAAAATAATTAAAGCTGCAAGCAGCGTCGTTCGGCCCTCGCAGCTCCGCGCCGCTCCGGTCTGCCGTCGCACCAGTGCACGTCTGACAGAACAGAAACGTCAACCACCCCGACACCAGAAACCGCGAATGGCCTCCTAGTCTGCACCTCACCCTGACTCAGCATCCCCTCTGAGCTCACCATTAAATTGAATATTAAGATTACGGCGTTACGCCAGAATTCGCCATGGCATCAAAGCCCCTCCCTTTCTGGAAAGCTATCAGATCTGAATGGTCATTACAGCATCATGAAGACAGTGCATGACCTTAGGGTCATGTTGACTAAATTAGAGGGGACAAATATGGGCATTTCAGCATAAAAAATAAATTCCTGTAGTCAGGGGGCGGGGCTTAGGTGATGTCAGCTGTCCACATTGTCATTGTTTACAGATATGGTCAATGATCACACAGACAAAGTTCGAAAAAGATCTGATCATGCACATGGGAGTTATTAAGTCAAGTAAAGTAATGGCGAAAGGTCAACGTTTGAGGCTTAGCCACGCCCACACCTTTCAACTTTTGAAAAATCCGACGGTTGAATTTTTTCCCCTATGTCTTAAGAGTGTATTGCAGAAGTTTGAAGGTGATTGGTGAAAAGGGCGACGGAGCATCACTCTCCAAACAATGTGTGCGAAAACCACTAAATCACGTACTTGCACCAAAATGGCCGACTTCCTGTGCGACTTTACGCTTGGCTCCAAGAGACTTTTTTGTAGGTCCTGAGACCCCACATTAGTGTACCAAATTTCGTAATCCTCAGTCAAAGCATGGCTTGGGGCTGAAAGTTTTAATGGCTCTAGGGGGCGCTATTTAAGAATATAGGCCACGCCCACAAACTTCAGCTGTCTATTTCTCTTGGAGCTCAGACTAGGATCACTCACCAGAAGTTTCGTAGCAATATCACGATAACTGAAGAAATGAGACAAACGTATTTCCATGGCGTGATGGCGATTTTCGCCATGGTCCCAAAGCCCCGCCTTTTTTCAAAACCTGCCAGTACTGGAGACCAAGTAACCTCAACTTGTCTACTGCTGTTTGCCACAGAATCCTGGTGATTGGGTAAAAGGAGTCCAGTAGGGAGCTGTGAAAAAAAGAGTAGCGTGGCGACAGGTCAAAGTTTGAGGCTTAGCCACGCCCACACCTTTCAACTTTTGAAAAATCCGACGGTTAAATTTTTTCCCCTATGTCTTAAGGGTATATAGCAGAAGTTTGAAGGAGATTGGTGAAAAGGGCGACGGAGCATCACTCTCCAAACAACGTGTGCGAAAACCACTAAATCGCGTACTTGATCCAAAATGGCCGACTTCCTGTGCGACTTTGAACTTGACTCCAAGAGACTTTTTTGTAGGTCCTGAGACACCACATTAGTGTACCAAATTTCGTAATCCTCAGTCAAAGCATGGCTTGGGGCTAATAGTTTAAATGGTCCTAGGGGGCGCTATTTCAAAACATAGGCCACGCCCACAAAATTCAGCTGTCTATTTCTCTTGGAGCTCAGACTAGGATCACTCACCAGAAGTTTCGTAGCAATATCACGATAACTGAAGAAATGAGAGACAAACGTATTTCCATGGCGTGATGGCGATTTTCGCCATGGTCCCAAAGCCCCGCCTTTTTTCAAAACCTGCCAGTACTGGAGACCAAGTAACCTCAACTGGTCTACTGCTGTTTGCCACAGAATCCTGGTGATTGGGTAAAAGGAGTCCAGTAGGGAGCTGTGAAAAAAAGAGTAGCGTGGCGACAGGTCAAAGTTTGAGGCTTAGCCACGCCCACACCTTTCAACTTTTGAAAAATCCGACGGTTGAATTTTTTCCCCTATGTCTTAAGGGTATATAGCAGAAGTTTGAAGGAGATTGGTGAAAAGGGCGACGGAGCATCACTCTCCAAACAACGTGTGCGAAAACCACTAAATCGCGTACTTGATCCAAAATGGCCGACTTCCTGTGCGACTTTGAACTTGACTCCAAGAGACTTTTTTGTAGGTCCTGAGACACCACATTAGTGTACCAAATTTCGTAATCCTCAGTCAAAGCATGGCTTGGGGCTAATAGTTTTAATGGTCCTAGGGGGCGCTATTTCAGAAAATAGGCCACGCCCACCAGATGTTCACATCAGATCTTTTGGGGGGCCGGACTAGGATCACTCACAAGAAGTTTCGTGACGATATCTTTGGAAATGACGAAATGGGAGGCAAACGTAAGGCCAAGGCGGTACGCCTGAATTCGCCGCGCCACCACAGCCCCGCCCTCTGCCGAAAACTCCCATAAAGTGACGCCAAGCAACCCCCACTTGTCTTGAGTTACCAGCTACAAATTTGTGGTGATTAAGTGAAATGGGGCAATTTGGGACCTTTCACAGTAAAACTTGATCTTTTTGGTCCTGAGGGGGCGGGGCTTGTGTGATGTCATCATCCGACCTTTCAATTTACTTTGTGGGTGGATGACGAATGACCACAGAAAGTTTGGTAACTCTATTCCATTCAGTTATGAAGTTATAGCAATTTAAATATTTTTGGCGAGTAGTCAAACTTCGAGGCCTGGCTCCGCCCCTTCAACATATACGAAAACTCAGAATCCTTATCTCATTTTGTTCGCCCATCCCTTCTGAGCAATTTTACACAATTTTTGAGACGATCGTGCGAAAAATGATCGAGCAATCCAATCAGAAACGGACCCTAAAAACGGCAAAAACGGCAAAAAATCGCCATTTCAACCCAAAATGGCCGACTTCCTGTTTGATATTGACCATGGTTGCAAGAGACTTTTCTGTGCGGACTGTTGAGTACTACAAGTGTACCAAATTTCATAACTGTACGATAAACTAAGCTTTATGGAGAGGGGTTTTTTTCACTTTGTAGGGGGCGCTGTTCAGCCATTTTCTTTGCGATTTTTTTGGGACCTTTAAAATATCAAATTTTTCACCAGGCCTGACAAGTGTGCAAAATATTGTGAGTTTTGGGGTATGTTAAGGTCCCCAAAAAGCTGTTCAAAGGGGGCACGGAATAACAAAAAATAATTAAAGCTGCAAGCAGCGTCGTTCGGCCCTCGCAGCTCCGCGCCGCTCCGGCCTGGCCGGCAGCCCGGGACACCAGGGCACGTCCGCAGAACACAAACGTCGACCACCCCAACACCAGAAACTGCTAACGGCCACCTTGTCCGCAACTCACCCTGACTCAGCATCCCCTTTGAGCCCACCATTATATTTTATGTCTCACCACTAGGGAATCCTCTATCTTTACCACACTGGTGGTGTGATGACAGTGACCAACTTTAATGCTATTCTGACCATGTTTTTTAAAGTTATCGAAGGATAACGTTATCTAGGTGGCGCTGTGACCAACTACAGAAAAGTCCCATTGAGGTCAGCTTTGGTGACATTATATAACATTCACCAACCGTTTGTGCCTCATTGGCTAAAGGGCATGATTGTTCATTGCCATATTCAGTTTCGGGCAAATCGGAGGCCGTTTGTGGAAGTTACAGTCAAATGTAAGGTCATGGCGTCACGCCAGCATTCACCATGGCATCAAAGCCCCTCCCTTTCTGGAAAGCTATCAGATCTGAATGGTCTTTAAAACATCATGAAGACACTGTATGACCTGAGTGTCATTTTCATTAAATTAGAGGGGACAAATATGGGCATTTCACCATAAAACAATAGACTTCCTGTTGTCAGGGGGCGGGGCTTAGGTGATGTCAGCTGTCCACATTGTCGTTGTCTTGAGATGTGGTCAGTGATCACACAGACAAAGTTTGAATTAGATCTGATCATGCACATGGGAGTTATTAAGTCAAGTAATGTCATGGCGAAAGGTCAAAGTTTGAGGCTTAGCCACGCCCACACCTTTATACTTATTTAAAATCCGACGGTTGAATTTTTTCCCCTTTGACTTAAAAGTACATAGCATAAGTTTGAAGGTGATCGGTGTAAAGGGCAACGGGCCATCAATGTCCAAACAACGTGTGCGAAAACCACTAAATCGAGTACTTGGACCAAAATGGCCGACCTCCTGTGCGAAATTGCGCTTGGCTCCAAGAGACTTTTTTGTAGGGCCAGAGACCCTACATGAGTGTACCAATTTTCGTAATCCTCAGTCAAACCTTGTCTTGGGGCTGACAGTTTTAATGGTCCTAGGGGGCGCTATTTCAGAATATAGGCCACGCCCACAAATCTCAGATGCCCATTTCTATTGGGGGTCAGACTAGGATCACTCACCAGACATTTTGTGGCGATGTCATGATAATTGAAGAAATGAGAGGCAAACGTATTGCCATGGCGTGATGGCGAATTTCGCCATGCTCCCAAAGCCCCGCCTTTTTTCAAAACCTGCCAGTACTGTAGACCAAGTGACCTCAACTTGTCAGCTGCTATTTACCAGAGATTCCAGGTGATTGGGTAAAAGGAGTCCAATAGGGAGCTGTGAAAAAAAGAGTGGCGTGGCGAAAGGTCAAAGTTTGAGGCTTAGCCACGCCCACACCTTTATACTTATTTAAAATCCGACGGTTGAATTTTTTCCTCTATGTCTTAAGAGTATATAGCAGAAGCTCGAAGGCGATTGGTGAAAAGGGCGACGGAGCATCACTCTCCAAACAACGTGTGTGAAAACCACTAAATCGCGCACTTGGACCAAAATGGCCGACTTCCTGTGCGACTTTGCACTTGGCTCCAAGAGACTTTTTTGTAGGTCCTGAGACACCACATTAGTGTACCAAATTTCGTAATCCTCAGTCAAAGCATGGCTTGGGGCTGACAGTTTTAATGGTCCTAGGGGGCGCTAATACAGAAAATAGGCCACGCCCACAAACTTAAGCTGACCTTTTCTATTGGGGGTCAGACTAGGATCACTCACAACAATGGTCGAGGTGATATCACGATAAATGAAGAAATGAGAGGCAAACGTATTTCCATGGCGTGATGGCGAATTTCGCCATGCTCCCAAAGCCCCGCCTTTTTGCAAAACCTTCCAGTACTGGAGACCAAGTGACCTCAACTTGCCTGCTGCTATTTACCAGAGATTCCTGGTGATTGGGT
Organism: Nothobranchius furzeri; assembly: GCF_043380555.1. Taxonomy (NCBI): domain Eukaryota; kingdom Metazoa; phylum Chordata; class Actinopteri; order Cyprinodontiformes; family Nothobranchiidae; genus Nothobranchius; species Nothobranchius furzeri. The sequence goes on along the minus strand of NC_091743.1, from coordinate 50,787,261 downwards.
AAAAGGAGTCCAATAAGGAGCTGTGAAAAAAAGAGTGGCGTGGCGAAAGGTCAAAGTTTGAGGCTTAGCCACGCCCACACCTTTATACTTATTTAAAATCCGACGGTTGAATTTTTTCCTCTATGTCTTAAGACTATATAGCAGAAGTTTGAAAGTGATTGGTGAAAAGGGCGACGGAGTATCACTCTCCAAACAACGTGTGTGAAAACCACTAAATCGCGCACTTGGACCAAAATGGCCGACTTCCTGTGCGACTTTGCACTTGGCTTCAAGAGACTTTTTTGTAGGTCCTGAGACACCACATTAGTGTACCAAATTTCGTAATCCTCAGTCAAAGCATGGCTTGGGGCTGACAGTTTTAATGGTCCTAGGGGGCGCTATTTAAGAAAATAGGCCACGCCCACCAGATGTTCACATCAGATCTTTTGGGGGGCCGGACTAGGATCACTCACAAGAAGTTTCGTGACGATATCTTTGGAAATGACGAAATGGGAGGCAAACGTAAGGCCAAGGCGGTACGCCTGAATTCGCCGCGCCGCCACAGCCCCGCCCTCTGCCGAAAACTCCCATAAAGTGATGCTAAGCAACCCCCACTTGTCTTGAGTTACCAGCTACAAATTTGTGGTGATTAAGTGAAATGGGGCAATTTGGGACCTTTCACAGTAAAACTTGATCTTTTTGGTCCTGAGGGGGCGGGGCTTGTGTGATGTCATCATCCGACCATTCAATTTACTTTGTGGGTGGATGACGAATGACCACAGAAAGTTTGGTAACTCTATTCCATTCAGTTATGAAGTTATAGCAATTTAAATATTTTTGGCGAGTAGTCAAACTTCGAGGCCTGGCTCCGCCCCTTCAACATATACGAAAACTCAGAATCCTTATCTCATTTTGTTCGCCCATCCCTTCTGAGCAATTTTACACAATTTTTGAGACGATCGTGCGAAAAATGATCGAGCAATCCAATCAGAAACGGACCCTAAAAACGGCAAAAACGGCAAAAAATCGCCATTTCAACCCAAAATGGCCGACTTCCTGTTTGATATTGACCATGGTTGCAAGAGACTTTTCTGTGCGGACTGTTGAGTACTACAAGTGTACCAAATTTCATAACTGTACGATAAACTAAGCTTTATGGAGAGGGGTTTTTTTCACTTTGTAGGGGGCGCTGTTCAGCCATTTTCTTTGCGATTTTTTTGGGACCTTTAAAATATCAAATTTTTCACCAGGCCTGACAAGTGTGCAAAATATTGTGAGTTTTGGGGTATGTTAAGGTCCCCAAAAAGCTGTTCAAAGGGGGCACGGAATAACAAAAAATAATAATAATCAGAGCAAAAACAAGAGGCCTTCGCAGCGCTTTCGCTGCTCGGGCCTAATAATAATCAGAGCAAAAACAAGAGGCCTTCGCAGCGCTTTCGCTGCTCGGGCCTAATTAAAGCTGCAAGCAGCGTCGTTCGGCCCTCGCAGCTCCGCGCCGCTCCGGTCTGCCGTCGCACCAGTGCACGTCTGACAGAACAGAAACGTCAACCACCCCGACACCAGAAACCGCGAATGGCCTCCTAGTCTGCACCTCACCCTGACTCAGCATCCCCTCTGAGCTCACCATTAAATTGAATATTAAGATTACGGCGTTACGCCAGAATTCGCCATGGCATCAAAGCCCCTCCCTTTCTGGAAAGCTATCAGATCTGAATGGTCATTACAGCATCATGAAGACAGTGCATGACCTTAGGGTCATGTTGACTAAATTAGAGGGGACAAATATGGGCATTTCAGCATAAAAAATAAATTCCTGTAGTCAGGGGGCGGGGCTTAGGTGATGTCAGCTGTCCACATTGTCATTGTTTACAGATATGGTCAATGATCACACAGACAAAGTTCGAAAAAGATCTGATCATGCACATGGGAGTTATTAAGTCAAGTAAAGTAATGGCGAAAGGTCAACGTTTGAGGCTTAGCCACGCCCACACCTTTCAACTTTTGAAAAATCCGACGGTTGAATTTTTTCCCCTATGTCTTAAGAGTGTATTGCAGAAGTTTGAAGGTGATTGGTGAAAAGGGCGACGGAGCATCACTCTCCAAACAATGTGTGCGAAAACCACTAAATCACGTACTTGCACCAAAATGGCCGACTTCCTGTGCGACTTTACGCTTGGCTCCAAGAGACTTTTTTGTAGGTCCTGAGACCCCACATTAGTGTACCAAATTTCGTAATCCTCAGTCAAAGCATGGCTTGGGGCTGAAAGTTTTAATGGCTCTAGGGGGCGCTATTTAAGAATATAGGCCACGCCCACAAACTTCAGCTGTCTATTTCTCTTGGAGCTCAGACTAGGATCACTCACCAGAAGTTTCGTAGCAATATCACGATAACTGAAGAAATGAGACAAACGTATTTCCATGGCGTGATGGCGATTTTCGCCATGGTCCCAAAGCCCCGCCTTTTTTCAAAACCTGCCAGTACTGGAGACCAAGTAACCTCAACTTGTCTACTGCTGTTTGCCACAGAATCCTGGTGATTGGGTAAAAGGAGTCCAGTAGGGAGCTGTGAAAAAAAGAGTAGCGTGGCGACAGGTCAAAGTTTGAGGCTTAGCCACGCCCACACCTTTCAACTTTTGAAAAATCCGACGGTTAAATTTTTTCCCCTATGTCTTAAGGGTATATAGCAGAAGTTTGAAGGAGATTGGTGAAAAGGGCGACGGAGCATCACTCTCCAAACAACGTGTGCGAAAACCACTAAATCGCGTACTTGATCCAAAATGGCCGACTTCCTGTGCGACTTTGAACTTGACTCCAAGAGACTTTTTTGTAGGTCCTGAGACACCACATTAGTGTACCAAATTTCGTAATCCTCAGTCAAAGCATGGCTTGGGGCTAATAGTTTAAATGGTCCTAGGGGGCGCTATTTCAAAACATAGGCCACGCCCACAAAATTCAGCTGTCTATTTCTCTTGGAGCTCAGACTAGGATCACTCACCAGAAGTTTCGTAGCAATATCACGATAACTGAAGAAATGAGAGACAAACGTATTTCCATGGCGTGATGGCGATTTTCGCCATGGTCCCAAAGCCCCGCCTTTTTTCAAAACCTGCCAGTACTGGAGACCAAGTAACCTCAACTTGTCTACTGCTGTTTGCCACAGAATCCTGGTGATTGGGTAAAAGGAGTCCAGTAGGGAGCTGTGAAAAAAAGAGTAGCGTGGCGACAGGTCAAAGTTTGAGGCTTAGCCACGCCCACACCTTTCAACTTTTGAAAAATCCGACGGTTGAATTTTTTCCCCTATGTCTTAAGGGTATATAGCAGAAGTTTGAAGGAGATTGGTGAAAAGGGCGACGGAGCATCACTCTCCAAACAACGTGTGCGAAAACCACTAAATCGCGTACTTGATCCAAAATGGCCGACTTCCTGTGCGACTTTGAACTTGACTCCAAGAGACTTTTTTGTAGGTCCTGAGACACCACATTAGTGTACCAAATTTCGTAATCCTCAGTCAAAGCATGGCTTGGGGCTAATAGTTTTAATGGTCCTAGGGGGCGCTATTTCAGAAAATAGGCCACGCCCACCAGATGTTCACATCAGATCTTTTGGGGGGCCGGACTAGGATCACTCACAAGAAGTTTCGTGACGATATCTTTGGAAATGACGAAATGGGAGGCAAACGTAAGGCCAAGGCGGTACGCCTGAATTCGCCGCGCCACCACAGCCCCGCCCTCTGCCGAAAACTCCCATAAAGTGACGCCAAGCAACCCCCACTTGTCTTGAGTTACCAGCTACAAATTTGTGGTGATTAAGTGAAATGGGGCAATTTGGGACCTTTCACAGTAAAACTTGATCTTTTTGGTCCTGAGGGGGCGGGGCTTGTGTGATGTCATCATCCGACCTTTCAATTTACTTTGTGGGTGGATGACGAATGACCACAGAAAGTTTGGTAACTCTATTCCATTCAGTTATGAAGTTATAGCAATTTAAATATTTTTGGCGAGTAGTCAAACTTCGAGGCCTGGCTCCGCCCCTTCAACATATACGAAAACTCAGAATCCTTATCTCATTTTGTTCGCCCATCTCTTCTGAGCAATTTTACACAATTTTTGAGACGATCGTGCGAAAAATGATCGAGCAATCCAATCAGAAACGGACCCTAAAAACGGCAAAAACGGCAAAAAATCGCCATTTCAACCCAAAATGGCCGACTTCCTGTTTGATATTGACCATGGTTGCAAGAGACTTTTCTGTGCGGACTGTTGAGTACTACAAGTGTACCAAATTTCATAACTGTACGATAAACTAAGCTTTATGGAGAGGGTTTTTTTTCACTTTGTAGGGGGCGCTGTTCAGCCATTTTCTTTGCGATTTTTTTGGGACCTTTAAAATATCAAATTTTTCACCAGGCCTGACAAGTGTGCAAAATATTGTGAGTTTTGGGGTATGTTAAGGTCCCCAAAAAGCTGTTCAAAGGGGGCACGGAATAACAAAAAATAATAATAATTAAAGCTGCAAGCAGCGTCGTTCGGCCCTCGCAGCGAAGCTGCTCGCCCTCTGTCCGCACCCCCTCCGCTCCATCCCCGACGCTCTCCAAACCCGGCTCCGCGCTTTTCCATCCTGGCCGGCAGCCGAGGGCACCAGGGCATGCCTGGCGGAACAGAAAGTCAGCCACCCCAACACCGGAAACCGTGAAAGGCCTCCTCGTCCACACCTCACCCTGACTCAGCATCCCTTCTGAGCCCACCATTACATGTCTCACCCCTAGGAGATACTCTATCTTTACCACACTGGTGATGTGATGTTCAGTCTCGGGCAAATCGGAGGCTGTTTGTGGAAGTTACAGTCAAACGTAAGGTCACAGCATCACGCCAGAAATCGCCATGGCATCAAAGCCCCTCACTTTCTGAAAAGCTATCAGATCTGAATGGTCATTACAACATCATGAAGACAGTGCATGACCTTAGTGTCATCTTGACTAAATTAGAGGGGACAAATATGGGAAGTTCACCATAAAACAATAGACTTCCTGTAGTCAGGGGGCGGGGCTTAGGTGATGTCAGCTGTCCACATTGTCACTGTCTTCAGATGTGGTCAGTGATCACACAGACAAAGTATGAAATTGATCTGATCATGCACATGGGAGTTGTTAAGTCAAATAAAGTAATGGCGACTGGTCAAAGTTTGAGGCTTAGCCACGCCCATACCTTTATACTTATTTAAAATCCGACGGTTGAATTTTTTCCTCTATGTCTTAAGAGTATATAGCAGAAGTTTGAAGGTGATCGGTGGAAAGGGCGAGGAGATATAATTCTCCTAATAACGTGTGCGAAAACCACTAAATTGAGTAATTGCACCAAAATGGCCGACCTCCTGTGCGACATTGCGCTTGGCTCCAAGAGACTTTTTTGTAGGTCCTGAGACACTACATTAGTGTGCCAAATTGTGTGATCCTCAGTCAAAGCATGGCTTGGGGCTGACTGTTTTAATGGTCCTAGGGGGCACTGTTTCGGAAAATAGGCCACGCCCACAAACTTCAGCTGTCCAGTTATATTAGGGGTCAGAGTAGGATCACTCATCAGAAATTGTGTGGCAATGTCACAATGATTGAAGAAATGAGAGACAAACGTATTTCCATGGCGTGATGGTGAATTTCGCCATGCTCCCAAAGCTCCGCCTTTATTCGAAACCTGCCAGTACTATAGACGAAGTGACCTTAACTTGTCTGCTGCTATTTGCCACTGTTTGGTGGTGATTGGATAAAAGGAGTCCAATAGGGAGCTGTGAAAAAAAGAGTGGCGTGGCGACAGGTCAGAGTTTGAGGCTTAGCCACGCCCACACCTCTATACTTATTTAAAATCTGACGGTTGAATTTTTTCATCTATGTCTTAAGAGTATATAGCAGAAGTGTGAAGGCGATTGGTGAAAAGGGCGACGGAGCATCACTCTCCAAACAACGTGTGCGAAAACCACTAAATCGCGCACTTGGACCAAAATGGCCGACTTCCTGTGCGACTTTGCACTTGGCTCCAAGAAACTTTTTTGTAGGTCCTGAGACACCACATTAGTGTACCACATTTCGTAATCCTCAGTCAAAGCATGGCTTGGGGCTGTCAGTTTTAATGGTCCTAGGGGGCGCTATTTCAGAAAATAGACCATGCCCACCGGAATTTCACATCAGATTTTTTTGGGGGCCGGACTAGGATCACTCACAAGAAGTTTCGTGGCGATATCTCTAGAAATGACGAAATGGGAGGCAAACGTAAGGCCTAAGCGGTACGCCTGAGTTCGCCGCGCCGCCACAGCCCCGCCTTCTCCAGAAAACTCCCATAAAGTGACGCCAAGCAACCCCAACTTGTCTTCAGTTACCTGATACAAATTTAGGATGATTATTCGAAAGGGCGAATTTTGGAAAATTTCCTAGTAAAACTTGACCTTTTAAGTCCTGAAGGGGCGGGGCTTATGTGACATCATCAATCGACCATTCATTTGTCTTCGGGGGGCGATGATGATTGTCCATAGAAAGTTACTTTATCTGTAATTCTTTCATTTATGAAATTGTAGCAATTTGAATTTTTTTGGCGAGTGCTCGAACTTTGAGGCCTGGTCCCGCCCCTTCAGTATTTACGAAAAGTCAATTTTATTGTCTCATTTTAATCGTCTGTCGCTTCTGTTCGATCGCACACTATTTTTGAGACGATCGTGCGAAAAATGACCAAACTGTTCAACCAAATATAGACCCAAGAAATGGCCGAAACAGGGTCAAAATGGCCACTTTAGTCCAAAATGGCCGACTTCCTGTTTGATATTGACCATGGATGCAAGAGGCTTTTCTGTGCATATTGTTGAGTTCTACAAGTGTACCAAATTTCATAACTGTACGATAAACTAAGCTTTATGGAGAGGGGTATTTTTCACTTTCTAGGGGGCGCTGTTCAGCCATTTTTTTATGAACTTTCACATCGCCAGTGAAATACGTAAATTTCACGCACTTTCTATATTGGGCCAGAATTTGGTGACTTTTTGGATATGCTAAGACCCCCTAAAGGCCAGTCAAAGACGCGGAAGAAAAAAGAAAGAAAGAAAGCGTAATAATAAACGGAGCAGATACAATAGGCCTTCGCAGCTTCACTGCTCGGGCCTAATTAAAGCTGCAAGCAGCGTCGTTCGGCCCTCGCAGCTCCGCGCCGCTCCGGCCTGGCCGGCAGCCCGGGGCACCAGGCTACGTCTGCGAAACAGAAACATCGACCACCCCGACACCCGAAACTGCTAACGGCCACCTCGTCCGCACCTCACCCTGACTCAGCATCCCCTTTGAGCCCACCATTATATTTTATGTCTCACCACTAGGGAATCCTCTATCTTAACCACACTGGTGATGTGATGACAGTGACCAACTTTAATGCTATTCTGACCATGTTTTTTAAAGTTTTTGAAGGATAACGTTATCTAGGGGGCGCTGTGACCAACTACAGAAAAGTCCCATTGAGGTCAGCTTTGGTGACATTATATAACATTCACCAACCGTTTGTGCCTCATTGGCTAAAGGGCATGATTGTTCATTGCCATGTTCAGTCTCGGGCAAATCGGAGGCCGTTTGTGGAAGTTACAGTCAAATATACGGTCATGGCGTCATGCCAGCATTCACCATGGCATCAAATCCCCTCCCTTTCTGGAAAGCTATCAGATCTGAATGGTCATTACAACATCATGAAGACAGTGTATGACCTTAGTGTCATGTTCACTAAATTAGATGGGACAAATATGGGTATTTCACCATAAAACAATATACTTCCTGTTGTCAGGGGGCGTGGCTTAGGTGATGTCAGCTGTCCACATTGTCGTTGTCTTGAGATGTGGTCAGTGATCACACAGACAAAGTTTGAAATAGATCTGTTCATGCACTTGGGAGTTATTAAGTCATGTAATGTAATGGCGAAAGGTTAAAGTTTGAGGCTTAGCCACGCCCACACCTTTCAACTTTTGAAAAATCCGACGGTTGAATTTTTTCCTCTATGTCTTAAGAGTATATAGCAGAAATTTGAAGGAGATTGGTGAAAAGGACGATGGAGCATCACTGTCCATACAATGTGTGAGAAAACCACTAAATCGAGTATTTGGACCAAAATGGCCGACTTCCTGTGCGACTTTGCGCTTGACTCCAGGAGACTTTTTTGTAGGTCCTGAGACACCACATTAGTGTACCAAATTTCGTAAACCTCAGTCAAAGCTTGGCTTGGGGCTGACAGTTTTAATGGCTCTAGTGGGCGCTATTTGAGAAAATAGGCCACGCCCACAAACACAGCTGTGAATTTCTCTTGGGGGTCAGAATAGGATCACTCACCAGAAGTTTAGTAGCAATATCACGATAACTGAAGAAATGAGAGGCAAACGTATTGCCATGGCGTGATGGCGATTTTCGCCATGCTCCCAAAGCCCCGCCTTTTTTCGAAACCTGCCAGTACTGCATACCAAGTGATCTCAAGTGGTCTACTGCTATTTGCCTGAGATTCCTGGTGATTGGGTAAAAGGAGTCCAATAGGGAGCTGTGAAAATAAGAGTGGCATGGCGAAAGGTCAAAGTTTGAGGCTTAGCCACGCCCACACCTTTCAACTTTTGAAAAATCCGACGGTTGAATTTTTTCCCCTACGTCTTAAGAGTATATAGCAGAAGTTTGAAGGAGATTGGTGAAAAGGGCGACGGAGTATCACTCTCCAAACAACGTGTGTGAAAACCACTAAATCGCGCACTTGGACCAAAATGGCCGACTTCCTGTGCGACTTTGCACTTGGCTTCAAGAGACTTTTTTGTAGGTCCTGAGACACCACATTAGTGTACCAAATTTCGTAATCCTCAGTCAAAGCATGGCTTGGGGCTGACAGTTTCAATGGTCCTAGGGGGCGCTATTTCAGAAAATAGGCCACGCCCACCAGATGTTCACATCAGATCTTTTGGGGGGCCGGACTAGGATCACTCACAAGAAGTTTCGTGACGATATCTTTGGAAATGACGAAATGGGAGGCAAACGTAAGGCCAAGGCGGTACGCCTGAATTCGCCGCGCCGCCACAGCCCCGCCCTCTGCCGAAAACTCCCATAAAGTGACGCCAAGCAACCCCCACTTGCCTTGAGTTACCAGCTACAATTTTGTGGTGATTAAGTGAAATGGGGCAATTTGGGACCTTTCACAGTAAAACTTGATCTTTTTGGTCCTGAGGGGGCGGGGCTTGTGTGATGTCATCATCCGACCATTCAATTTACTTTGTGGGTGGATGACGAATGACCACAGAAAGTTTGGTAACTCTATTCCATTCAGTTATGAAGTTATAGGAATTTAAATATTTTTGGCGAGTAGTCAAACTTCGAGGCCTGGCTCCGCCCCTTCAACATATACGAAAACTCAGAATCCTTATCTCATTTTGTTCGCCCATCCCTTCTGAGCAATTTTACACAATTTTTGAGACGATCGTGCGAAAAATGATCGAGCAATCCAATCAGAAACGGACCCTAAAAACGGCAAAAACGGCAAAAAATCGCCATTTCAACCCAAAATGGCCGACTTCCTGTTTGATATTGACCATGGTTGCAAGAGACTTTTCTGTGCGGACTGTTGAGTACTACAAGTGTACCAAATTTCATAACTGTACGATAAACTAAGCTTTATGGAGAGGGGTTTTTTTCACTTTGTAGGGGGCGCTGTTCAGCCATTTTCTTTGCGATTTTTTTGGGACCTTTAAAATATCAAATTTTTCACCAGGCCTGACAAGTGTGCAAAATATTGTGAGTTTTGGGGTATGTTAAGGTCCCCAAAAAGCTGTTCAAAGGGGGCACGGAATAACAAAAAATAATAATAATCAGAGCAAAAACAAGAGGCCTTCGCAGCGCTTTCGCTGCTCGGGCCTAATTAAAGCTGCAAGCAGCGTCGTTCGGCCCTCGCAGCTCCGCGCCGCTCCGGTCTGGACGGCAGCCCGGGGCACCAGTGCACGTCTGACAGAACAGAAACGTCAACCACCCCGACACCAGAAACCGCGAATGGCCTCCTAGTCTGCACCTCACCCTGACTCAGCATCCCCTCTGAGCTCACCATTAAATTGAATATTAAGATTACGGCGTTACGCCAGAATTCGCCATGGCATCAAAGCCCCTCCCTTTCTGGAAAGCTATCAGATCTGAATGGTCATTACAGCATCATGAAGACAGTGCATGACCTTAGGGTCATGTTGACTAAATTAGAGGGGACAAATATGGGCATTTCAGCATAAAAAATAAATTCCTGTAGTCAGGGGGCGGGGCTTAGGTGATGTCAGCTGTCCACATTGTCATTGTTTACAGATATGGTCAATGATCACACAGACAAAGTTCGAAAAAGATCTGATCATGCACATGGGAGTTATTAAGTCAAGTAAAGTAATGGCGAAAGGTCAACGTTTGAGGCTTAGCCACGCCCACACCTTTCAACTTTTGAAAAATCCGACGGTTGAATTTTTTCCCCTATGTCTTAAGAGTGTATTGCAGAAGTTTGAAGGTGATTGGTGAAAAGGGCGACGGAGCATCACTCTCCAAACAATGTGTGCGAAAACCACTAAATCACGTACTTGCACCAAAATGGCCGACTTCCTGTGCGACTTTACGCTTGGCTCCAAGAGACTTTTTTGTAGGTCCTGAGACCCCACATTAGTGTACCAAATTTCGTAATCCTCAGTCAAAGCATGGCTTGGGGCTGAAAGTTTTAATGGCTCTAGGGGGCGCTATTTAAGAATATAGGCCACGCCCACAAACTTCAGCTGTCTATTTCTCTTGGAGCTCAGACTAGGATCACTCACCAGAAGTTTCGTAGCAATATCACGATAACTGAAGAAATGAGACAAACGTATTTCCATGGCGTGATGGCGATTTTCGCCATGGTCCCAAAGCCCCGCCTTTTTTCAAAACCTGCCAGTACTGGAGACCAAGTAACCTCAACTTGTCTACTGCTGTTTGCCACAGAATCCTGGTGATTGGGTAAAAGGAGTCCAGTAGGGAGCTGTGAAAAAAAGAGTAGCGTGGCGACAGGTCAAAGTTTGAGGCTTAGCCACGCCCACACCTTTCAACTTTTGAAAAATCCGACGGTTAAATTTTTTCCCCTATGTCTTAAGGGTATATAGCAGAAGTTTGAAGGAGATTGGTGAAAAGGGCGACGGAGCATCACTCTCCAAACAACGTGTGCGAAAACCACTAAATCGCGTACTTGATCCAAAATGGCCGACTTCCTGTGCGACTTTGAACTTGACTCCAAGAGACTTTTTTGTAGGTCCTGAGACACCACATTAGTGTACCAAATTTCGTAATCCTCAGTCAAAGCATGGCTTGGGGCTAATAGTTTAAATGGTCCTAGGGGGCGCTATTTCAAAACATAGGCCACGCCCACAAAATTCAGCTGTCTATTTCTCTTGGAGCTCAGACTAGGATCACTCACCAGAAGTTTCGTAGCAATATCACGATAACTGAAGAAATGAGAGACAAACGTATTTCCATGGCGTGATGGCGATTTTCGCCATGGTCCCAAAGCCCCGCCTTTTTTCAAAACCTGCCAGTACTGGAGACCAAGTAACCTCAACTTGTCTACTGCTGTTTGCCACAGAATCCTGGTGATTGGGTAAAAGGAGTCCAGTAGGGAGCTGTGAAAAAAAGAGTAGCGTGGCGACAGGTCAAAGTTTGAGGCTTAGCCACGCCCACACCTTTCAACTTTTGAAAAATCCGACGGTTGAATTTTTTCCCCTATGTCTTAAGGGTATATAGCAGAAGTTTGAAGGAGATTGGTGAAAAGGGCGACGGAGCATCACTCTCCAAACAACGTGTGCGAAAACCACTAAATCGCGTACTTGATCCAAAATGGCCGACTTCCTGTGCGACTTTGAACTTGACTCCAAGAGACTTTTTTGTAGGTCCTGAGACACCACATTAGTGTACCAAATTTCGTAATCCTCAGTCAAAGCATGGCTTGGGGCTAATAGTTTTAATGGTCCTAGGGGGCGCTATTTCAGAAAATAGGCCACGCCCACCAGATGTTCACATCAGATCTTTTGGGGGGCCAGACTAGGATCACTCACAAGAAGTTTCGTGACGATATCTTTGGAAATGACGAAATGGGAGGCAAACGTAAGGCCAAGGCGGTACGCCTGAATTCGCCGCGCCACCACAGCCCCGCCCTCTGCCGAAAACTCCCATAAAGTGACGCCAAGCAACCCCCACTTGTCTTGAGTTACCAGCTACAAATTTGTGGTGATTAAGTGAAATGGGGCAATTTGGGACCTTTCACAGTAAAACTTGATCTTTTTGGTCCTGAGGGGGCGGGGCTTGTGTGATGTCATCATCCGACCTTTCAATTTACTTTGTGGGTGGATGACGAATGACCACAGAAAGTTTGGTAACTCTATTCCATTCAGTTATGAAGTTATAGCAATTTAAATATTTTTGGCGAGTAGTCAAACTTCGAGGCCTGGCTCCGCCCCTTCAACATATACGAAAACTCAGAATCCTTATCTCATTTTGTTCGCCCATCCCTTCTGAGCAATTTTACACAATTTTTGAGACGATCGTGCGAAAAATGATCGAGCAATCCAATCAGAAACGGACCCTAAAAACGGCAAAAACGGCAAAAAATCGCCATTTCAACCCAAAATGGCCGACTTCCTGTTTGATATTGACCATGGTTGCAAGAGACTTTTCTGTGCGGACTGTTGAGTACTACAAGTGTACCAAATTTCATAACTGTACGATAAACTAAGCTTTATGGAGAGGGTTTTTTTTCACTTTGTAGGGGGCGCTGTTCAGCCATTTTCTTTGCGATTTTTTTGGGACCTTTAAAATATCAAATTTTTCACCAGGCCTGACAAGTGTGCAAAATATTGTAAGTTTTGGGGTATGTTAAGGTCCCCAAAAAGCTGTTCAAAGGGGGCACGGAATAACAAAAAATAATAATAATCAGAGCAAAAACAAGAGGCCTTCGCAGCGCTTTCGCTGCTCGGGCCTAATTAAAGCTGCGAGCAGCGTCGTTCAGCCCTCGCAGCTCTGCGCCGCTCCGGCCTGGCCAGCAGCCCGGGGCACCAGGGCACGTCTGGCAGAACAGAATCGTCAACCACCCCGACGCCAGAATCCGCAAATGGCCTCCTAGTCCGCACCTCACCCTGACTCAGCATCCCCTCTGAGCTCACCATTAAATTGAATTGTAAGGTTACGGCGTTACGCCAGAATTCGCCATGGCATAAAAGCCCCTCCCTTTCTGGAAAGCTATCAGATCTGAATGGTCATTACAACATCATGAAGACAGTGTATGACCTTAGTGTCATGTTCACTAAATTAGAGGGGACAAATATGGGTATTTCAGCATAAAAATAGACTTCCTGTAGTCAGGGGGCGGGGCTTAGGTGATGTCAGCTGTCCACATTGTCATTTTTTACAGATATGGTCAATGATCACACAGACAAAGTTTGAAAAAGATCTGATCATGCACATGGGAGTTATTAAGTCAAGTAAAGTAATGGCGAAAGGTCAAAGTTTGAGGCTTAGCCACGCCCACACCTTTCAACTTTTGAAAAATCCGACGGTTGAATTTTTTCCCCTACGTCGTAAGAGTATACAGCAGAAGTTTGAAAGTGATTGGTGAAAAGGGCGACGGAGCATCACTCTCCAAACAACGTGTGCGAAAACCACTAAATCGCCTACTTGGACCAAAATGGCCGACTTCCTGTGCGACTTTGTCCTTGGCTCCAAGAGACTTTTTTTGTAGGTCCTGAGACACCACATTAAGGTACCAAATTTCGTAATCCTCAGTCAAAGCATGGCTTGGGGCTATTAGTTTAAATGGTCCTAGGGGGCGCTATTTAAGAGAATAGGCCACGCCCACAAACTTCAGCTGTCTATTTCTCTTGGGGGTCAGACTAGGATCACTCACCAGAAGTTTCGTAGCGATATCACGATAACTGAAGAAATGAGAGGCAAACGTATTTCCATGGCGTGATGGCGATTTTCGCCATGCTCCCAAAGCCCCGCCTTTTTTCAAAACCTGCCAGTACTGGAGACCAAGTAACCTCAAGTTGTCTACTGCTGTTTCCCACAGAATCCTGGTGATTGGGTAAAAGGAGTCCAGTAGGGAGCTGTGAAAAAAAGAGTGGCGTGGCGGCAGGTCAAAGTTTGAGGCTTAGCCACGCCCACACCTTTCAACTTTTGAAAAATCCGACGGTTGAATTTTTTTCCCTATGTCTTACGAGTACATAGCAGAAGTTTGAAGGAGAATGGTGAAAAGGGCGACGGAGCATCACTCTCCAAACAACGTGTGCGAAAACGACTAAATCGCGTACTTGGACCAAAATGGCCGACTTCCTGTGCGACTTTGCACTAGGCTCCAAGAGACTTTTTTGTAGGTCCTGAGACACCACATTAGTGTACCAAATTTCGTAATCCTCAGTCAAAGCATGGCTTGGGGCTGACAGTTTTAATGGTCCTAGGGGGCGCTATATCAGAAAATAGGCCACGCCCACCGGATGTTGACATCAGATTGTTTGAGGGGCCAGACTAGGATTACTCACAAAAAGTTTCGTGACGATATCTTTAGAAATGACGAAATGGGAGGCAAACGTAAGGCCACGGCGGTACGTCTGACTTCGCCGCGCCGCCACAGCCCCGCCCTCTGCCGAAAACTCCCATAAAGTGACGCCAAGCAACCCCCACTTGTCTTGAGTTACCAGCTACAAATTTGTGGTGATTAAGTGAAATGGGGCAATTTGGGACCTTTCACAGTAAAACTTGATCTTTTTGGTCCTGAGGGGGCGGGGCTTGTGTGATGTCATCATCCGACCATTCAATTTACTTTGTGGGTGGATGACGAATGACCACAGAAAGTTTGGTAACTCTATTCCATTCAGTTATGAAGTTATAGCAATTTAAATATTTTTGGCGAGTAGTCAAACTTCGAGGCCTGGCTCCGCCCCTTCAACATATACGAAAACTCAGAATCCTTATCTCATTTTGTTCGCCCATCCCTTCTGAGCAATTTTACACAATGTTTGAGACGATCGTGCAAAAAATGATCGAGCAATCCAATCAGAAACGGACCCTAAAAAGGGCAAAAACGGCAAAAAATCGCCATTTCAACCCAAAATGGCCGACTTCCTGTTTGATATTGACCATGGTTGCAAGAGACTTTTCTGTGCGGACTGTTGAGTACTACAAGTGTACCAAATTTCATAACTGTACGATAAACTAAGCTTTATGGAGAGGGGTTTTTTTCACTTTGTAGGGGGCGCTGTTCAGCCATTTTCTTTGCGATTTTTTCGGGACCTTTAAAATATCAAATTTTTCACCAGGCCTGACAAGTGTGCAAAATATTGTGAGTTTTGGGGTATGTTAAGGTCCCCAAAAAGCTGTTCAAAGGGGGCACGGAATAACAAAAAATAATAATAATTAAAGCTGCAAGCAGCGTCGTTCGGCCCTCGCAGCTCCGCGCCGCTCCGGTCTGCCGTCGCACCAGTGCACGTCTGACAGAACAGAAACGTCAACCACCCCGACACCAGAAACCGCGAATGGCCTCCTAGTCTGCACCTCACCCTGACTCAGCATCCCCTCTGAGCTCACCATTAAATTGAATATTAAGATTACGGCGTTACGCCAGAATTCGCCATGGCATCAAAGCCCCTCCCTTTCTGGAAAGCTATCAGATCTGAATGGTCATTACAGCATCATGAAGACAGTGCATGACCTTAGGGTCATGTTGACTAAATTAGAGGGGACAAATATGGGCATTTCAGCATAAAAAATAAATTCCTGTAGTCAGGGGGCGGGGCTTAGGTGATGTCAGCTGTCCACATTGTCATTGTTTACAGATATGGTCAATGATCACACAGACAAAGTTCGAAAAAGATCTGATCATGCACATGGGAGTTATTAAGTCAAGTAAAGTAATGGCGAAAGGTCAACGTTTGAGGCTTAGCCACGCCCACACCTTTCAACTTTTGAAAAATCCGACGGTTGAATTTTTTCCCCTATGTCTTAAGAGTGTATTGCAGAAGTTTGAAGGTGATTGGTGAAAAGGGCGACGGAGCATCACTCTCCAAACAATGTGTGCGAAAACCACTAAATCACGTACTTGCACCAAAATGGCCGACTTCCTGTGCGACTTTACGCTTGGCTCCAAGAGACTTTTTTGTAGGTCCTGAGACCCCACATTAGTGTACCAAATTTCGTAATCCTCAGTCAAAGCATGGCTTGGGGCTGAAAGTTTTAATGGCTCTAGGGGGCGCTATTTAAGAATATAGGCCACGCCCACAAACTTCAGCTGTCTATTTCTCTTGGAGCTCAGACTAGGATCACTCACCAGAAGTTTCGTAGCAATATCACGATAACTGAAGAAATGAGACAAACGTATTTCCATGGCGTGATGGCGATTTTCGCCATGGTCCCAAAGCCCCGCCTTTTTTCAAAACCTGCCAGTACTGGAGACCAAGTAACCTCAACTTGTCTACTGCTGTTTGCCACAGAATCCTGGTGATTGGGTAAAAGGAGTCCAGTAGGGAGCTGTGAAAAAAAGAGTAGCGTGGCGACAGGTCAAAGTTTGAGGCTTAGCCACGCCCACACCTTTCAACTTTTGAAAAATCCGACGGTTAAATTTTTTCCCCTATGTCTTAAGGGTATATAGCAGAAGTTTGAAGGAGATTGGTGAAAAGGGCGACGGAGCATCACTCTCCAAACAACGTGTGCGAAAACCACTAAATCGCGTACTTGATCCAAAATGGCCGACTTCCTGTGCGACTTTGAACTTGACTCCAAGAGACTTTTTTGTAGGTCCTGAGACACCACATTAGTGTACCAAATTTCGTAATCCTCAGTCAAAGCATGGCTTGGGGCTAATAGTTTAAATGGTCCTAGGGGGCGCTATTTCAAAACATAGGCCACGCCCACAAAATTCAGCTGTCTATTTCTCTTGGAGCTCAGACTAGGATCACTCACCAGAAGTTTCGTAGCAATATCACGATAACTGAAGAAATGAGAGACAAACGTATTTCCATGGCGTGATGGCGATTTTCGCCATGGTCCCAAAGCCCCGCCTTTTTTCAAAACCTGCCAGTACTGGAGACCAAGTAACCTCAACTTGTCTACTGCTGTTTGCCACAGAATCCTGGTGATTGGGTAAAAGGAGTCCAGTAGGGAGCTGTGAAAAAAAGAGTAGCGTGGCGACAGGTCAAAGTTTGAGGCTTAGCCACGCCCACACCTTTCAACTTTTGAAAAATCCGACGGTTGAATTTTTTCCCCTATGTCTTAAGGGTATATAGCAGAAGTTTGAAGGAGATTGGTGAAAAGGGCGACGGAGCATCACTCTCCAAACAACGTGTGCGAAAACCACTAAATCGCGTACTTGATCCAAAATGGCCGACTTCCTGTGCGACTTTGAACTTGACTCCAAGAGACTTTTTTGTAGGTCCTGAGACACCACATTAGTGTACCAAATTTCGTAATCCTCAGTCAAAGCATGGCTTGGGGCTAATAGTTTTAATGGTCCTAGGGGGCGCTATTTCAGAAAATAGGCCACGCCCACCAGATGTTCACATCAGATCTTTTGGGGGGCCGGACTAGGATCACTCACAAGAAGTTTCGTGACGATATCTTTGGAAATGACGAAATGGGAGGCAAACGTAAGGCCAAGGCGGTACGCCTGAATTCGCCGCGCCACCACAGCCCCGCCCTCTGCCGAAAACTCCCATTAAGTGACGCCAAGCAACCCCCACTTGTCTTGAGTTACCAGCTACAAATTTGTGGTGATTAAGTGAAATGGGGCAATTTGGGACCTTTCACAGTAAAACTTGATCTTTTTGGTCCTGAGGGGGCGGGGCTTGTGTGATGTCATCATCCGACCTTTCAATTTACTTTGTGGGTGGATGACGAATGACCACAGAAAGTTTGGTAACTCTATTCCATTCAGTTATGAAGTTATAGCAATTTAAATATTTTTGGCGAGTAGTCAAACTTCGAGGCCTGGCTCCGCCCCTTCAACATATACGAAAACTCAGAATCCTTATCTCATTTTGTTCGCCCATCCCTTCTGAGCAATTTTACACAATTTTTGAGACGATCGTGCGAAAAATGATCGAGCAATCCAATCAGAAACGGACCCTAAAAACGGCAAAAACGGCAAAAAATCGCCATTTCAACCCAAAATGGCCGACTTCCTGTTTGATATTGACCATGGTTGCAAGAGACTTTTCTGTGCGGACTGTTGAGTACTACAAGTGTACCAAATTTCATAACTGTACGATAAACTAAGCTTTATGGAGAGGGGTTTTTTTCACTTTGTAGGGGGCGCTGTTCAGCCATTTTCTTTGCGATTTTTTTGGGACCTTTAAAATATCAAATTTTTCACCAGGCCTGACAAGTGTGCAAAATATTGTGAGTTTTGGGGTATGTTAAGGTCCCCAAAAAGCTGTTCAAAGGGGGCACGGAATAACAAAAAATAATTAAAGCTGCAAGCAGCGTCGTTCGGCCCTCGCAGCTCCGCGCCGCTCCGGCCTGGCCGGCAGCCCGGGGCACCAGGGCACGTCCCCGGAACAGAAAGTCCACCACCCCGACACCAGAAACCGCTAACGGTCACCTTGTCCGCACCTCACCATGACTCAGCATCCCCTCTGAGCTTACCATTGAATTACACGTCTCACCACTAGGGCATACTCTATCTTTACCACACTGATGGTGTGATGACAGTGACCAACTTTAATGCTATTCTGACCATGTTTTTTTAAGTCATCGAAGGTTAAAGATATCTAGGGGGCGCTGTGACCAACTACAGAAAAGTCCCATTGAGGTCAGCGTTGGTTGACAAAGATGGTTTTCTGTTATTTTGGCATCAATCGGACGTTGTGTGCGTTATCTAAAGCCAGTGAGTGAAAGGGGCGGAGCTACAGGGATTTGAACCAACAACTCAATCAATGTGTTTGGTGCAGTCACGTGATGTCACAAGCCAAGTATAATGCCATTCTGACCTTGTCTTTAGAAGTTAATAAAGTTTGAACCCATCTAGGAGGCGCTGTGACCATTTACAACAAAATGCCATAGAGGTCATCTTTGGTCATCAAAGATGGTTTTCTGTTAATTTGGCATCAATCAAACGTTGCATGGGTCATCTAGAGACAAAAAGCTGTAAGTGGGTGGAGTTAAAGTGAATTGAACAAGTGAGCACATACATGTGTTTATTGCAGTTGTGTGATGACTCCCACAAAGTTTGATATAGTTTGGAGCGTTTTTGCACAAGTTACAAAGGTTTTATGTATCTAGGGGGCGCTGTCTCAAATTTAGGAATTAATCAATGAAGAAGTTTATAGGTTGATAACAGTCATTTGTGTGCAGTTTGGTGTGAATTGCATCATGCATGTGTTATTCAGGGCCTAATATCTATCAGGGGGCGGAGCTAAAGGGATATCAACCAATTACCACAGGATTGTGTTGGGTGCCTTTGTGTGATGACACATAGCAAGTTTGGTGCAGTAACGACCTGGTCTGTAGGAGTTATTACAGTTTCAATGGTGTGTAGGGGGCGCTGTGGTGACAACATACAAATCTGACCAACTGTTTGTGTCTCATTCGATAAAGGGCATCATTGTTGATTGTCATGTTCAGTCTCGTGCAGATGGGAGGCTGTTTGTGGAAATTACGATCAAACGTAAGGTCACGGCGTCATGCCAGAATTCGCTATGGCATCAAAGCCCCTCCCTTTCTGGAAAGTTATCAGATCAGAATGGTCATTACAACATCATGAAGACAGTGCATGACCTTAGTGTCATGTTGACTAGATTAGGGGGGACAAATATGGGCATTTCACCATAAAACAATAGACTTCCTGTTGTCAGGGGGCGGGGCTTAGGTGTTGTCAGCTGTCCACAATGACGTTGCCTTGAGATGTGGTCAGTGATCACACAGACAAAGTTTGATATAGATCTGATCGTGCACATGGGAGTTATTAAGTCAAGTAATGTAATGGCGAAAGGTCAAAGTTTGAGGCTTAGCCACGCCCACACCTTTATACTTATTTAAAATCCGACGGTTGAATTTTTTCCTCTATGTCTTAAGAGGATATAGCAGAAGTTTGAAGGCGATTGGTGAAAAGGGCGATGGAGCATCACTCTCCAAACAACGTGTGCGAAAACCACTAAATCGAGTACTTGGACCAAAATGGCCGACTTCCTGTGCGACTTTGCACTTGGCTCCAAGAGACTTTTTTGTAGGTCCTGAGACACCACATTAGTGGACCAAATTTCGTAATCCTCAGTCAAAGCATGGCTTGGGGCTGACAGTTTTAATGGTCCTAGGGGGCGCTAATTCAGAAAATAGGCCACTCCCACAAACTTAAACTGACCATTTCTATTGGGGGTCAGACTAGGATCACTCACAACAAATTTTGAGGCGATCTCATGATAAATGAAGAAATGAGAGGCAAACGTATTTCCATGGCGTGATGGCGAATTTCGCCATGCTCCCAAAGCCCCGCCTTTTTTCAAAACCTTCCAGTACTGGAGACCAAGTGACCTCAACTTGTCTGCTGCTATTTACCAGAGATTCCTGGTGATTGGGTAAAAGGAGTCCAATAGGGAGCTGTGAAAAAAAGAGTGTTATGGCGAAAGGTCAAAGTTTGAGGCTTAGCCACGCCCACACCTTTATACTTATTTAAAATCCGACGGTTGAATCTTTTCCTCTTTGTCTTAAGAGTATATAGCAGAAGTTTGAAGGCGATTGGTGAAAAGGGCGAAGGAGCATCACTCTCCAAACAACGTGTGCGAAAACCACTAAATCGCGTACTTGGACCAAAATGGCCGACTTCCTGTGCAATTTTGTGCTTGGCTCCAAGAGACTTTTTTGTAGGTCCTGGGACACCACATTAGTGTACCAAATTTCGTAATCCTCAGTGAAAGCATGGCTTGGGGCTAATAGTTTAAATGGTCCTAGGGGGCGCTATTTCAGAAATTAGGCCACGCCCACATATTTCAGGTGTCTATGTCTCTTTGGGGTCAGACTAGGATCACTCACCAGAAGTTTCGTAACAATATCACGATAAATGAAGAAATGAGAGGCAAACGTATTTCCATGGCGTGATGGCGATTTTCGACATGCTCCCAAAGCCACGCCTTTTTTTGAAACCTTCCAGTACTGGATACCAAGTGACCTCAAGTTGTCTACTGCTATTTGCCAGAGACTCCTGCCGATTGGGTAAAAGGAGTCCAGTAGGGAGCTGTGAAAAAAAGAGTGGCGCGGCGACAGGTCAAAGTTTGAGGCTTAGCCACGCCCACACCTTTCAACTTTTGAAAAATCCGACGGTTGAATTTTTTCCCCTATGCCTTAAGAGTATATAGCAGAAGTTTGAAGGCGATTGGTGAAAATGGCGACGGAGCATCACTCTCCAAACAACGTGTGCGAAAACCACTAAATTGCGTACTTGGACCAAAATGGCCGACTTCCTGTGCAACTTTGCACTTGGCTCCAAGAGACTTTTTTGTAGGTCCTGAGACACCACATTAGTGTACCAAATTTCGTAATCCTCAGTCAAAGCATGGCTTGGGGCTGACAGTTTTAATGGTCCTAGGGGGCGCTATTTCAGAAAATAGGCCACGCCCACCGGATGTTCACATCAGATCTTTTGAGGGGCCGGACTAGGATCACTCACAACAAGTTTCGTGACGATATCTTTAGAAATGACGAAATGGAAGGCAAACGTAAGGCCATGGCGGTACGCCTGACTTCGCCGCGCCGCCACAGCCCCGCCTTCTGCCGAAAACTCCCATAAAGTGACGCCAAGCAACCTCCACTTGTCTTGAGTTACCAGCTACAAGTTTGTGGCGATTAAGTGAAATGGGGCAATTTGGGACCTTTCACAGTAAAACTTGACCTTTTTGGTCCTGAGGGGGCGGGGCTTGTGTGATGTCATCATCCGACCATTCACTTTACTTTGTGGCTGGATGACGAATGACCACAGAAAGTTTGGTAATTCTATTCCTTTCAGTTATTAAGTTATAGCAATTTTAAATTTTTTGGCGAGTAGTCAAACTTCGAGGCCTGGCCCCGCCCCTTCAACATATACGAAAACTCAGAATCCTTGTCTCATTTTGTTCGCCCATTCCTTCTGAGCAATTTTACACAAGTTTTGAGACGATCGTGCGAAAAATGATCGAGCAATCCAATCAGAAACGGACCCTAAAAACGGCAAAAACGGCTAAAAATCGCCATTTCAACCCAAAATGGCCGACTTCCTGTTTGATATTGACCATGCTTGCAAGAGACTTTTCTGTGCGGACTGTTGAGTTCTACAAGTGTACCAAATTTCATAACTGTACGATAAACTAAGCTTTATGGAGAGGGTTTTTTTTCATTTTGTAGGGGGCGCTGTTCAGCCATTTTCTTTGCGATTTTTTTGGGACCTTTAAAATATCAAATTTTTCACCAGGCCTGAGGAGTTTGCAAAATATTGTGAGTTTTGGGGTATGTTAAGGTCCCCAAAAAGCCGTTCAAAGGGGGCACGGAATAACAAAAAATAATTAAAGCTGCAAGCAGCGTCGTTCGGCCCTCGCAGCTCCGCGCCGCTCCGGTCTGCCGTCGCACCAGTGCACGTCTGACAGAACAGAAACGTCAACCACCCCGACACCAGAAACCGCGAATGGCCTCCTAGTCTGCACCTCACCCTGACTCAGCATCCCCTCTGAGCTCACCATTAAATTGAATATTAAGATTACGGCGTTACGCCAGAATTCGCCATGGCATCAAAGCCCCTCCCTTTCTGGAAAGCTATCAGATCTGAATGGTCATTACAGCATCATGAAGACAGTGCATGACCTTAGGGTCATGTTGACTAAATTAGAGGGGACAAATATGGGCATTTCAGCATAAAAAATAAATTCCTGTAGTCAGGGGGCGGGGCTTAGGTGATGTCAGCTGTCCACATTGTCATTGTTTACAGATATGGTCAATGATCACACAGACAAAGTTCGAAAAAGATCTGATCATGCACATGGGAGTTATTAAGTCAAGTAAAGTAATGGCGAAAGGTCAACGTTTGAGGCTTAGCCACGCCCACACCTTTCAACTTTTGAAAAATCCGACGGTTGAATTTTTTCCCCTATGTCTTAAGAGTGTATTGCAGAAGTTTGAAGGTGATTGGTGAAAAGGGCGACGGAGCATCACTCTCCAAACAATGTGTGCGAAAACCACTAAATCACGTACTTGCACCAAAATGGCCGACTTCCTGTGCGACTTTACGCTTGGCTCCAAGAGACTTTTTTGTAGGTCCTGAGACCCCACATTAGTGTACCAAATTTCGTAATCCTCAGTCAAAGCATGGCTTGGGGCTGAAAGTTTTAATGGCTCTAGGGGGCGCTATTTAAGAATATAGGCCACGCCCACAAACTTCAGCTGTCTATTTCTCTTGGAGCTCAGACTAGGATCACTCACCAGAAGTTTCGTAGCAATATCACGATAACTGAAGAAATGAGACAAACGTATTTCCATGGCGTGATGGCGATTTTCGCCATGGTCCCAAAGCCCCGCCTTTTTTCAAAACCTGCCAGTACTGGAGACCAAGTAACCTCAACTTGTCTACTGCTGTTTGCCACAGAATCCTGGTGATTGGGTAAAAGGAGTCCAGTAGGGAGCTGTGAAAAAAAGAGTAGCGTGGCGACAGGTCAAAGTTTGAGGCTTAGCCACGCCCACACCTTTCAACTTTTGAAAAATCCGACGGTTAAATTTTTTCCCCTATGTCTTAAGGGTATATAGCAGAAGTTTGAAGGAGATTGGTGAAAAGGGCGACGGAGCATCACTCTCCAAACAACGTGTGCGAAAACCACTAAATCGCGTACTTGATCCAAAATGGCCGACTTCCTGTGCGACTTTGAACTTGACTCCAAGAGACTTTTTTGTAGGTCCTGAGACACCACATTAGTGTACCAAATTTCGTAATCCTCAGTCAAAGCATGGCTTGGGGCTAATAGTTTAAATGGTCCTAGGGGGCGCTATTTCAAAACATAGGCCACGCCCACAAAATTCAGCTGTCTATTTCTCTTGGAGCTCAGACTAGGATCACTCACCAGAAGTTTCGTAGCAATATCACGATAACTGAAGAAATGAGAGACAAACGTATTTCCATGGCGTGATGGCGATTTTCGCCATGGTCCCAAAGCCCCGCCTTTTTTCAAAACCTGCCAGTACTGGAGACCAAGTAACCTCAACTTGTCTACTGCTGTTTGCCACAGAATCCTGGTGATTGGGTAAAAGGAGTCCAGTAGGGAGCTGTGAAAAAAAGAGTAGCGTGGCGACAGGTCAAAGTTTGAGGCTTAGCCACGCCCACACCTTTCAACTTTTGAAAAATCCGACGGTTGAATTTTTTCCCCTATGTCTTAAGGGTATATAGCAGAAGTTTGAAGGAGATTGGTGAAAAGGGCGACGGAGCATCACTCTCCAAACAACGTGTGCGAAAACCACTAAATCGCGTACTTGATCCAAAATGGCCGACTTCCTGTGCGACTTTGAACTTGACTCCAAGAGACTTTTTTGTAGGTCCTGAGACACCACATTAGTGTACCAAATTTCGTAATCCTCAGTCAAAGCATGGCTTGGGGCTAATAGTTTTAATGGTCCTAGGGGGCGCTATTTCAGAAAATAGGCCACGCCCACCAGATGTTCACATCAGATCTTTTGGGGGGCCGGACTAGGATCACTCACAAGAAGTTTCGTGACGATATCTTTGGAAATGACGAAATGGGAGGCAAACGTAAGGCCAAGGCGGTACGCCTGAATTCGCCGCGCCACCACAGCCCCGCCCTCTGCCGAAAACTCCCATACAGTGACGCCAAGCAACCCCCACTTGTCTTGAGTTACCAGCTACAAATTTGTGGTGATTAAGTGAAATGGGGCAATTTGGGACCTTTCACAGTAAAACTTGATCTTTTTGGTCCTGAGGGGGCGGGGCTTGTGTGATGTCATCATCCGACCTTTCAATTTACTTTGTGGGTGGATGACGAATGACCACAGAAAGTTTGGTAACTCTATTCCATTCAGTTATGAAGTTATAGCAATTTAAATATTTTTGGCGAGTAGTCAAACTTCGAGGCCTGGCTCCGCCCCTTCAACATATACGAAAACTCAGAATCCTTATCTCATTTTGTTCGCCCATCCCTTCTGAGCAATTTTACACAATTTTTGAGACGATCGTGCGAAAAATGATCGAGCAATCCAATCAGAAACGGACCCTAAAAACGGCAAAAACGGCAAAAAATCGCCATTTCAACCCAAAATGGCCGACTTCCTGTTTGATATTGACCATGGTTGCAAGAGACTTTTCTGTGCGGACTGTTGAGTACTACAAGTGTACCAAATTTCATAACTGTACGATAAACTAAGCTTTATGGAGAGGGGTTTTTTTCACTTTGTAGGGGGCGCTGTTCAGCCATTTTCTTTGCGATTTTTTTGGGACCTTTAAAATATCAAATTTTTCACCAGGCCTGACAAGTGTGCAAAATATTGTGAGTTTTGGGGTATGTTAAGGTCCCCAAAAAGCTGTTCAAAGGGGGCACGGAATAACAAAAAATAATTAAAGCTGCAAGCAGCGTCGTTCGGCCCTCGCAGCGAAGCTGCTCGCCCTCCTTCCGCACCCCCTCCGCTCCATCCCCGACGCTCTCCAAACCCAGCTCCGCGCTTCTCCATCCTGGCCGGCAGCCGGGGGCACCAGGGAACATCTGGCGGAACAGAAAGTCAACCACCCCGACACCAGAAACCGTGAACGGCCTCCTCGTCCACACCTTACCCTGACTCAGCATCCCCTCTGAGCCCACCATTACACGTCTCACCACTAGGAGATACTCTATCTTTACCACACTGGTGATGCGATGTTCAGTCTCGGGCAAGTCGGAGGCTGTTTGTGGAAGTTACAGTCAAACGTAAGGTCACAGTGTCACGTCAGAAATCGCCATGGCATCAAAGCCCCTGCCTTTCTGAAAAGCTATCAGATCTGAATGGTCATTACAACATCATGAAGACAGTGCATGACCTTAGTGTCATCTTGACTAAATTAGAGGGAACAAATATGGGCATTTCACCATAAAACAGTTGACTTCCTGTAGTCAGGGGGCGGGGCTTAGGTGATGTCAGCTGTCCACATTGTCACTGTCTTCAGATGTGGTCAGTGATCACACAGACAAAGTATGAAATTGATCTGATCATGCACATGGGAGTTGTTAAGTCAAATAAGGTAATGGCGACTGGTCAAAGTTTGAGGCTTAGCCACGCCCACACCTTTATACTTATTTAAAATCCGACGGTTGAATTTTTTCCTCTATGTCTTAAGAGTATATAGCAGAGGTTTGAAGGTGATCGGTGGAAAGGGCGAGGAGATATCATTCTCCTAATAACGTGTGCGAAAACCACTAAATCGAGTACTTGGACCAAAATGGCCGACCTCCTGTGCGACATTGTGCTTGGCTCCAAGAGACTTTTTTGTAGGTCCTGGTACACTACATTAGTGTGCCAAATTTTGTGATCCTCAGTCAAAGCATGGCTTGGGGCTGACTGTTTTAATGGTCCTAGGGGGCGCTGTTTCAGAAAATAGGCCACGCCCACAAACTTCAGCTGTCCAATTCTATTAGGGGTCAGAGTAGGATCACTCATCAGAACTTGTATGGCGATGTCACAATGACTGAAGAAATGAGAGACAAACGTATTTCCATGTCGTGATGGCGAATTTCGCCATTCTTCCAAAGCCCCGCCTTTATTCGAAACCTGCCAGTACTATAGACCAAGTGACCTCAACTTGTCTGCTGCTATTCGCCACTGTTTGGTGGTGATTGGTTAAAAGGAGTCCAATAGGGAGCTGTGAAAAAAAAGAGTGGCGTGGCGACAGGTCAAAGTTTGAGGCTTAGCCACGCCCACACCTTTATACTTATTTAAAATCCGACGGTTGAATTTTTTCATCTATGTGTTAAGAGTATGTAGCCGAAGTGTGAAGGCAATTGGTGAAAAGGGCGACGGAGCATCACTCTCCAAACAACGTGTGCGAAAACCACTAAATTGCGCACTTGGACCAAAATGGCCGACTTCCTGTGCGACAATGCACTTGGCTCCAAGAGACTTTTTTGTAGGTCCTGAGACACCACATTAGTGTACCAAATTTCGTAATCCTCAGTCAAAGCATGGCTTGGGGCTGTCAGTTTTAATGGTCCTAGGGGGCGCTATTTCAGAAAATAGACCACGCCCACCGGAATTTCACATCAGATCTTTTGGGGGGCCAAACTAGGATCACTCACAAGAAGCTTCGTGGCGATATCTCTAGAAATGACGAAATGGGAGGCAAACGTAAGGCCTAAGTGGTACGCCTGAATTCGCCGCGCCGCCACAGCCCCGCCTTCTGCAGAAAACTCCCATAAAGTGAAGCCAAGCAACCCCAACTTGTCTTCAGTTACCCGCTACAAATTTGGGGTGATTATTGGAAAGGGCGAATTTTGGAAAATTTCCCAGTAAAACTTGACCTTTTAAGTCCTGAGGGGGCGGGGCTTATGTGACATCATCAATCGACCATTCATTTGTCTTCGGAGGGCGATGACAATTGTCCACAGAACATTTCTTTAACTGTAATTCTTTCATTTATGAAATTATAGCAATTTGAATTTTTTTGGCGAGTGCTCGAACTTTGAGGCCTGGCCCCGCCCCTTCAGTATTTACGAAAAGTCAATTTTATTGTCTCATTTGAATCGTCCATCGATTCTGTTCGATCTCGCACAATTTTTGAGACGATGGTGCGAAAAATGACCAAACTGTTCAACCAAATATAGACCCTAGAAATGGCCAAAACGGGGTCAAAATGGCCACTTTACTCCAAAATGGCCGACTTCCTGTTTGATATTGACCATGGTTGCAAGAGACTTTTCTGTGCGGACTGTTGAGTACTACAAGTATACCAAATTTCATAACTGTACGATAAACTAAGCTTTATGGAGAGGGGTATTTTTCACTTTCTAGGGGGCGCTGTTCAGTCACTTTTTGACGAACTTTCACATCGCCAGTGAAATACGTAAATTTCACGCACTTTCTATATTGGGCCAGTATTTGGTGACTTTTTGGATATGCTAAGACCCCCTAAAGGCCATTCAAAGACGCGGAAGAAAAAAGAATAATAATAATTAAAGCTGCAAGCAGCGTCGTTCGGCCCTCGCAGCTCCGCGCCGCTCCGGTCTGCCGTCGCACCAGTGCACGTCTGACAGAACAGAAACGTCAACCACCCCGACACCAGAAACCGCGAATGGCCTCCTAGTCTGCACCTCACCCTGACTCAGCATCCCCTCTGAGCTCACCATTAAATTGAATATTAAGATTACGGCGTTACGCCAGAATTCGCCATGGCATCAAAGCCCCTCCCTTTCTGGAAAGCTATCAGATCTGAATGGTCATTACAGCATCATGAAGACAGTGCATGACCTTAGGGTCATGTTGACTAAATTAGAGGGGACAAATATGGGCATTTCAGCATAAAAAATAAATTCCTGTAGTCAGGGGGCGGGGCTTAGGTGATGTCAGCTGTCCACATTGTCATTGTTTACAGATATGGTCAATGATCACACAGACAAAGTTCGAAAAAGATCTGATCATGCACATGGGAGTTATTAAGTCAAGTAAAGTAATGGCGAAAGGTCAACGTTTGAGGCTTAGCCACGCCCACACCTTTCAACTTTTGAAAAATCCGACGGTTGAATTTTTTCCCCTATGTCTTAAGAGTGTATTGCAGAAGTTTGAAGGTGATTGGTGAAAAGGGCGACGGAGCATCACTCTCCAAACAATGTGTGCGAAAACCACTAAATCACGTACTTGCACCAAAATGGCCGACTTCCTGTGCGACTTTACGCTTGGCTCCAAGAGACTTTTTTGTAGGTCCTGAGACCCCACATTAGTGTACCAAATTTCGTAATCCTCAGTCAAAGCATGGCTTGGGGCTGAAAGTTTTAATGGCTCTAGGGGGCGCTATTTAAGAATATAGGCCACGCCCACAAACTTCAGCTGTCTATTTCTCTTGGAGCTCAGACTAGGATCACTCACCAGAAGTTTCGTAGCAATATCACGATAACTGAAGAAATGAGACAAACGTATTTCCATGGCGTGATGGCGATTTTCGCCATGGTCCCAAAGCCCCGCCTTTTTTCAAAACCTGCCAGTACTGGAGACCAAGTAACCTCAACTTGTCTACTGCTGTTTGCCACAGAATCCTGGTGATTGGGTAAAAGGAGTCCAGTAGGGAGCTGTGAAAAAAAGAGTAGCGTGGCGACAGGTCAAAGTTTGAGGCTTAGCCACGCCCACACCTTTCAACTTTTGAAAAATCCGACGGTTAAATTTTTTCCCCTATGTCTTAAGGGTATATAGCAGAAGTTTGAAGGAGATTGGTGAAAAGGGCGACGGAGCATCACTCTCCAAACAACGTGTGCGAAAACCACTAAATCGCGTACTTGATCCAAAATGGCCGACTTCCTGTGCGACTTTGAACTTGACTCCAAGAGACTTTTTTGTAGGTCCTGAGACACCACATTAGTGTACCAAATTTCGTAATCCTCAGTCAAAGCATGGCTTGGGGCTAATAGTTTAAATGGTCCTAGGGGGCGCTATTTCAAAACATAGGCCACGCCCACAAAATTCAGCTGTCTATTTCTCTTGGAGCTCAGACTAGGATCACTCACCAGAAGTTTCGTAGCAATATCACGATAACTGAAGAAATGAGAGACAAACGTATTTCCATGGCGTGATGGCGATTTTCGCCATGGTCCCAAAGCCCCGCCTTTTTTCAAAACCTGCCAGTACTGGAGACCAAGTAACCTCAACTTGTCTACTGCTGTTTGCCACAGAATCCTGGTGATTGGGTAAAAGGAGTCCAGTAGGGAGCTGTGAAAAAAAGAGTAGCGTGGCGACAGGTCAAAGTTTGAGGCTTAGCCACGCCCACACCTTTCAACTTTTGAAAAATCCGACGGTTGAATTTTTTCCCCTATGTCTTAAGGGTATATAGCAGAAGTTTGAAGGAGATTGGTGAAAAGGGCGACGGAGCATCACTCTCCAAACAACGTGTGCGAAAACCACTAAATCGCGTACTTGATCCAAAATGGCCGACTTCCTGTGCGACTTTGAACTTGACTCCAAGAGACTTTTTTGTAGGTCCTGAGACACCACATTAGTGTACCAAATTTCGTAATCCTCAGTCAAAGCATGGCTTGGGGCTAATAGTTTTAATGGTCCTAGGGGGCGCTATTTCAGAAAATAGGCCACGCCCACCAGATGTTCACATCAGATCTTTTGGGGGGCCGGACTAGGATCACTCACAAGAAGTTTCGTGACGATATCTTTGGAAATGACGAAATGGGAGGCAAACGTAAGGCCAAGGCGGTACGCCTGAATTCGCCGCGCCACCACAGCCCCGCCCTCTGCCGAAAACTCCCATAAAGTGACGCCAAGCAACCCCCACTTGTCTTGAGTTACCAGCTACAAATTTGTGGTGATTAAGTGAAATGGGGCAATTTGGGACCTTTCACAGTAAAACTTGATCTTTTTGGTCCTGAGGGGGCGGGGCTTGTGTGATGTCATCATCCGACCTTTCAATTTACTTTGTGGGTGGATGACGAATGACCACAGAAAGTTTGGTAACTCTATTCCATTCAGTTATGAAGTTATAGCAATTTAAATATTTTTGGCGAGTAGTCAAACTTCGAGGCCTGGCTCCGCCCCTTCAACATATACGAAAACTCAGAATCCTTATCTCATTTTGTTCGCCCATCCCTTCTGAGCAATTTTACACAATTTTTGAGACGATCGTGCGAAAAATGATCGAGCAATCCAATCAGAAACGGACCCTAAAAACGGCAAAAACGGCAAAAAATCGCCATTTCAACCCAAAATGGCCGACTTCCTGTTTGATATTGACCATGGTTGCAAGAGACTTTTCTGTGCGGACTGTTGAGTACTACAAGTGTACCAAATTTCATAACTGTACGATAAACTAAGCTTTATGGAGAGGGGTTTTTTTCACTTTGTAGGGGGCGCTGTTCAGCCATTTTCTTTGCGATTTTTTTGGGACCTTTAAAATATCAAATTTTTCACCAGGCCTGACAAGTGTGCAAAATATTGTGAGTTTTGGGGTATGTTAAGGTCCCCAAAAAGCTGTTCAAAGGGGGCACGGAATAACAAAAAATAATAATAATCAGAGCAAAAACAAGAGGCCTTCGCAGCGCTTTCGCTGCTCGGGCCTAATTAAAGCTGCAAGCAGCGTCGTTCGGCCCTCGCAGCTCCGCGCCGCTCCGGTCTGCCGTCGCACCAGTGCACGTCTGACAGAACAGAAACGTCAACCACCCCGACACCAGAAACCGCGAATGGCCTCCTAGTCTGCACCTCACCCTGACTCAGCATCCCCTCTGAGCTCACCATTAAATTGAATATTAAGATTACGGCGTTACGCCAGAATTCGCCATGGCATCAAAGCCCCTCCCTTTCTGGAAAGCTATCAGATCTGAATGGTCATTACAGCATCATGAAGACAGTGCATGACCTTAGGGTCATGTTGACTAAATTAGAGGGGACAAATATGGGCATTTCAGCATAAAAAATAAATTCCTGTAGTCAGGGGGCGGGGCTTAGGTGATGTCAGCTGTCCACATTGTCATTGTTTACAGATATGGTCAATGATCACACAGACAAAGTTCGAAAAAGATCTGATCATGCACATGGGAGTTATTAAGTCAAGTAAAGTAATGGCGAAAGGTCAACGTTTGAGGCTTAGCCACGCCCACACCTTTCAACTTTTGAAAAATCCGACGGTTGAATTTTTTCCCCTATGTCTTAAGAGTGTATTGCAGAAGTTTGAAGGTGATTGGTGAAAAGGGCGACGGAGCATCACTCTCCAAACAATGTGTGCGAAAACCACTAAATCACGTACTTGCACCAAAATGGCCGACTTCCTGTGCGACTTTACGCTTGGCTCCAAGAGACTTTTTTGTAGGTCCTGAGACCCCACATTAGTGTACCAAATTTCGTAATCCTCAGTCAAAGCATGGCTTGGGGCTGAAAGTTTTAATGGCTCTAGGGGGCGCTATTTAAGAATATAGGCCACGCCCACAAACTTCAGCTGTCTATTTCTCTTGGAGCTCAGACTAGGATCACTCACCAGAAGTTTCGTAGCAATATCACGATAACTGAAGAAATGAGACAAACGTATTTCCATGGCGTGATGGCGATTTTCGCCATGGTCCCAAAGCCCCGCCTTTTTTCAAAACCTGCCAGTACTGGAGACCAAGTAACCTCAACTTGTCTACTGCTGTTTGCCACAGAATCCTGGTGATTGGGTAAAAGGAGTCCAGTAGGGAGCTGTGAAAAAAAGAGTAGCGTGGCGACAGGTCAAAGTTTGAGGCTTAGCCACGCCCACACCTTTCAACTTTTGAAAAATCCGACGGTTAAATTTTTTCCCCTATGTCTTAAGGGTATATAGCAGAAGTTTGAAGGAGATTGGTGAAAAGGGCGACGGAGCATCACTCTCCAAACAACGTGTGCGAAAACCACTAAATCGCGTACTTGATCCAAAATGGCCGACTTCCTGTGCGACTTTGAACTTGACTCCAAGAGACTTTTTTGTAGGTCCTGAGACACCACATTAGTGTACCAAATTTCGTAATCCTCAGTCAAAGCATGGCTTGGGGCTAATAGTTTAAATGGTCCTAGGGGGCGCTATTTCAAAACATAGGCCACGCCCACAAAATTCAGCTGTCTATTTCTCTTGGAGCTCAGACTAGGATCACTCACCAGAAGTTTCGTAGCAATATCACGATAACTGAAGAAATGAGAGACAAACGTATTTCCATGGCGTGATGGCGATTTTCGCCATGGTCCCAAAGCCCCGCCTTTTTTCAAAACCTGCCAGTACTGGAGACCAAGTAACCTCAACTTGTCTACTGCTGTTTGCCACAGAATCCTGGTGATTGGGTAAAAGGAGTCCAGTAGGGAGCTGTGAAAAAAAGAGTAGCGTGGCGACAGGTCAAAGTTTGAGGCTTAGCCACGCCCACACCTTTCAACTTTTGAAAAATCCGACGGTTGAATTTTTTCCCCTATGTCTTAAGGGTATATAGCAGAAGTTTGAAGGAGATTGGTGAAAAGGGCGACGGAGCATCACTCTCCAAACAACGTGTGCGAAAACCACTAAATCGCGTACTTGATCCAAAATGGCCGACTTCCTGTGCGACTTTGAACTTGACTCCAAGAGACTTTTTTGTAGGTCCTGAGACACCACATTAGTGTACCAAATTTCGTAATCCTCAGTCAAAGCATGGCTTGGGGCTAATAGTTTTAATGGTCCTAGGGGGCGCTATTTCAGAAAATAGGCCACGCCCACCAGATGTTCACATCAGATCTTTTGGGGGGCCGGACTAGGATCACTCACAAGAAGTTTCGTGACGATATCTTTGGAAATGACGAAATGGGAGGCAAACGTAAGGCCAAGGCGGTACGCCTGAATTCGCCGCGCCACCACAGCCCCGCCCTCTGCCGAAAACTCCCATAAAGTGACGCCAAGCAACCCCCACTTGTCTTGAGTTACCAGCTACAAATTTGTGGTGATTAAGTGAAATGGGGCAATTTGGGACCTTTCACAGTAAAACTTGATCTTTTTGGTCCTGAGGGGGCGGGGCTTGTGTGATGTCATCATCCGACCTTTCAATTTACTTTGTGGGTGGATGACGAATGACCACAGAAAGTTTGGTAACTCTATTCCATTCAGTTATGAAGTTATAGCAATTTAAATATTTTTGGCGAGTAGTCAAACTTCGAGGCCTGGCTCCGCCCCTTCAACATATACGAAAACTCAGAATCCTTATCTCATTTTGTTCGCCCATCCCTTCTGAGCAATTTTACACAATTTTTGAGACGATCGTGCGAAAAATGATCGAGCAATCCAATCAGAAACGGACCCTAAAAACGGCAAAAACGGCAAAAAATCGCCATTTCAACCCAAAATGGCCGACTTCCTGTTTGATATTGACCATGGTTGCAAGAGACTTTTCTGTGCGGACTGTTGAGTACTACAAGTGTACCAAATTTCATAACTGTACGATAAACTAAGCTTTATGGAGAGGGGTTTTTTTCACTTTGTAGGGGGCGCTGTTCAGCCATTTTCTTTGCGATTTTTTTGGGACCTTTAAAATATCAAATTTTTCACCAGGCCTGACAAGTGTGCAAAATATTGTGAGTTTTGGGGTATGTTAAGGTCCCCAAAAAGCTGTTCAAAGGGGGCACGGAATAACAAAAAATAATTAAAGCTGCAAGCAGCGTCGTTCGGCCCTCGCAGCTCCGCGCCGCTCCGGTCTGCCGTCGCACCAGTGCACGTCTGACAGAACAGAAACGTCAACCACCCCGACACCAGAAACCGCGAATGGCCTCCTAGTCTGCACCTCACCCTGACTCAGCATCCCCTCTGAGCTCACCATTAAATTGAATATTAAGATTACGGCGTTACGCCAGAATTCGCCATGGCATCAAAGCCCCTCCCTTTCTGGAAAGCTATCAGATCTGAATGGTCATTACAGCATCATGAAGACAGTGCATGACCTTAGGGTCATGTTGACTAAATTAGAGGGGACAAATATGGGCATTTCAGCATAAAAAATAAATTCCTGTAGTCAGGGGGCGGGGCTTAGGTGATGTCAGCTGTCCACATTGTCATTGTTTACAGATATGGTCAATGATCACACAGACAAAGTTCGAAAAAGATCTGATCATGCACATGGGAGTTATTAAGTCAAGTAAAGTAATGGCGAAAGGTCAACGTTTGAGGCTTAGCCACGCCCACACCTTTCAACTTTTGAAAAATCCGACGGTTGAATTTTTTCCCCTATGTCTTAAGAGTGTATTGCAGAAGTTTGAAGGTGATTGGTGAAAAGGGCGACGGAGCATCACTCTCCAAACAATGTGTGCGAAAACCACTAAATCACGTACTTGCACCAAAATGGCCGACTTCCTGTGCGACTTTACGCTTGGCTCCAAGAGACTTTTTTGTAGGTCCTGAGACCCCACATTAGTGTACCAAATTTCGTAATCCTCAGTCAAAGCATGGCTTGGGGCTGAAAGTTTTAATGGCTCTAGGGGGCGCTATTTAAGAATATAGGCCACGCCCACAAACTTCAGCTGTCTATTTCTCTTGGAGCTCAGACTAGGATCACTCACCAGAAGTTTCGTAGCAATATCACGATAACTGAAGAAATGAGACAAACGTATTTCCATGGCGTGATGGCGATTTTCGCCATGGTCCCAAAGCCCCGCCTTTTTTCAAAACCTGCCAGTACTGGAGACCAAGTAACCTCAACTTGTCTACTGCTGTTTGCCACAGAATCCTGGTGATTGGGTAAAAGGAGTCCAGTAGGGAGCTGTGAAAAAAAGAGTAGCGTGGCGACAGGTCAAAGTTTGAGGCTTAGCCACGCCCACACCTTTCAACTTTTGAAAAATCCGACGGTTAAATTTTTTCCCCTATGTCTTAAGGGTATATAGCAGAAGTTTGAAGGAGATTGGTGAAAAGGGCGACGGAGCATCACTCTCCAAACAACGTGTGCGAAAACCACTAAATCGCGTACTTGATCCAAAATGGCCGACTTCCTGTGCGACTTTGAACTTGACTCCAAGAGACTTTTTTGTAGGTCCTGAGACACCACATTAGTGTACCAAATTTCGTAATCCTCAGTCAAAGCATGGCTTGGGGCTAATAGTTTAAATGGTCCTAGGGGGCGCTATTTCAAAACATAGGCCACGCCCACAAAATTCAGCTGTCTATTTCTCTTGGAGCTCAGACTAGGATCACTCACCAGAAGTTTCGTAGCAATATCACGATAACTGAAGAAATGAGAGACAAACGTATTTCCATGGCGTGATGGCGATTTTCGCCATGGTCCCAAAGCCCCGCCTTTTTTCAAAACCTGCCAGTACTGGAGACCAAGTAACCTCAACTTGTCTACTGCTGTTTGCCACAGAATCCTGGTGATTGGGTAAAAGGAGTCCAGTAGGGAGCTGTGAAAAAAAGAGTAGCGTGGCGACAGGTCAAAGTTTGAGGCTTAGCCACGCCCACACCTTTCAACTTTTGAAAAATCCGACGGTTGAATTTTTTCCCCTATGTCTTAAGGGTATATAGCAGAAGTTTGAAGGAGATTGGTGAAAAGGGCGACGGAGCATCACTCTCCAAACAACGTGTGCGAAAACCACTAAATCGCGTACTTGATCCAAAATGGCCGACTTCCTGTGCGACTTTGAACTTGACTCCAAGAGACTTTTTTGTAGGTCCTGAGACACCACATTAGTGTACCAAATTTCGTAATCCTCAGTCAAAGCATGGCTTGGGGCTAATAGTTTTAATGGTCCTAGGGGGCGCTATTTCAGAAAATAGGCCACGCCCACCAGATGTTCACATCAGATCTTTTGGGGGGCCGGACTAGGATCACTCACAAGAAGTTTCGTGACGATATCTTTGGAAATGACGAAATGGGAGGCAAACGTAAGGCCAAGGCGGTACGCCTGAATTCGCCGCGCCACCACAGCCCCGCCCTCTGCCGAAAACTCCCATAAAGTGACGCCAAGCAACCCCCACTTGTCTTGAGTTACCAGCTACAAATTTGTGGTGATTAAGTGAAATGGGGCAATTTGGGACCTTTCACAGTAAAACTTGATCTTTTTGGTCCTGAGGGGGCGGGGCTTGTGTGATGTCATCATCCGACCTTTCAATTTACTTTGTGGGTGGATGACGAATGACCACAGAAAGTTTGGTAACTCTATTCCATTCAGTTATGAAGTTATAGCAATTTAAATATTTTTGGCGAGTAGTCAAACTTCGAGGCCTGGCTCCGCCCCTTCAACATATACGAAAACTCAGAATCCTTATCTCATTTTGTTCGCCCATCCCTTCTGAGCAATTTTACACAATTTTTGAGACGATCGTGCGAAAAATGATCGAGCAATCCAATCAGAAACGGACCCTAAAAACGGCAAAAACGGCAAAAAATCGCCATTTCAACCCAAAATGGCCGACTTCCTGTTTGATATTGACCATGGTTGCAAGAGACTTTTCTGTGCGGACTGTTGAGTACTACAAGTGTACCAAATTTCATAACTGTACGATAAACTAAGCTTTATGGAGAGGGGTTTTTTTCACTTTGTAGGGGGCGCTGTTCAGCCATTTTCTTTGCGATTTTTTTGGGACCTTTAAAATATCAAATTTTTCACCAGGCCTGACAAGTGTGCAAAATATTGTGAGTTTTGGGGTATGTTAAGGTCCCCAAAAAGCTGTTCAAAGGGGGCACGGAATAACAAAAAATAATAATAATCAGAGCAAAAACAAGAGGCCTTCGCAGCGCTTTCGCTGCTCGGGCCTAATTAAAGCTGCAAGCAGCGTCGTTCGGCCCTCGCAGCTCCGCGCCGCTCCGGCCTGGCCGGCAGCCCGGGGCAATAGGGCACGTCCACGGAACAGAAACGTCGACCACCCCGACACCAGAAACCGCAAACGATCACCTCGTCCGCACCTCACCCTGACTCAGCATCCCCTCTGAGGACACCATTATATTACACGTCTCACAACTAGGGCATACTCTACCTTTACGACTCTCGTGGATCTGATGACACAGACCAACTGTAATGCTTTTCTGACCACGTTGTTTGAAGTTATTGTAGGTTAAACTTATCTAGGGCCGCTGGAAAGCTTTCAGATCATGACAAATATGGGCATTTCACCATAAAACAATAGACTTCCTGTAGTAGAGGGCGGGACTTAGGGGATGTCAGCTGTCCACATTGGCATTGTCTTCAGATGTGGTCAGTGATCACACAGACAAAGTTTGATATAGATTAGATCATGCACATGGGAGTTATTAAGCCAAGAAATGTAATGGCGAAAGGTCAAAGTTTGAGGGTTAGCCACGCCCACACCTTTCAACTTTTGAAAAATCCGACGGTTGAATTTTTTCCCCTATGTCTTAAGAGGATATAGCAGGAGTTTGAAGGCAATTGGTGAAAAGGACGATGGGGCATAATACTCCAAACAATGTCTGCGAAAACCACTAAATTGAGTACTTGGACCAAAATGGCCGACTTCCTGTACGATTTTGCACTTGGCTCCAAGAGACTTTTTTTCCTGAGACAACACATTAGTGTACCAAATTTCGTAATCCTCAGTCAAAGCATGGCTTGGGGCTATTAGTTTAAAAGGTCCTAGGGGGCGCTATTTAAGGAAATAGGCCACGCCCACAAACTTCAGCTGTCTATTTCTCTTGGGGTCAGACTAGGATCACTCACCAGAAGTTTCGTAGTGATATCACGATAACTGAAGAAATGAGAGGCAAACGTATTTCCATGGCGTGATGGCGATTTTCGCCATGCTCCCAAAGCCCCGCCTTTTTTTGAAACCTGCCAGTACTGGAGACCAAGTGACCTCACGTTGTCTACTGCTATTTGCCAGAGATTCCTGCTGATTGGGTAAAAGGAGTCCAGTAGGGAGCTGTGAAAAAAGAGTGGCGTGGCGACAGGTCAAAGTTTGAGGCTTAGCCACGCCCACACCTTTCAACTTTTGAAAAATCCGACGGTTGAATTTTTTCCCCTACGTCTTAAGAGTATATAGCAGAAGTGTGAAAGCGATTGGTGAAAAAAGCAACGGAGCATCACTCTCCAAACAACGTGTACCAAAACAACTAAATCGCGTACTTGTACCAAAATGGCCGACTTCCTGTGCGACTTTGGACTTGGCTCCAAGAGACTTTTTTGTAGGTCCTGAGACTCCACATTAGTTTACCAAATTTCGTAATCCTCAGTCAAAGCATGGCTAGGGGCTGGCAGTTTTAATGGTCCTAGAGGGCGCTATTTCAGAAAATTGGCCACGCCCACAAATTTTAGCTGTCCATTTCTATTGGGGGTCAGACTAGGATCACTCACAACAAATTTCGAGGTGATATCTCGATAACTTAAGGAATGAGAGGCAAACGTATTTCCATGGCGTGATGGTGATTTTCGCCATGCTCCCAAAGCCCCGCCTTTTTTCAAAACCTGCCAGTACTGGAGACCAAGTAACCTCAAGTTGTCTACTGCTGTTTGCCACAGAATCCTGGTGTTTGGGTAAAAGGAGTCCAGTAGGGAGCTGTGAAAAAAAGAGTGGCGTGGCGACAGTTCAAAGTTTGAGGCTTAGCCACGCCCACACCTTTCAACTTTTGAAAAATCCGACGGTTGAATTTTTTCCCCTATGTCTTAAGAGTATATAGCAGAAGTTTGAAGGAGATTGGTGAAAAGGGCGACGGAGCATCACTCTCCAAACAACGTGTGCGAAAACAACTAAATCGCGCACTTGGACCAAAATGGCCGACTTCCTGTGCGACTTTGCACTTGGCTCCAAGAGACTTTTTTGTAGGTCCTGAGACACCACATTAGTGTACCAAATTTCGTAATCCTCAGTCAAAGCATGGCTTGGGGCTGACAGTTTTAATGGTCCTAGGGGGCGCTATTTCAGAAAATTGGCCACGCCCACCGGATTTTCACGTCAGATTTTTTGGGGGGCCAGACTAGGATCACTCACAAGAAGTTTCGTGACGACATCTTTAGAAATAAAGAAATGGGAGGCAAACGTAAGGCCACGGCGGTACGCCTTACTTCGCCGCGCCGCCACAGCCCCGCCCTCTGCCGAAAACTCCCATAAAGTGACGCCAAGCAACCCCCACTTGCCTTGAGTTACCAGCTCCAAATTTGTGGTGATTAAGTGAAATGGGGCAATTTGGGACCTTTCACAGTAAAACTTGACCTTTTTGGTCCTGAGGGGGCGGGGCTTGTGTGATGTCATCAACCGACCATTCAATTTACTTTGTGGGTCGATGACAAATGACCACAGAAAGTTTGGTAACGCTATTCCATTCAATTATGAAGTTATAGCAATTTAAATTTTTTTGGCGAGTAGTCAAACTTTGAGGCCTGGCTCCGCCCCTTCAACATATACGAAAACTCAGAATCCTTATCTCATTTTGTTCGCCCATCCCTTCTGAGAAATTTTACACAATTTTTGAGACGATCGTGCGAAAAATGATCGAGCAATCCAATCAGAGACGGACCCTAAAAACGGCAAAAACGGCAAAAAATCGCCATTTCAACCCAAAATGGCCGACTTCCTGTTTGATATTGACCATGGTTGCAAGAGACTTTTCTGTGCGGACTGTTGAGTACTACAAGTGTACCAAATTTCATAACTGTACGATAAACTAAGCTTTATGGAGAGGGTTTTTTTTCACTTTGTAGGGGGCGCTGTTCAGCCATTTTCTTTGCGATTTTTTTGGGACCTTTAAAATATCAAATTTTTCACCAGGCCTGACAAGTGTGCAAAATATTGTGAGTTTTGGGGTATGTTAAGGTCCCCAAAAAGCTGTTCAAAGGGGGCACGGAATAACAAAAAATAATAATAATCAGAGCAAAAACAAGAGGCCTTCGCAGCGCTTTCGCTGCTCGGGCCTAATAATAATCAGAGCAAAAACAAGAGGCCTTCGCAGCGCTTTCGCTGCTCGGGCCTAATAATAATCAGAGCAAAAACAAGAGGCCTTCGCAGCGCTTTCGCTGCTCGGGCCTAATAATAATCAGAGCAAAAACAAGAGGCCTTCGCAGCGCTTTCGCTGCTCGGGCCTAATTAAAGCTGCAAGCAGCGTCGTTCGGCCCTCGCAGCTCCGCGCCGCTCCGGCCTGGCCGGCAGCCCGGGGCACCAGGGCACGTCCGCAGAACACAAACGTCGACCACCCCAACACCAGAAACTGCTAACGGCCACCTTGTCCGCAACTCACCCTGACTCAGCATCCCCTTTGAGCCCACCATTATATTTTATGTCTCACCACTAGGGAATCCTCTATCTTTACCACACTGGTGGTGTGATGACAGTGACCAACTTTAATGCTATTCTGACCATGTTTTTTAAAGTTATCGAAGGATAACGTTATCTAGGTGGCGCTGTGACCAACTACAGAAAAGTCCCATTGAGGTCAGCTTTGGTGACATTATATAACATTCACCAACCGTTTGTGCCTCATTGGCTAAAGGGCATGATTGTTCATTGCCATATTCAGTTTCGGGCAAATCGGAGGCCGTTTGTGGAAGTTACAGTCAAATGTAAGGTCATGGCGTCACGCCAGCATTCACCATGACATCAAAGCCCCTCCCTTTCTGGAAAGCTATCAGATCTGAATGGTCTTTAAAACATCATGAAGACACTGTATGACCTGAGTGTCATTTTCATTAAATTAGAGGGGACAAATATGGGCATTTCACCATAAAACAATAGACTTCCTGTTGTCAGGGGGCGGGGCTTAGGTGATGTCAGCTGTCCACATTGTCTTTGTCTTGAGATGTGGTCAGTGATCACACAGACAAAGTTTGAATTAGATCTGATCATGCACATGGGAGTTATTAAGTCAAGTAATGTCATGGCGAAAGGTCAAAGTTTGAGGCTTAGCCACGCCCACACCTTTATACTTATTTAAAATCCGACGGTTGAATTTTTTCCCCTTTGACTTAAAAGTACATAGCATAAGTTTGAAGGTGATCGGTGTAAAGGGCAACGGGCCATCAATGTCCAAAAAACGTGTGCGAAAACCACTAAATCGAGTACTTGGACCAAAATGGCCGACCTCCTGTGCGAAATTGCGCTTGGCTCCAAGAGACTTT
This sequence comes from Nothobranchius furzeri, assembly GCF_043380555.1. Taxonomy (NCBI): domain Eukaryota; kingdom Metazoa; phylum Chordata; class Actinopteri; order Cyprinodontiformes; family Nothobranchiidae; genus Nothobranchius; species Nothobranchius furzeri. The sequence continues at coordinate 50,745,569 of NC_091743.1, read as the reverse complement.
TTTGTAGGGCCAGAGACCCTACATGAGTGTACCAATTTTCGTAATCCTCAGTCAAACCTTGTCTTGGGGCTGACAGTTTTAATGGTCCTAGGGGGCGCTATTTCAGAATATAGGCCACGCCCACAAATCTCAGATGCCCATTTCTATTGGGGGTCAGACTAGGATCACTCACCAGACATTTTGTGGCGATGTCACGATAATTGAAGAAATGAGAGGCAAACGTATTGCCATGGCGTGATGGCGAATTTCGCCATGCTCCCAAAGCCCCGCCTTTTTTCAAAACCTGCCAGTACTGTAGACCAAGTGACCTCAACTTGTCAGCTGCTATTTACCAGAGATTCCAGGTGATTGGGTAAAAGGAGTCCAATAGGGAGCTGTGAAAAAAAGAGTGGCGTGGCGAAAGGTCAAAGTTTGAGGCTTAGCCACGCCCACACCTTTATACTTATTTAAAATCCGACGGTTGAATTTTTTCCTCTATGTCTTAAGAGTATATAGCAGAAGCTCGAAGGCGATTGGTGAAAAGGGCGACGGAGCATCACTCTCCAAACAACGTGTGCGAAAACCACTAAATCGAGTACTTGGACCAAAATGGCCGACTTCCTGTGCGACTTTGCACTTGGCTCCAAGAGACTTTTTTGTAGGTCCTGAGACACCACATTAGTGTACCAAATTTCGTAATCCTCAGTCAAAGCATGGCTTGGGGCTGACAGTTTTAATGGTCCTAGGGGGCGCTAATACAGAAAATAGGCCACGCCCACAAACTTAAGCTGACCTTTTCTATTGGGGGTCAGACTAGGATCACTCACAACAATGGTCGAGGTGATATCACGATAAATGAAGAAATGAGAGGCAAACGTATTTCCATGGCGTGATGGCGAATTTCGCCATGCTCCCAAAGCCCCGCCTTTTTTCAAAACCTTCCAGTACTGGAGACCAAGTGACCTCAACTTGCCTGCTGCTATTTACCAGAGATTCCTGGTGATTGGGTAAAAGGAGTCCAATAAGGAGCTGTGAAAAAAAGAGTGGCGTGGCGAAAGGTCAAAGTTTGAGGCTTAGCCACGCCCACACCTTTATACTTATTTAAAATCCGACGGTTGAATTTTTTCCTCTATGTCTTAAGACTAAATAGCAGAAGTTTGAAAGTGATTGGTGAAAAGGGCGACGGAGTATCACTCTCCAAACAACGTGTGTGAAAACCACTAAATCGCGCACTTGGACCAAAATGGCCGACTTCCTGTGCGACTTTGCACTTGGCTTCAAGAGACTTTTTTGTAGGTCCTGAGACACCACATTAGTGTACCAAATTTCGTAATCCTCAGTCAAAGCATGGCTTGGGGCTGACAGTTTTAATGGTCCTAGGGGGCGCTATTTCAGAAAATAGGCCACGCCCACCAGATGTTCACATCAGATCTTTTGGGGGGCCGGACTAGGATCACTCACAAGAAGTTTCGTGACGATATCTTTGGAAATGACGAAATGGGAGGCAAACGTATGGCCAAGGCGGTACGCCTGAATTCGCCGCGCCGCCACAGCCCCGCCCTCTGCCGAAAACTCCCATAAAGTGACGCCAAGCAACCCCCACTTGTCTTGAGTTACCAGCTACAAATTTGTGGTGATTAAGTGAAATGGGGCAATTTGGGACCTTTCACAGTAAAACTTGATCTTTTTGGTCCTGAGGGGGCGGGGCTTGTGTGATGTCATCATCCGACCATTCAATTTACTTTGTGGGTGGATGACGAATGACCACAGAAAGTTTGGTAACTCTATTCCATTCAGTTATGAAGTTATAGCAATTTAAATATTTTTGGCGAGTAGTCAAACTTCGAGGCCTGGCTCCGCCCCTTCAACATATACGAAAACTCAGAATCCTTATCTCATTTTGTTCGCCCATCCCTTCTGAGCAATTTTACACAATTTTTGAGACGATCGTGCGAAAAATGATCGAGCAATCCAATCAGAAACGGACCCTAAAAACGGCAAAAACGGCAAAAAATCGCCATTTCAACCCAAAATGGCCGACTTCCTGTTTGATATTGACCATGGTTGCAAGAGACTTTTCTGTGCAGACTGTTGAGTACTACAAGTGTACCAAATTTCATAACTGTACGATAAACTAAGCTTTATGGAGAGGGTTTTTTTTCACTTTGTAGGGGGCGCTGTTCAGCCATTTTCTTTGCGATTTTTTTGGGACCTTTAAAATATCAAATTTTTCACCAGGCCTGACAAGTGTGCAAAATATTGTGAGTTTTGGGGTATGTTAAGGTCCCCAAAAAGCTGTTCAAAGGGGGCACGGAATAACAAAAAATAATAATAATCAGAGCAAAAACAAGAGGCCTTCGCAGCGCTTTCGCTGCTCGGGCCTAATAATAATCAGAGCAAAAACAAGAGGCCTTCGCAGCGCTTTCGCTGCTCGGGCCTAATTAAAGCTGCAAGCAGCGTCGTTCGGCCCTCGCAGCTCCGCGCCGCTCCGGCCTGGCCGGCAGCCCGGGGCACCAGGGCATGTCTGGCAGAACAGAAACGTCAATCATCCCGTCACCGGAAACAGCAAATGGCCTCCTAGTCCGCACCTCACCCTGACTAAGCATCCCCTCTGAGCTCACCATTAAATTGAATTGTAAGGTTACGGCGTTACGCCAGAATTCGCCATGGCATCAAAGCCCCTCCCTTTCTGGAAAGCTATCAGATTTGAATGGCCATTACAGCATCATGAAGACAGTGCATGACCTAGGTGTCATGTTGACTAAATTAGAGGGGACAAATATGGGCATTTCAGCATAAAATAATAACTTCCTTTAGTCAGGGGGCGGGGCTTAGATGATGTCAGCTGTCCACATTGTCATTGTTTACAGATATGGTCAATGATCACACAGACAAAGTTCGAAAAAGATCTGATCATGCACATGGGAGTTATTAAGTCAAGTAATGGCGAAAGGTCAAAGTTTGAGGCTTAGCCACGCCTACACCTTTCAACTTTTGAAAAATCCGACGGTTGACTTTTTTCCCCTATGCCTTAAGAGTATATAGCAGAAGTTTGAAGGCGATTGGTGAAAAGGGCGAAGGAGCATCACTCTCCAAACAACGTGTGCGAAAACCACTAAATCGCGTACTTGGACCAAAATGGCCGACTTCCTGTGCAATTTTGTGCTTGGCTCCAAGAGACTTTTTTGTAGGTCCTGGGACACCACATTAGTGTACCAAATTTCGTAATCCTCAGTGAAAGCATGGCTTGGGGCTAATAGTTTAAATGGTCCTAGGGGGCGCTATTTCAGAAATTAGGCCACGCCCACATATTTCAGGTGTCTATGTCTCTTTGGGGTCAGACTAGGATCACTCACCAGAAGTTTCGTAACAATATCACGATAAATGAAGAAATGAGAGGCAAACGTATTTCCATGGCGTGATGGCGATTTTCGACATGCTCCCAAAGCCCCGCCTTTTTTTGAAACCTTCCAGTACTGGATACCAAGTGACCTCAAGTTGTCTACTGCTATTTGCCAGAGACTCCTGCCGATTGGGTAAAAGGAGTCCAGTAGGGAGCTGTGAAAACAAGAGTGGCGCGGCGACAGGTCAAAGTTTGAGGCTTAGCCACGCCCACACCTTTCAACTTTTGAAAAATCCGACGTTTGAATTTTTTCTCCTATGCCTTAAGAGTATATAGCAGAAGTTTGAAGGCGATTGGTGAAAAGGGCGACGGAGCATCACTCTCCAAACAACGTGTGCGAAAACCACTAAATCGCGTACTTGGACCAAAATGGCCGACTTCCTGTGCAATTTTGTGATTGGCTCCAAGAGACTTTTTTGTAGGTCCTGGGACACCACATTAGTGTACCAAATTTCGTAATCCTCAGTCAAAGCATGGCTTGGGGCTATTAGTTTAAATGGTCCTAGGGGGCGCTTTTTCAGAAATTAGGCCACGCCCACATATTTCAGCTGTCTATGTCTCTTTGTGGTCAGACTAGGATCACTCACCAGAAGTTTCGTAACGATATCACGATAAATGAAGAAATGAGAGGCAAACGTATTTCCATGGCGTGATGGCGATTTTCGCCATGCTCCCAAAGCCCTGCCTTTTTTTGAAACCTTCCAGTACTGGATACCAAGTGACCTCAAGTTGTCTACTGCTATTTGCCAGAGACTCCTGCTGATTGGGTAAAAGGAGTCCAGTAGGGAGCTGTGAAAAAAAGAGTGGTGCGGCGACAGGTCAAAGTTTGAGGCTTAGCCACGCCCACACCTTTCAACTTTTGAAAAATCCGACGGTTGAATTTTTTCCTCTATGTCTTAAGAGCAGATGGCAGAAGTTTGAAGCAGATTGGTGAAAATGGCGACGGAGCATCACTCTCCAAACAACGTGTGCGAAAACCACTAAATTGCGTACTTGGACCAAAATGGCCGACTTCCTGTGCAACTTTGCACTTGGCTCCAAGAGACTTTTTTGTAGGTCCTGAGACACCACATTAGTGTACCAAATTTCGTACTCCTCAGTCAAAGCATGGCTTGGGGCTGACAGTTTTAATGGTCCTAGGGGGCGCTATTTCAGAAAATAGGCCACGCCCACCGGATGTTCACATCAGATCTTTTGAGGGGCCGGACTAGGATCACTCACAACAAGTTTCGTGACGATATATTTAGAAATGACGAAATGGAAGGCAAACGTAAGGCCATGGCGGTACGCCTGACTTCGCCGCGCCGCCACAGCCCCGCCTTCTGCCGAAAACTCCCATAAAGTGACGCCAAGCAACCTCCACTTGTCTTGAGTTACCAGCTACAAGTTTGTGGTGATTAAGTGAAATGGGGCAATTTGGGACCTTTCACAGTAAAACTTGACCTTTTTGGTCCTGAGGGGGCGGGGCTTGTGTGATGTCATCATCCGACCATTCAATTTACTTTGTGGCTGGATGACGAATGACCACAGAAAGTTTGGTAATTCTATTCCTTTCAGTTATTAAGTTATAGCAATTTTAAATTTTTTGGCGAGTAGTCAAACTTCGAGGCCTGGCCCCGCCCCTTCAACATATACGAAAACTTAGAATCCTTGTCTCATTTTGTTCGCCCATTCCTTCTGAGCAATTTTACACAAGTTTTGAGACGATCGTGCGAAAAATGATCGAGCAATCCAATCAGAAACGGACCCTAAAAACGGCAAAAACGGCTAAAAATCGCCATTTCAACCCAAAATGGCCGACTTCCTGTTTGATATTGACCATGCTTGCAAGAGACTTTTCTGTGCGGACTGTTGAGTTCTACAAGTGTACCAAATTTCATAACTGTACGATAAACTAAGCTTTATGGAGAGGGTTTTTTTTCACTTTGTAGGGGGCGCTGTTCAGCCATTTTCTTTGCGATTTTTTTGGGACCTTTAAAATATCAAATTTTTCACCAGGCCTGAGAAGTTTGCAAAATATTGTGAGTTTTGGGGTATGTTAAGGTCCCCAAAAAGCCGTTCAAAGGGGGCACGGAATAACAAAAAATAATAATAATCAGAGCAAAAACAAGAGGCCTTCGCAGCGCTTTCGCTGCTCGGGCCTAATCAGAGCAAAAACAAGAGGCCTTCGCAGCGCTTTCGCTGCTCGGGCCTAATCAGAGCAAAAACAAGAGGCCTTCGCAGCGCTTTCGCTGCTCGGGCCTAATTAAAGCTGCAAGCAGCGTCGTTCGGCCCTCGCAGCGAAGCTGCTCGCCCTCCTTCCGCACCCCCTCCGCTCCATCCCCGACGCTCTCCAAACCCAGCTCCGCGCTTGTCCATCCTGGACGGCAGCCGGGGGCACCAGGGCACGTCTGGCAGAACAGAAAGTCAACCACCCCGACACCAGAAACCGTGAACGGCCTCCTCGTCCACACCTCACCCTGATTCAGCATCCCCTCTGAGCCCAGCATTACACGTCTCACCACTAGGAGATACTCTATCTTTACCACACTGGTGATGTGATGTTCAGTCTCTGGCAAATCGGAGGCTGTTTGTGGAAGTTACAGTCAAACGTAAGGTCACAGCGTCACGCCAGAAATCGCCATGGCATCAAAGCTCCTCCCTTTCTGAAAAGCTATCAG